>NW_024070204.1:50879862-50881871 GCF_014754425.2 Oryx dammah | reverse complement strand
AAGCTGAAACTCCAATACTTTTGTTGAAGCTGAAACTCCAATACTTTGGCCACCTGATGCAAAGAGCTGACTCATTGGAAAAGACCCTGATGCTGGGAAAGTTTGAGGGCAGGAGGACAACAGAGGATGAGATGGTTGGATGGTATCACCGACTCAATGGACATGGGTTTGTGTGGACTCTGGGAGTTGATGATGGACAGGGAGGCCTGACGTGCTGCAGTTCATGGGGTCGCAAAGAGTCGGACACGACTGAACAACTGAACTGAACTGATGCAGAGAACTGACTCATTGGAAAAGACCCCGATGCTGGGAAAGATTGAAGGCAGGAGAAGGGGATGACAGAGGATGAGATAGTTAGATGGCATCACCGTCTTGATGGACTTGAGTTTGAGCAAGTTCCTGGAATTGGTGATGGACAGGGAAGCCTGGCGTGTTGCAGTCCATGGGATCCCAAGGAGTTGGAGACAACTGAGCAACTTTGACTTTCTTTCACTTTAGCATGTGAGTACTGAGCCCAGACTTCAAGATTTAAATCATGGCCCTGTTTTCCCTAATGATGTGACCTTGGACAAGGCAGTTCAGTTTTTTTGGTCTTAGTTTTCTAATCTGCAAAATGGGGATAATAATAATAGGTCAAATATAGTGTTGGTATGAGAGTGAAATCACAGCATGTGTGAAGCACTTATTTTAGTGGCTGGCATGTACCATGCCCTTAATACATGGTAGCTGTTGTTACTAGTGATGATTCTGATGCAAATGGTCATCAGACCATACCTTGAGAGTGTCTACCCTCCTTTTCTACCACCCAGAGTTACATTTGTAGGCAATCAATAAATGCAGGAAGCTGCTGGGATTTGGAGGAGGGGTATAAGGAACGTGGATGCTGATTTTTCAAGTTCCGTCCAGGTACTTTGGGTCAGGGGATGGCAATATAAGCCAGGTTATTAAGAGAGGCTCAAGTGTTAGAATATAGATTTATTTTAACGCTCCTAATGATGTCAATTGCAACCATTTAGCACCGAATTAGATGATGAGCACTCCAAGGTCAGCAATCAGGTCTCTCTTGCTCACTTGAGTCCCCAGAACCAAGCCCCTTGTCTGACACATAGCAGTCACTCAAACAACCATCAGTCTGCCTTTTTTGCATAGTTAGTATCTACACGAGTCATTTGGGCCCTTTCCTTATATTAGTGTGTGTTTTGTATCACTCACTGTTTTGTGGTCTAGCCTCATCTAACATCCAAGTCAGAAGTATCACAAGGGCAAAGAATGTGACAAGCCTTGTATCTTCACCCAGCAGGACTTTCCAGCTGCTGCTTCACGGAAACACAGCCGAGCTCATCACTCTGCTTGGAGTCACCAAACATCTGAGTCTTCTGGAGAACAGAAGAAGCTTGGTTCTGTAGAACCCAGCAGAGTTCCCCCAAATACTATAGAACAGTGAATTCTCTATTTTTTTCCACTCCCACATGTCAGGAGGCAGATATAATATATCATTCTTAGTAACATGAACCATTACTGTAGTGATCTTCCAAGGTGGGTGGAGGCAGGGGTGTACTGATAAATATTTTAAAATAACCTCTCTAGAGTCAGAGACGGGGAGAGTCCTGATTTACGGTGGTGATCAATTTCCATACTATAAATATTTCCGCCATGTCTGATCTCAAGCTACCAGTGAGATGCTGCTGCGTGTAGATTCGGCAAGCGGTGTGTGCAAACCTGCTCCATTGAGCTGGTCAGATGTGTGATGACTCGAGCACATCATTGGTCAGTGGGTAAGTAGGTATTTCTGGTGTGTGGGGGGGAACCTATATAGTATGCAATCGAAAGGCTCCCCACAAGATTCTGAAAAGTTCCTTTAAGGGGAACTCTACCCTTCTTTTCTACCACCCAGAGTTACATTTGTAGGCAATCAATAAATGCAGGAAACTGCTGGGATTTGGGGGAGGGGTATAAGGAACATGGATGCTGATTTTTCAAGTTCCGTCCAGGTACTTTGGGTCAGGGGA
>NW_024070204.1:50867938-50879462 GCF_014754425.2 Oryx dammah | reverse complement strand
CAGGAGTTGCTTGTATATTTTTGAGATTAGTTGTTTGTCAGTTGCTTCATTTGCTATTATTTTCTCCCATTCGGAAGGCTGTCTTTTCACTTTGCTTATATTTTCCTTTGTTGTGCAGAAGCTTTTAATTTTAATTAGGTCCCATTGGTTTATTTTTGCTTTTATTTCCAGTATTCTGGGAGGTGGATCATAGAGGATCCTGCTGTGGTTTATGTCGGAGAGTGTTTTGCCTATGTTCTCCTCTAGGAGTTTTATAGTTTCTGGTCTTACATTTAGATCTTTAATCCATTTTGAGTTTATCTTTGTGTGCGGTGTTAGAAAGTGATCTAGTTTCATTCTTTTACAAGTGGTTGACCAGTTTTCCCAGCACCACTTGTTAAAGAGATTGTCTTTACTCCATTGTATATTCTTGCCTCCTTTGTCAAAGATAAGGTGTCCATATGTGTGTGGATTTATCTCTGGGCTTTCTGTTTTGTTCCATTGATCTATATGTCTGTCTTTGTGCCAATACCATACTGTCTTGATGACTGTGGCTTTGTAGTAGAGCCTGAAGTCAGGCAAGTTGATTCCTCCAGTTCCATTCTTCTTTCTCAAGATTGCTTTGGCTATTCGAGGTTTTTTGTATTTCCATACAAATCTTGAAATTATTTGTTCTAGTTCTGTGAAAAATATTGCTGGTAGCTTAATAGGGATTGCATTGAATTTGTAAAATGCTTTGGGTAGTATACTCATTTTCACTATATTGATTCTTCTGATCCATGAACATGGTATATTTCTCCATCTATTAGTGTCCTCTTTGATTTCTTTCACCAGTGTTTTATAGTTTTCTATATATAGGTCTTTAGTTTCTTTAGGTAGATATATTCCTAAGTATTTTATTCTTTTTGTTGCCACAGTGAATGGAATTGTTTCCTTAATTTCTTTTTCTACTTTCTCATTATTAGTGTATAGGAATGCAAGGGATTTCTGTGGGTTGATTTTATATCCTGCAACTTTACTAGAATATAGATTTATTTTAATGCTCCTAATGATGTCAATTGCAACCATTTAGCAAGTGTTCTAACTCCCATTTCTGGTGCAGAGAATTTCTTTCCCAGATGAGTTTTCAATAATTAGAGAGTTTCATTGTTAGATGGCTTTTCACATTTTAATCCGTGTTTATTGATGAATGCATGAATCAAACTCCACATTTATTTTCTACTGTCTCCTAAGGTGAACTCTTCATTGTACTTGGTCTGGGATTTTCATTATTTTCCAAAGTCCATCTCACTGTTGTTTCTATACCTTTGTGCTTTCCTGTTAAGTCATGGCCCCTTTAAGTCATGGCCTTTGGTGGCATGACTCTCCCACAGTGGAGCCTAGGACAAGAAAGGTGAGGAAAGGAACCGGACTCTCTTCTTGGCTGGATTAGAGTCAGGAAGAATTCTGTACATGTATGAGGTAGGGGTGCAGGTGAGTTTGTGGTGTTTATAGTCTGTTATGTAATAATGCCCAAGGATCCTTGAGTCTTTACTACATACCAGGTACAATGAAAATGCATTAGTTCATTTACTCCTCAGAACAACCATGTGAGGTAGGTACTGCTATTAGCCCTTTTATAGAGGAGGAAATGGAGGCATAGGAAGGAAGAGCAAATGGCTAAAATCCCAGCTGGGTGCAGATTGGCTGAAGGGGGAGCTGGGATTGAACCCTGACTGGTGCTAGATGCACTGGGCTGTGCAGGGCTCCACTAGGCTGTCACGCCAGGCTGTGGATTGGGTGGTGGCTGAGTGGGTGCAGTGTGGTGTGTTATTACCTTGCATTCTTCCGTCCACCGTTATCTAATCCCACAAGATGGGTCCATGATCACCAGTAGCTATGATGTCTTCTAAGACAGCATTGGCTGTCACTTGACCCACACTCCAGGGAAAGCCCCCTTGGTCAGCCTCATCCAATGAGAGAGTAGCAGGCTTGCCCTGAGAACTTCCCCCGCAGCCTAATCACAGAGGGGCACACTGTGTGCCACAGATGGCTGGCTCTCCTCCAATATTCTGTCTTTCCTTCTTAGATAGAGACAGAGGTTCTAGCTGGGCCAGCGGCCAGTGAAGGCCATACTTTCCAGTTCCCCTTAAGGCTTTTCCTTTTTTAAAAAATGTTGATTTTGCTGTGCTGAGTTCTAGTTGCGGCATGTGGGACCTGCGATCTTCATTGCAGCATGCAGGATCTTGAACTCTGTGGCATGTGGGATCTAGTTCTCTGACCAGGGATCAATCCTGGGCCTCCTGCATTGGGAGCATAGAGTCTTAGCCACTGAACCATCAGGGAAGTCCCTCCCATGCAGCTTGACGTGGCCAGGTAACTACTTTCTGGCCCACTGGATATGAGACAAAGTGAAGCATGCAACGTCTAGGCTACTCTCCTAAAGGCAGGAGTGCACTCTCCCTTCTCATTTCCTTCTTCTCGGACAAGATGGTGATGGCTGTGAGTGGAAGCCATGCATGGATGCCTGGACTCCTGACACTTTGAGGAGCAGAGCTTTACTCTCAGCTTGGATTTTTATGGGAAAGAAAGAAACTGTGAAACATTTAATCCACTTTTGTTTTGGTTTTCTTGTTAAATCATCTCATCTACAGTATCAGAATATATTCAGCTTCTGTAAATCACAGCAGTTACCTCTGCTTACTTATGAAACTCTTTTTTTTTTTTTTTTTTTGAAACTCTTGTTTTCTGCGTACAGAGGCTCTTTCATGCTCCTGTCACCAGGGAGCACTCATGTCCCACGTCCCCATGGTGAACGTCTTCTTCCAGTTCTTCATCTCTTCTGCTTCTCAGAGCACCACTCTCTGTACATCTCATGTTGAGACTGAGGCCACATGTATTTAGGAGATGAAGAGTGAGCTGGGATTCAGGCAAAGTCTGGGGATCATGCTGAGAGCAAGACAAGGGATAGGATAAAAGCCAACTGTCAAGTGAGGCAGTGAGTCTAGTATCTGCTTGTGGGGAGGAGCCAGAGAATAGGAAGGAATGGAGGCCAATAGAAAATGAGTTCAGAAGGCAGGCAGGTGAGTAAGACCAGAGGACAAAGAATTCAGAGTGGCAGAAGGATGCAGCCATGCATGAAAGTCTTATGTGCATTTGGGAGAAGAAAAATAGACACATCTTAAAAAAAATGCAAGGGCTTTGGAAGTTAGGTGAACTTGCCTCAGATAAAAAGGCTCTTAGAACTCGCCTACTGTGACAGAAACTCAGGGCTGACTCAGGCTGAGGTCTGCTGAGAGCCTGGGGTAGCCGCCCACAGGTCCTGACGGGCACCCTGGCCTTGTTCACATGAGAGCGCACGGCGTGGGGGAGCCTTTCTCATCCAGCGGACACTGTGGTGGCCTAGTGCACCCTGCGGGCTGGCTCAGTCAACAGCCCTTCCAACCTCTTATCCTTTCTCCACATTAGAGTCAGAAGAGTTAAGGTGTCCTTGAAGCCTGGTTAGGGGTGCAGCCTTCGTTCTGCTGAGCAGAAGCAGCCCCAGGCTGCTGGGAAGGAGGGTGTGCTCCTGTGGCCGAAGTGTGCTCCCCGGAACTCTCTGGAGGGTCTATGCTCTCTGGGCCCTTCTGACGTTGGCGCTGAGGAGCAGACAGGTGTACCGCGGATCTCCACCAGAACAGTCCTGGGGTAGTTGATTATTTTCTCTGGTTGCTGCTTCACCTTTAATCCTGTCTTACTTACTGGTCCTAAAAGAGACTCTATAAGCCACCTAATAAATTCTTTTTTGTTTAAGATAATAGGAGTGAGTTGTTTACAATCCAGGTGTGCTGGTGGCTACATGCATACTGTTTTACATCGTCTTTAGTTCTTTCATATCTATTGCTTTATCTTGCCTCCACAGCTATAGCGTAAGCCACTTCTAGATAGAGAACATGTTTTATTCCCACCCCCCCTCCCCCCCCCCACACACTTTTTTTGTGTGTGGTAATTTCAGTTTTGCCTCTGCTGGGTTCTTTGTTGCTATGTGCAGGCTTTTGCTAGTTGGGGCAGTGGAGGGGATGCTACTCTCTAGTTTTGGGGCCTGAGTTTCTCATTGCGGTGGCTTTTCTTGTTGTGGAGCACAGGCTCTAGGGTGCCCAGGCTTCAGTGGTTGCTGCTCGCAGCCTCTAGAGCACAGGTTCAGTAGTTGTGCACGGGCTTAGTTGCTCTGAGGCATGTGGAGTCTTCCTGGACCAGGGATCAAACCTGTGCTGCCTGCATCGACAGGCAGATTCTTTACCACTGGACTGCCAGGGACATCCCATTCCGTTTTTGAATCATTTCTTTGTTCCTTCTGTAATGCTGAGTACATAGTAGAAGCTCAGAAAGTGCTTTTTAAATTGAAATGTGGTTCTTTTGGAGGAAAGAAATATAAACTACATCAGTGATCTCTCTGGGAAATGCATAAATGATCCATTGTTGTTCAAGAAGAAAATATTAGAATGGAAACTAAATTTTATCTAAACGTAATTTTTATTTTTTACTGGTATTTAATATAGATAGTAGTACATTTATACCGACAGACAAATGTTGGTGTGAACTATCAAAAAGTTATTACATATATGGGTGAGAAATTTTTAAAAATATTGGAGGCCACTGGGCTGAGTGACCCCTGAAAATGCTTTCCAGTGATTTTTTTTTTAACCAATCTGATTTCTCATCAAAGCCAAGAAATGGGCAGAGCGCTTAGTAGAGTGCCATCTGGTGGTGAGTCCTTCAACATGCAGTGTCGATTCCATTGTTCCTCTGGCAAAGCCATCTGTTAGCGCCACTGCAGGCCTTCCCTGCCGGCAGAGGGGACAGTTCCAAGGAAGAGAGAGTGAAACTCATCTGGCACAAAGGAAATGAAGGGTGGAGGAGGCAGAAAAGCACAAGAGAGAGGACAGAGAGAGGAGGGAGGCAGGTGGGCACAAAGAGAGACGAAAATAAAAATCTGTACTTAAAAGACACAGTGTGATTAAGCCAGAAACACAGTGCAGAGAGGGTCCTGCTGTCTGGGTTCAGCTTATCCACGTTCATCATCAAAAACCAGAAGACCAGGATGGAGGGTGCCTGAGCCCTCCTCTCTCCTGGGGGCCAGGTGTCAGCCCAGAACAAAGACTTTTGGGGCTAAACTTGACCTCCCTGAGAAAGAATTTATCTTTCAGAAACAAACACTTGCAGTCTAACCACAGACAGCAGAGCCTGAAATTCTCTTCTTTACCAGATGAAAGACTCCATGTTTCTGCTCTGGGTCCTCCTTCTCCTTGACTGACCGCCCCCCTGGAGGAGTTCTGGTCACAAGAACGTTAGAACAGACACTGCGTTTTCCCTGGGCATCGCAAGGTCATGGCTGTAACGTCAGAGGAGGCCGCTCCTTGGGAAAATAGAACCGAACAGTGACAATTATGCTTCCCAACAGATGCCCGCGTCCTTAATCTGCCCGCTGTGGAGAGAGACAGCAGAGGCGACATTTGGACCGTCCCTTGATGATGCGTCGGGACGGTCCAGTTTTGACAAGGAGGCACTGGGGAACAGGGAGCTGGTGACTTCTCACTATAAGTGTCCCCTCCCTTTTAGACACAGAGAGGTAAATCAAGAGGAGGAGGCAAAGGAATGCAAGCAGAGGAAAGAGGGAAGTGATGCCTGGGCGGGAGGGGAGGGAGGGGAGGGAGGGAAGTGCACAGCAGGAGTTCCGTGCTCTCCCAGGCGGAGAATTTCATCAGAATAGCAAGCAGGGGTGGGGGCAGGAGGAGAGGGCGGGGAGGAGGGCCTAGCAGAAGCAGTCACCTTCAGAAAAAAGAGCAAAGATCTTAGGAACTCAGGCTTCTGCAACAGCGATAGCGCTGTGGGAATTTGCAGGAGAGCAGAGGCAGTGGGTTGGCAGTTTGGTCTAAAAAAGAAGGAGCTGGTCAAGAGCAAATGGTGAGGGTTTCCTACCTGGAGTGTCACAGGGAAGATTCTTCAGTGACTCACCTTATGGGAGTCACTGACCGAGTTGGGTTAAAGCTGGGTCAGATTTGCAGAAGAGTCTCCAGTGTGCCACATGGTGGGGTAAGGGTCACTGGTTCAGCTGAGTGTGGACAGGAGGCAGGAGAGGGTCAAGGTGACCTCAGGGGGCCGCTTGCTAAGGTTTACCGTGGTCATCGTCAATGGGAGACAGTGATGTGGGGGCAGGTGGCCAGGATCTGGGTTTGGGGGACCACTTCACCTCTCATTAGGTTCGTAACCCTGTTCTTGTCTAATGTCTTCTCTAGTCTTATTTCTTTATCTGCAAAGTGGATATACTCCTCATTTAATCATTCATTCATTTCTGATAGATGTATTGAGCAGCAGCCAAATGCCTATCACTCTGCTCCATGCTAGGACTGAAAAATGAATCAGCCTTTCCTGTATCCAGTGCTCATCCAGCATCAGGCACTTTATTTTTACATGAAGCTTTTATCTTTATTTTTGTTGTTGTTGAAGTATAGTTGATTTATCATGTTGTGTTAGTTTCAGGTATACAGAAAAGTGATTCAGTTATATATATGCATGTGAATACATACACACGAGGCTTCCCAGGTGGTGCTAGTGGTGAAGACCCCTCCTGCCAATGCAGGAGACGTAAGAGACACGAGTTCGATCTGTGAGTCAGGAGGATTCCCTGAAAGATGGCGTGGCCAACCACTCCAATATTCTTACCTGGAGAATCCCATGGGCAGAGGAGCCTGGTGGGTCGCAGAGAGTCAGACATGACTGAAGTGACTTAGCACAAATACTTACACACACACACATTCCTTTTTTAGATCCTTTTCCTTATAAGTTATTACAAAGTATTGAGTATCCTGTGCTATGCAGTAGATCCTTGTTGGGTATCTGTTTTAAATATAGTAGTGTGTGACTGCTAAACCCAAACTCCTAATGTATCCGTTCCCCCCTTTCTCCTTTTGTAGTCAGAAATTTGTTTTCTATGTTTGTGGGTCTATTTCTGTTCTGTATATAAGTTCGTTTGTATCATTGTTTTTAGATTCTACATAAAAGCAATATCATATAATATTTGTGTTTGTCTGCCTTACTTCACTTGGTGTGAGAACTCTGCATCCATCCATGTTGCTGCAAATGGCATTATTTCATGCTTTTTTATGACTGAGTAATATTCCATTATATATATGTACCACATCTTTATCCATTCCTCTGTAGATGGATACTTAAGTTGCTTCTGTATCTTGACTATTGTAAATAGTGCTGCAATGAGCATTGGGGTGCATGCATCTCTTTGAATTATGGTTTTCTCCAGATATGTGCTCAGTAGTGAGATTGCTGGATCATTTGGTAGCTCTGTTTTTAGCTGCTTAAGTAACAACTCATTACCTTAACTGTATCAACTTACTGCCACAGCCCTCAGAGGGCAATGCTATTATTAACTCCATTGTATAAACAAAGAAGCTGAGCACAGATTAAGTACTGCGCCAAGGGTGCACAGCAGCCAGGAATTGGATCTGTTGAATTTGAACCCAGGCAGCCAGCACCAGAGGCCAAGTCCCCACCTTCTGCTTGTTGATTCATCTGGAAGGTGGAGGAGCTCGACCATATACTCTACAAGGTTGCTTCCAGGCCAAGGTTTAAAGAGTCGGTCATGTAGTATCTCAGGGTTAGGATGAACTGCCTGTAGCTGGGCTTATGCCATTCACCCCTATTCCACATGGAAAGTGGGAGAGACACCCTTCCCAGTTCCCCATGACCCCCTGGGCTGTTGGCCCTTCTACTATGTCATGGCCAGAAGTGGACCATGCCATACAAATGGCATCTATTTGAGCATAGACTTGAGTCACCGTAGCTTTTCTGAGAAGAAAAGAGGGAACACTGGGTGTTAGGGCTGTTTAGGAGAATATCTCGGAGAAGGCAATGGCAACCAACTCCAGTACTCTTGCCTGCAAAATCCCATGGGCAGAGTAGCCTGGTGGGCTGCAGTCCATGGGGTCACTAAGAGTCAGACATGACTGAGTGACTTCACTTTCATGCATTGGAGAAGGAAATGGCAACCCACTCCAGTGTTCTTGCCTGGAGAATCCTAGGGCCGGGGGAGCCTGGTGGACTGCCGTCTACGGGGGTCACACAGAGTCAGGCACGACTGAAGCGACCTAGCAGTAGCAGGAGACTATCTCATGCTTTTTTTTTTTTAAACAAGCTTGATTTTATCTCTTTTACTAAAATTGTGGTTAACAGGCTGACAAAATTATATATTCTGGATGCCCTGAAATTCATGACAATGAACTACTATTTGAAGCAGAAATGATAGAGTCTCACTTTTCTCAGTGTTTATGGTTTTCTGTTTTTCGAAGTTAGTTAAACCAGTGTGAAACCCTGCTGGTCTCCTGGTGTCCATGTGTACGTCCCAGCAGAGCCAGGAATGAGGTCAGATTTGAGGGTGGGTAATGGAGGGGTTTTCAGATAAATGAAGTAAAAGCCAAGACTGGCTGATCTCTGCAGTGGGGGCATACCCAAGACAGCAGGGCCTGAGCAATATGATATTCTGAGGATATTGGTTGAAAACCAACCAACAGCACCCCCACCTCAAGCAGCAGTTGTAGGTTCCATATTTTGAAACGTTAAGGACAGATGATCAGGACCTCTGAGGGCAAGATAATGGTTGCCTTCTCCACGTGTTTCTCCTCCACACTCTTCCTCACATTTCTACTTACTATAAATCCCCACAAAGGGGTATGGGAGCGGACTGTGTGACTGGGAAATGGGCACCCTAATCAGGGACTTGGGGAAAATTCTTGTCAGGACGTTTAAAAACTGATTTTTCTGGGGCAAAGAGAGGTTGGGATAGGCCCGTGGGTCCAGCAAGAGGAGCTGGGAGCCGCTCAGCGTCTGAGGCCAGGGATAAATGGGAAAGGAGACAGAAGGCGCACAGGGAGGATCGCCCAAAGGACCTGGGCCAAGTTGAGGAGGCTGGTGGCCGTCCAGGCAGTGTTTGCACCCAAAAGTCAAAGAACCTGGACATGAGTCCCGCAGGGAAATGATTCAACCACTTCACAAAATGGAAGTCTCCCCTGGGGTAAGAGGACAGAAACCGCATTCAGCCTGAGGGTGACCCTTCACCCCCATGGCAAGGCCCGGGCAGAGGAAGATGGCAGCGCGTGGGCTCTGTCAGAGGTTGCTGAGTGCTCGGAGCCTGACTGGGAGCCTGGGAGCTCTCTCGGCCCCCACCCCATGATTCAGAAGTGCCTGCTACCAAGATTAAACCCGCTGAGGACAGGAAGGCAGCGACCGGATGTGCGGAGAACAGGATATCAGAGGGATGGCCTTCAGTGGAGAAACACCCCATCGTTTTGCCCTTGGAAATCCACAGAAGCAATGAACAGGAGCCTTGCCTGGGAGGAACCTTTCGTCTGATGGAGAGGGCTGTTCTGGGTTTGGGCAGCACTTGAGACTACTTTAAGATGCTGGGAGTTGGGGCAAAAGGAAGATAGGAGAAAGAAGGTGTTTTAGGTAAAAAATTACAGCTGAGTTAAAACACAGATGCTTCGGAAGGAACTAGTGATGTCCTGAAATCAAGCTGAGGAGTAAGGACTAACTCTTTCCCAGCACTGGAGGGATCGGGGAAAGGGGAGGCTACAGACTACTAAACCAGAGGCGGTGCCTGAGAGGGGTTTTGGGGGATGGACCGTGGCAGAGGCGGGTGGAGGACACCGGCCAGGACCACGGAAACACTGCCTCCAGTCTTGACCCAGGGTGTCTAGCTCACCTCACCCCTGAGATCACACATGTTCTACCTAAACTGCACCTGCGCCGGCTGCAGTCTTGGCTTTTCTGAGATGCTGTGCCATTTGGAGATGGGCACCGCTCTCACGACCCCAGCCCTGGGTCCTGAACTTCCAGAGCACAACAGGGGAAGTTCCTGTGAGCCTACATGCGCCCAGAGATGTCCTGCTTTTCTGTGGTGCTTACAGAGCAGAGTTGTGCTGACACTATAAAGTGGTAACTAGCCTCGAGTATTCTCTCTCTGAGAGTAGACGCATACACTTACACAACGTCCTTCATATTTAACTGTCTCAGGATATCACCGCTGAGTCGCGAACAGTAAGGAACTACAACTTCCGGCAACTTGTAAACGAGAGACAATTCAATGATCAGTCCAGCTGCCCTCCCACAGAAACCTCAGCTCAAGAAGGCCATCTGATTTATAGGTCCAATGGGCCGCAGCCTTAGGGTTTTGGTCATCGCTAAGTCACGTGTTTTGGTGGTCCCAAGTGAGAACGTTATTCTGGCCATCAGTCTACAACATTCCAGTCTGACCGGAGAGCTCCCTCTTGTGGCTATCTAATTTAAAGCAGGTTCTTTAAATTTCCAGTCCCACCAGTTTTCATTGCTGTTCAGGAAGTAGCTAAAGGGTGGCAGAATAGACTGTAGCATGCCAAGCTCTTTTGTCCTCCACGATTTCCCAGAATTTGCTCAAATTCATGTCCATTGAGTCAGTGATGCTATTAATCATCTCATCCTCTGCCACCCTCTTCTCCTTTTGCCCTCAACCTTTCCCAGGATCAGGGTCTTTTCCAGTGAGTTGACTGTTTGCATCAAGTGGCCAAAGTATTGGAGCTGCAGCAACAGTCCTTCCAATAAATATTCAGGGTTGATTTCCTTTAGGAGTGACTGATTTGATCTCCTTGCAGTCCAAGGGATTCTCAAGAGTCTTCTCTAGCAGCACAGTTCAAAAGCATAAATTCTTTAGCTCTCTGCCTTCTATATTGTCCAGCTCTCACATCTGTACATGACTACTGGGAAAACCATAGCTTTGACGGTACAGACCTTTATCAGCAAAGTGATGTCTCTGTTTTTTAATATGCTGTCTAGGTTTGTCATAGCTTTCCTTCCAAGGAGCAAGTGTTTTTTAATTTCATGGCTGCAGTCACCATCTGCAGTGACTTTGGAGCCCAAGAAAATAAAGTCTGTCACTGCTTCCACTTTTTCCCTTCTATTGCCGTGAAGTGATGGGGATTGGATGCCATGAAGTGATGGGACTGGATGCCATGATCTTAGTTTTTTTCATGTTCAGTTTCAAACCAGCCTTTTCACTCTCTTCTTTCACCCTCATCAAGAGGTTTTTCAGTTTCTCTTTACTTTCTGCCTTTAGAGTGGTATCATTTGCATATCTGAGGCTGTTGATATTTTTCCCAGCAACCTTGATTCCAGCTTGAGGTTCATCCAGCCCAGCATTTCACATGTACTCTGCATATGAGTTAAATAAGCAGGATGACAATATATAGACTTGTTGTGTTCCTTTCCCAATTTAGAACCAATCAGTTGTTTCATATCCAGTTCTAACTGTTGCTTCTTGACCTGCATACAGGTTTCTCAGAAGGCGGGTAAGGTGGTCTGGTACTACCATCTCTTTAAGAATTATCCACAGCTGTGATCCACACAGTCAAAGGCTTTAGCATAGTCAGTGAAGCCAAAATAGATGTTTTCCTGAAACTCCCTTGCTTTCTCCATGATTCAGGGAATGTTGACAATTTGATCTGTAGTTCCAGCAAATGTTGGCAATTTGATCTGTAGTTCC
>NW_024070204.1:50421899-50867928 GCF_014754425.2 Oryx dammah | reverse complement strand
TTTGATCTGTAGTTCCAGCAAATGTTGGCAATTTGATCTGTAGTTCCTCTGCCTTTTCTAAGTCCAGCTTGTACACTTGGAAATTCTTGGTCCATGTACTGCTGAAACCTAGCTTGAAGCATTTTGAGAATAACCTTGCTAGCATGTGAAATGAGCACCATTATATGGCAGCTTGAACATTCTTTGGCATCGTCCTTTGGGATTGGAATGAAAACTGACCTTTTCCAGTCCTGTGGCCACTGCTGGGTTTTCCAAATTTGCTGGCATATTGAGTGCAACACTTTTAACAGTATCATATTTTGTGATTTGAAATAGCTCAGTTGGAATTCCATCACCTTCCCTAGCTTTGTTCATGCTTCCTAAGGCCCACTTGACATCACACTCCAGGATGTTTGGCTCTAGGTGAGTGACCACAACATCATGGTTATCTGGACATTAAAATCTTTTCTGTATAGTTCTGTGTATTCTTTCCTACCTCTTCGTAATCTCTTCTGCTTCTGTTAGGTCCTTACCATTTCTATCCTTTATCATGTCCATCCTTGCATGAAATATTCTGTTGATATCTCCAATTTTCTTCAAGAGATTGCTGGTCTTCTCCATCCTATTGCATGCATGCTAAGTTGCTTCAGTTGTGTTCGACTTTCTGCGACCCTATGGACTATAGCCCACCTGGGGACTCTGTGCTTGGGATTCTCCAGGCAAGAATAATGGAGCGGGTTGCCATGCTCTCCTCCAGGGGATCTTCAAACCTGGGGTTGAACCCGCGTCTCTGATGTCTCCTGCACTGGCAGGCGGATTCTTCACCACTAGTGCCTTGTTTTCCTCTGTTCATTGGCATTGTTCATTTAAGAAGGCCTCCTTTTCTCTCCTTGCTATTCTCTGGAATCTGCATTCAGTTCAGCATCTCTTTCCCTCTGGCTCTTGTTTTTTGCTTCTCTTCTTTCCTTAGCTATTTGTAAAGCCTCCTCAGACAACTTCTTTGCCTTCTTGCATTTTTTCTTGGGGATGGTTTGAGTCACTACCTCCTGTACAAAATTTTATACCTCTGTCTATAGTTCTTCAGGCAATCTGTCTATCAGATCTGTTAATAATACCTTGAATTTATATGTCACCTCCACCTTATAAGCATAAGGGATTTGACTTAGGTCATACCTGAATCGCCTAGTGGTGTTCCCTACTTCCTTCAATTTAAGTCTTAATTTAAGCTAATGATTTGAGCCAGTCAGTTCCAGGTCTTGCTTTTGCTGACTGTATAGAGCTTCTCCATCTTTGGCTGCAAAGAACACAATCAGTCTATTTTGGTATTGACCATCTGGTAATGTCCATGTGTAGAATCCTCTCTTGTGTTGTTGGAAGAGGGTGTTTGCTATGCTCGGTGTGTTCTCTTGACAAAACTCTGTTAGTCTTTGCCCTGCTTCCTTTTATATTCCAAGGCCAAACTTCCCTCTTATTTCAGTATCTCTTAACTTCCTATTTTTGCATTCTGATCCTCTCTGATGAAAAGGACATCTCTTTTTGGTATAAGTTCTAGAAGGTCTTGTTGTTCTTCATAAAACTGGTCAACTTCAGCTTCTTTGGCCTCAGTTGAGGCGTGTGTGTGTGTGCCCGCTTAGTTGTGTCCAACTCTTTGCAACTCCATGGACTGTAGCCCGCCAGGCTCCTCTGTCCATAGAATTTACCAGGCAAGAATACTGGAGTGGGCACTCATTTCCTCCTCCAGGGGATCTTCTCCACCCTGGGATGGAACCTGCATACCTGCTTCTCCTACATCGGCAAGTGGATTCTTTACCGCTAGCACCACCTGGGGGTTGCGGCATAGACTTGTATTACTATGATGTCAAATGGGTTGCTTTGGAAACAAACTAAGATCATTCTGTTGTTTTTGAGACTGCACCCAAGTACTGTATTTCAGACTCTTTTGTTGACTGTGAGGGCTATTCCATTTCTTCTAAGGGATTGTTGCCCACAGTAGTAGATATAATGGTCATCTGAGTTAAATTCACCCATTCCAGTCCATTTTAATTCACTGATTCCTAAAATGTCGATGTTTGTTCCTGCCATCTCCTTCTTGACCACGTCCAATTTACCTTGATTCACTGGCCTAACATTCCAGGTTCCTGTGCAATATTGTTCTTTGTAGCACTGGACTTCACTTTGACCACCAGACACATCCACAGCTGAGTGTTGTTTCCACTTTGGTCCAGTTGCTTCTTTCTTTCTGGAATTGTTAGTAATTGCCCTCTGCTCTTCCCCAGTAACACACTGGACACCTTCCGACCAGAGGGGCTCATCTTCTGGTGTCATATCTTCTTGCCTTTTTATACCCTTCATGGGATTCTTGCCACAAGAGTGCTGGAGTGTGTTGCCATTTCCTCCTCCAGTGGACCATGTCTTATCAGCACTCTTCACTGTGACCCATCTGTCTTGGGTGGCCCTGCATGGCATGGCTTATAGCTTCATTGACTATTCATATTCATATCATACTGAAAATGCAGCCCCAGAAATTAGGATGATAAGTGCCATATGAGTGGTACCCAGAAAGGTGCTATGGGAATCTAGAAGAGATTGCAGCTGGAAGAGACAAGGAGAGCTTCAGGTTGAATTCCAGACTGAGAAGGTGGAATTCAACTTGGACCAAGAATTGGCAGGATGTTGACAGATACATATTTTAAAGGTGATATAGGAGAGCCAGTTGGTCATATGTAGTAAAATTAAAAATTACATGTAGTAAACAATTGTTAATTCCACCTACAATTGTACACCTTGAAGAAAATGTGACTTTTATATATAGGGATGCACACACAAGAAAATGTAACGATTAAAACTGAAATCTCTAAATGTCCATCTTCAAGAGAATTGATAAAACATGGTGTTTCATGCAATAGAATTCTATATACCTATTAAATGAATTAGTGCTACCTGGTATATCATAAAAATATTAATAGTAAGCAAAAAGAGTATATTTGCCAGGATGCCTTTAGAAAACATGGTACTCTGATGTTTGATAGACTTTAACTGAGGATAATTCAATGAAGGGATTCTATTCAGAGGTGTAGATGGGTAAATGGAATCATAGGAACTAGTAACAAAGGGGAGTTTTCACCACTTCTAGGCTTGAAGTCATAAAGGGAGGGACTGGCATTAATAGAGCCTGGTTAGAGATGAAGCCATAGGAGAGAAGCTGGTGGAAGGGAGTTATTGTCATAAATGAAGCCACTAAAAGGTAAGCAGCTAGACAGGGAGATAGCAGAGAGGATAAATACCAGTGTCTTACATGGAGGAGATGTCTATGTCTGCTGTAACAAAGTACCAGAAACTTAATAGCTTAAAACTTAAAGTTTATTATGTTAATGATTCTGGAGGTCAGAAGTCCAAATTGGGTTTTACTAGGCTAAACTCATTTTTCACTTTCATGCACCGGAGAAGGGAATGGCATCCCACTCCAGCGTTCTTGCCTGGAGAATCCCAGGGACGGAGGAGCCTGGAGGGCTGCTGTCTATGGGATCGCACAGAGTCGGACACGACTGAGCGACTGAACTGAACTGAACTGAGGCTAAACTCAAGACATCAGCAGGGCTGCATGCTTTCTAGAGGACACTGTGTTCTCTTGCCTTTTCTCAGCTTCTAGAAGCTGCCTGCATTCCTTGACTTGTGATCCTTGCATCTTCAAAGCCAGCAGTGTTGTTGTCTTCCAGTCTCTCTCTAACACACCTGCCTTCCTCATATAAAAACCCTTGTAGTTACATTACCCTCATCTGGAGAATCCAAGATAACCTTCCCTTATCAAGATCCTTAACTAATCTATCTGTCCCTTTTGCTATATAAAGTGATATTTTCTCAGGCCCTGAGGAAGAGCATATGGATGCCTTGGGGGGTCATTATGCTAGCCGTCAGTTCATACTTTCTGTTCTGCCACCCTACAGTCCCCTCTTGTTGCTTTGCAATGGACAAATTCAACCAGCGGCAGAGAGCAAGGAAGCCTGGAGATGCTATCCATGGAGGTCACTTTCTGGGGCACAGCTGCAGAGAAGGAGAGAGAATGGAATTCGGGGGGCACATTGGTGACTAACCACTTTAAAAAGTTAGTCATGTAGTGAAATATATAGTATGGTATCATTTATACAAAGGGAAAACCTGTAGAATATTTAGACACTGCTGCATGTTGTCATTGGTTATTGTTTAGTTGCTCAGTCGGGTCTGACTCTTTTGCAACCCCATGGATTATAGTCCCCCAGGCTCCTCTGTCCATGGGATTTCCCAGGCAAGAATACTGGAACAGGTTGCCATTTTCTTCTCCAGGGGATCTTCCCTACCCAGGGATCAAATCCATGTCTTCTGCTTTGGCAGCCAGATTCTCTGCTGCTAGGCCACCAGGGAAGCTCATCAGTAGTTATACATGAGTGGTAATAATATTTTTTAAGATGATCTTTTAATGGTAGAATAAATTTAGATTTACAAAAAAATTATAAGCACAATACAGCTAGTTCCCATACACCTATGCCCAGTTTCCTCTGTAATTAATGTGGTGCATTATCACAAATAATGAATGGCTAAAGTGAAAGTGTTAGTTGCTTAGTCATGTCCACCTCTTTGCAACCACATGGATTGTAGCCCACCAGGTTCCTCTGTCCGTGGGATACCCCAGTCAAGAATACTGGAGTAGGCTGCCATTCCCTTCTCCACGAGATCTTCCTGACCCAGAGACTGAACTCCGTCTCCTGCATTGCAGACGACTTTACCGTATGAGCCACCGGTATGAATGTCTGTGTACGCTTTATTCTTAACTAAAGCCCATGGTTTGTTGAGATTTCTTTGTTACTCCCTACTGTACTTTTCCTGCTTCAGAATTATCTCAGATATCATATTACATTAGCCATGTCGCCTTAGGCTCTTCTTTGTTGTGACAGTATCTCAGACTTTTCTTATTCTTGATCAATAATAGTGTTTTAAAAGTGCAAGAAAATCAGAAGTACCAGATCCAGGATATGATATCTGTTACTTCTGGGGAGATTGTGAAGGCCGCAGGATCAGGACTGGGTACATGGGCCTTCAGATACATCCGTAATGTTTGATCTCTTTAAAGAGATGTGGAGTGGTTGTGACAAAATATTTACACTTGATAGCATTGGATGGAGGATAAGTGTATTAGTCTATTTTTCATTTGTTTGAAATATATCAGAGTCTAAGGATTTAAGCAGTTGAGAAGAAAAGTACCAGGTGGAGAGAAGGGGCCCGTAGTCTTCAGAGGAATCGGCTGTGGTTAGATGGGGGTGGAACGCAGGGTCTGCAAATGCTGTTTCAAGGTCGTGTGGCTGGAAATGCAGGCTCTGGGCCTCTTGTGGATGCTGCTGATGGAGGATGAATCAAACCGCTTCATCATCTGAAGGCCACTGAAAACTGTGGAGCAGTGGAGGGGGATGAGCAGGGTTCCTCTTGGAAGTGTGTGGAAGGGGCATTGCAGAAGGGAGTCGAGCTCGGAGGATGGTACAGAGGCCTGCATTTCAAAGGCAGCAAATGCTTATCGTTCACTCTGCTAGTGCTCTGTGTTACCGGATTTCATTCTCACAACAACCCGTTGAGGTAAGTAGTAGTATTACCAACTGTCTTTTTGCAGATGAGGAAACTGAGCCACAGAGAAGTTAAAAGACTTCCCTGAGGTCTGAAATCTGGGGACCAGGGGCACTGGCGGGGCACTGCTGCGGCCAGGCTGGCTCCAGCGGACGTGCACCCCAGGTCCCTGCTGCCTCCGCCCTACGCTGGCGGCACTGGGAGAAGTGAGGGGCCGGCATTAGGGATGAGGAGGAAGCGGGCGTACAAGCCTGGGCAACCAGAAGATAGCCTAGCCCCAGAGAGACGTTTTAAACATCGGGAGGAGGAGCTGGACTGAGGATTTGGCTGAAGAAAAGTTGTGTTTGTGGAGCAGAAGGACGGTGGAGCCGGCAGCTGTGGAAAGGGAGCCAGTTGTTCTGGGGAATGAGAGAGACGCTGTGGGAGGGAGCCAGAGCACTTTCTGTAAAGGAGGAGAGGAAGAGGGAAAAGTGAAAGGCAGGAAGCAATCAAAACTGCAAAGATACAAACGGTTTTGTAAACTTGGTTCATTAAATATTTAGTGGACTTTTTACTTAAGTATGCTATTTCCGTCCACTTCAGTTTTGGGCAAGCGTGAGTGAGCGGTAGTTTGTCCTTCCTTTCTTTTTTACAACTTCTTCCGCTCATGAAATGGGTTCCTGGCTTGGTGTGGTTTCTAGAAGGATGAATTAGCATCCCTTTGCCCCAGTTTACTTTCATATTATTTATATTATTCTTTCCAGTTTAGCCTAGCACTTTTCACTTTCATTTAAAGAGAATAATATTCCTTTTCCTTTCAACATTCTTAGTTTATGCACACTATACCTCTTTCAAGGAAAGATAACAAATAGGAGTTGAAATAAACAACTTAAAACCTGTAGAGTGTTGTGGGCAGAACATTGTTGACTTTTAAAAAATCCATCTTCGATGTCACAATGAGATTAAGATTTCGTGTGCGTTTTTTTCTTCTGTCGCCACGAGGAGGTAGAGGGGCAGGGACTTGGCAACACTTTCTTTACCCTGCAGTGCTTCAGAGTTGAGTGCTGCTGAAACACGATTTAAAACACACGAAAGGGCTTCCCAGGTGGCACAGTGCTAAAGAATCCACCTGCCAGTATAGGAGACACGGATTCACACCCTGAGTCGGGAAGCTCCCCTGGAGTAGGAACTGGCAGCCCACTCCAGTATTCTTGCCTGGAAAATTCCATGGACAGAGGAGCCTGGCAGGGTACAATCCACGGGGTCACAAAGAGTCAGACATGAGTGACTGAGTATGCACGCACAGACAAAGGAATGAATACCTTTTAAAATGTTTGACTGCAAATTGGTAAATCTATGATATCATAAAAACGTCACATTATTGTAAGACATGAGCTGCCTGCTGAAGCATGTTGTTAAAATATGCATTTATTGCAAAGCTTCTTTAGACAGCTGTGAAATATTAATACAAGTCAGAATCAGGTAGGAGTCTTTTCCCTTCAGGCATTTCTAAACAAATCTAAAAAGACTTCGGGGAGGCAAGTGTTTATATAAACTTGACCTTTGTTGTTCTCATAGGAGAAGGCAATGGCACCCCACTCCAGTACTCTTGCCTGGAAAATACATGGACAGAAGAGCCTGGTGGGCTGCAGTCCATGGGGTCGCTAAGAGTTGGACACGACTGAGCGACTTCACTTTCACTTTTCTCTTTCATGCATTGGAGAAGGAAATGGCAACCCACTCCAGTGTTCTTACCTGGAGAATCCCAGGGGCGGGGGAGCCTGGTGGGCTGCCGTCTCTGGGGTCGCACAGAGTCGGACACGACTGAAGCGACTTGGCAGCAGCAGCAGTTCTCATAGGAAGACTTGTAGAATGCTCTTTAGTAGTCAGATCACTTATATATACTATACAGAACTGCATGGAATGAATAAGAGTGAAAGCCAGGAGTGGGACAAATGTTAAAGCAGAAGTCAGGAGACTTGGTAGCCTCCCTAAGTTGCTGTCTTCCTGGACAAACCAGAATCATCTGCTCCCATGCTCAGAGATCCCATTATCATTGGTCTGGGGTGAAGTCTAAGCTTGGTGTGGTTATAAAAGTATTAATACTTACCAGGTAACTCTACTGTGCACCCAGGGATGAGAACCATTGCCTACAGCAATAGTTTGGTATTGTCCACTGCTCTTTGGAGAGGAGAGGTGGGACAGTCAGAGCTTATTTTAGGAGAGATTAAAGCAGAGTTGGAGGGGAACATAGTGGACATTTGACTGACTCTCAGTATCCATCTCACTCAAATGCTTAGCCTGAGCCACCTAGGGGACCTCATTCTCTTGGCCGGTGATGGATTCAAGGTGGAGAACATGACCCAATCTGGTTGATGAGACATAAGCAGTCTGCTGCTGCTGGTTGGGGGTCAGGGGTGCCATTCTGGGAAAGGTCTCTCACCTGGGAGAAGGTCCCAGAAGGAGATATTCTCTCTTCTTCCTCATGACATTTTGTCTGAATGTGATGCTTGGTTCCACTGGAGCTATCTGGTTACCCACTTATGGAGGGAGTAAACATCAAAGTTCAGAAGACCCTAGGTCTTTAAAAAAGAATAATAATTAGTTAATTTTCAGCTGTGCTGGGTCTTCAGTGTTGTGCGTGGACTTTCTCTAGTTGTAGTGAGCAGGGGTTCTCTTGTTGCTGAGCATGGGCTTAGTTGTCTTGCGGCATGGGGATCTTCCCTGACCGGGAATTGAACCTATGTCCCCTGCCTTGGCAGGTGGCTTCTTCACTGCTAGACCACCAGGGAAGTCCCAGCCTTGGGTCTTCATGACATGTAAGCCACCTTATCAAGCTGCCCAGGAGCCCACCTTACCTTTGAGATGTTATAAACTAGATATTGACAGCCACTGTGATTAAGATTTTATTGTGTAGGCAAACACACTCTAAATGATATAGTGAAAGATAGGTCATTCCTGACATAAAAACAAAGAGTTTTCTGATGTGGCCCTCTCTTGAACTGTGCCAGTCTTTGTTGAGGCTTTGGTTAAGGTCAAGTCTGGGTCCTGGAATCTCATAGAGTGATAGATATAGAGAGTTATATTATTTGAACTCTTTATTTTTGCTGAGTAGACAAGAACCAGAGAAGTACTATGACCTTTCTAAGGTCACACAACAAATTTGTTATGTGGTTATATCTAGAAACCCGCAGATATTGTCTTACTAGACTCAGCAGCAGCAGCAGACTCAGTTGGAAAGGCCATCCTTCTAATATACAACTATCTCTTTTATATTAATACCTCCCATGTTTACAGTGATGCCAAGAATGTTTCTCACCAAACTTAGAAAGTGTAAAACATGGTGTTCAGGCTTTCAAATTAGTATGGGGTCTTGCTGCATTAAAAAGGTTTCATTCTGAACAGTACAGATTTGCCAATCAAGAGAAATTAGGTAATTGACCAGATTCCTTTAGTTCTGTATCTTAAGCCACCAGACCTGGTTGAACCTTTGCTTTACCCTGGAGCAAAGTGGATGTCGGCTTCCTTCACATGGCTTGTCAGAAATGTGAACAATTCACTTTCCCTTACATGCTTTCCTGGCACAGACATTACACTCTGAACTCAGAGATTCCTTCCATCTGCCTACAATGCTGTATGATATTAAAATGAAAATAGTGCTGGGAGGGGTAATACTCAAATCCATGCTTCTGTGTGAAAGTAAGAGGATCCCTGTGCAGGCTCCCGGGGGGAAACGATGCATACCTTCTTGGAAAACAGACCTAACCTGATGGTAAAAAGAAAAGGGTACGGGAGAAATCCAGTTTCAGGGGATATCTATTCACTTATTTCTGCCTGGGGATCTTTGGGTGGAAGAGCTTATAAGTAATGATAAGTGGCTTTGTCTCAAAGCCGTGAATGAAGTTTTGGTGATTTTTTTTCTCTAGAACATTCCCTGAATGTAACTAAGCCTAAAAAGGGAGTGGCTATGGTCAGAGTTCCATTTACCATGATTGTATATAGCACATTGTATCAAAACTTAGTGGTGCCAAACAACAAACTGTTAGAATGAATTTTGTGGGACAGGAATTCAGACAGAGTACAGTAAGTCCAGGGTCTTATCTGGAAAGCTCTCTATCAATCCTGAAGACTGGAAGCTTTGTTCCCTTACATTGTGGAGGTGAAAGCTGGCTGCTGGCTGTAGCATCAGTCCTCTCTACATGAACTAAGTTGGGCTTCCTCACCATGTCCACACAAGTGTCCTAAAAGACAGAACCAGGCAGAAGCTGTATCCTTTTTTTAAAAAAATATTTATTTAATTTAGGCTGTATTTGGTCTTTGTTGCTACACATAGGCTTTCTCTAGTTGCAGCAAGCAGGGGCTACTCTTTCTCGTGGTGCATGGACTTCTCATTGTGGTGGTTTCTCTTGTTGGGGAGCACAGACTCTGGGCATGTGGGCTCCAGTAGTTGCAGCAATAGGGCTCAGTAGCTGTGGCTCTTGGACCCTAAAGCAGATAGGCTTCAAACTGGGGCATGTGGACTCAGTAGTTGCAACACACGGGCTTGTGGGATCTCTCGGACTAGGGATCGAACCCATGTCCCCTGCATTGGCAAGTAGATTTCTATCTACTGTGCCACCAGGGAAGTCCAGAAGCTGTATCCTTTTTTGTTGACCCAACCTTGGGAGCCACTTAGCTATATTCTGTTGATCAAAATCTTGCCCAGGAAAAGGGGAGGGCACACAGAGATATCTTAGGTGAGTAACAAGGTCCTGGGAAAGCAAGTGGGACTGGAAACACTTCTGGGGCTTTTTGAGAAAATAAAAAGTTAGAACCAGACATGGAACAATGGACTGGTTCCAAATTGGGGAAGGAGTTATGTCAAGGCTGTATATTGTCACCCTTATTATTTAACTTATATGCAGAGTACACCACAAGTAATGCCAGGCTGGATGAAGCACAAACTGAAATCAAGATTGCCAAGAGAAATATCAATAACCTCAGATATGCAGATGATACCACCCTTATGGCAGAAAGTGAAGAGGAACTGAAGAGTCTCTTGATGAAGGTGAAAGAGGAGAGTGAAAATGCTGGCTTAAAGCTCAACATTCAAAAAACTGAGATCAGAGCATCCAGTCCCATCACTTCATGGCAAATAGATGGGGAAACAATGAAAACAGTGACAGACTTTATTTTCTTGGGCTCTAAAATCACTGCAGATAGTGACTGCCACCTTGAAATTAAAAGATGCTTGCTCCTTGGAAGTAAAGCTATGAAAAACTTAGTGTATTAAAAAGCAGAGACATCACTTTGCTGACAAAGGTCCATATAGTCAAAACTATTGTTTTTCCAGTAGTTACGTGTGGATGTGAGAGTTGGGCCATAAAGAAGGCTGAGTGCTGAAGAATTGATACTTTTGAACTGTGGTGTTGGAGAAGACTCTTGAGAATCCCTTGGACTGCAAGGGAATGGGACTGCAGTCAATCCCAAAGGAAATCTTCAGCCCTGAATATTCATTGGAAGGACTGATGCTGGAGCTCCAATACTGTGGCCACCTGATGCGAAGAGCTGACTCATTGGAAAAGACACTGATGCTGGGAAAGATTGAAGGCAGGAGGAGAAGGGGACAACAGAGGATGAGATGGTTGGATGGCATCACTGACTCAATGGACGTGAGTTTGAGCAAATTCCAGGCGATGGTGAAGGACAGGGACGCCTGGTGTGCTGCAGTCCATGGTGGTCGCAAAGAGTTGAACACGACTGAGCAGCTGACAGCAACAACAGTCGGCTTACTAAGGTCACGGGGACTCCATCTTCTTTTGTATCTGTCTTCTCTGGTTGTAGAGAAACCTCTCACTTTGTCCATATCTCAGTCAGCTGAAAAGTTGTTTTAATAAAAATCTCTGAAGAGTATGAGTGGATCAGTCTAAACCTGTCTGCAGTACTTGAAAAGTAATTCCAGATGTAGATAAGTCCTTCAGAAACATCTCTACCAACAAGGAAGAGTACATTAAATCTGCCTGTAAAGAATATTGTTGTCAA
Organism: Oryx dammah; assembly: GCF_014754425.2. Lineage (NCBI taxonomy): Eukaryota > Metazoa > Chordata > Mammalia > Artiodactyla > Bovidae > Oryx > Oryx dammah. The sequence continues at coordinate 50,856,360 of NW_024070204.1, read as the reverse complement.
GGTAATTAAGCAGCAGGTACTCAGAAATGAGCTGGATCTTGATGTTGTCTTAGACCTTCTGTTTTAAAATTTACCCCCTCTGAAAGGTAAGGTCTGGCTCTGTCCACCTTAGAAATCTGTAAGACAGTGCTGTGTTGTGGAAGGATTGGGACTAAGAGGGTTTGGAGTCAAAGCTTCAATCGCTGCCCAGATCTGGTCTTGAACAGCTAATATTTCTTTCTTTCTTTAAATGTTTGGCTGTGCTGGGTCTTCACTGCTTCGAGGGCTTTTCTTTAGTTGGGGTGAGCAGGGGCTACTCTTCCGTACAGTGCAGGTGCATGGACTTCTTACTGCTTCTTGTTGCAGAGCACAGGTTCTAGGGCATGTGGGCCCAGTGGCTGCAGCTGCAGCGCTGCAGGCTCTAAAGCGCGGGGTCAGTGTGGCATGTGGACTCAGTACTTGTGGCACACAGACTTAGTTGCTCCTCAGTATGTGGGGTCTTCCCAGACCGGGGATGAACCCATTTTCCCTCCACTGGCAGGCGGATTCTTATCCACTGAGCCACCAGAGAAGTCCAGCCAATAATTTCTTAAAGCCTTTGTTCCCCATCTAGAGTCTAGAATAAGGACACTAATAGAACCTACCTCCTGGAGGATACAAGAGAATGCCTGTAATACAAGTAGGCTTCTAATGTTACAGTTATCTCATGGGGCCAGCTGCGATGAAGTTCAATGGCAAAATGCAGGTTAAGTCATTTTGCATACTGTAAAACCCTGTGGCGAATTTGGTATTATTGTTATTATACTCAATTTTCTAACTCTCCCCTAGCTGAGAAGTTCTGAAATCTGGTGCTGATGAGATTTATCCAACAAAATAATTTAAAATATGGATTTTTGATAACTGGTTTGGGAGATTTTACCCAGTGGGTCTGAAGTTGAATTAGAGAAACTTATAGTACACCTGCCCTGGCTCATCTCCAATGCAGGAGATGCAGGTTCGATCCCTGGGTCGGGAAGATCCCCTGGAGAAGGGAATGGCAACCCACTCCAGTATTCTTGCCTGGAGAGTTCCATGGACAGAGGAGCCTGGCGGGCTGCAGTCCATGAGGCTGCAAAGGAGTCGTGTCTGACAACAATACCCCGCCCCAGACGATGCTGATGCATCAGGTGCATTCAAGGTGGCCCTTTGGAATCTGCTAAGAAGATCCCTAGGAAACCTGAGCCCTTGGACAGTAAAGTCCAGAGAATGGAGTTCTGCTTCATAGCAGGCTGTTGAGGGAGCTCCCACTGCAAAGTCTGCAGACATCAGACAGTGTCAGAATGTTTACACACCTGAGAGGGGAACTGAGAGGAGAGAGCTGAGACCACCCAAGGGAAGGTCTATCTCCATGGGAATCTATTAGCGTCATCCTTGTCTTGGGTTTTGTGGCTGTGAGGGTTTGTCTATTGACTAGGGAAAGAAGTTTTTAGCTAATAAAGTAGGAAAATTACCCAGGATTTAATTTTTGTTTGAAAGATCAAATGATTAAGGAGCAAAACACACTTTGACCAAGTTACATGTCAAGAATCATTAAAATAAGCTGCTGGATGTCCCTGGTGGTGCAGTGATTAATAAGAATCCACCTGCCAATGGAGGCGATGTGGATTTGATCCCTGGTCTGGGAAGATTTCACATATGAGCGGGGAGGCACCTAAGCACATGTGCCACAGCTACTGAGCCTCTCATTCTAGAGCCTGTGAGCCTAGAGTCTCTGCTCTGGAACAAGAGAAGCCACCTCAATAAGAAGCCCTAATGCCACAAGAAAGAATAGTCCCCTTTTACCAAAACTAGGGCAAGCCCATGTGCATCATTGAAGATCCAGCAAAGCCAAAAGAGAAGACAGCTAATGGTATGACTCGGGGAACACAAACCGGGGCTCTGTAACAACCTAGAGGGGTGAGAAAGGGTGGGACATGGCAGGGAATTTCAAGAGGGAGGGGACATATGTACACCTATGGTTAATTCATGTTGATGTATGGCAGAAATCAAACCAATATTGTAAAGCAATTATCTTTCAATTAAAAATGAGTAATTTTTTTTTTAAAGCTGCTGATTCCTTTACAATTGGCTGCTATTTCTTTTGCTCAACAATAGATGTGACATTTCTGAAAGAGACCTGCAGCAGTAAGCTGGCTGTCAGTACCTCTGACCCGTAGTCCACTCTGCCTTTCTGGAGGAAGTGGAGGCACCAAAGTCAGTTGCTGCTGAGCGCGACACTGATGAGAAGTCAGAAGTGATTTATCTTACTTTCTTTGGGAAGCATATTCCAAGGCAGTTTTGAAGAACTCAGGAATGGCTGTATTGAAGGAATCATTTTCAATCTGTAACACAGTTTTGCCTGCCTCCATCCCTCCGGCATACTCTTCTGTGATTTTTAAAATGTTAACATTTTTTGGTAAAACATTTTTCCCTTCTCTGTTTAACAGAAGAAACTGCATCAGTTAAATAACTTTTCATATCCCCATTTCTTCCTTTTACCCATACATCATATCTAGAATAATTTTAAGGAAGTTGATGACATTTCCAACTTCAAAGAAATCCTCATAATTACTTTATATTTGTCCTCACTACCAAAATTTTTTGCTACAATAGTATTCATGTAATTGAATACATATGAAATGTATTGAATATTGAATATATACTGAATTTATGGAATGTAAAAGAATATTCAGTTTATTATTCTTAATGTATTTTAAAATATTTTTGTGTCTTTTTAAGTCTGCTGTAGCCTCCTGTCAGGATTTGAGGATTAGTAAGTGATTATTAAATTATGCACTCTAGTTTCCCTTACCAGAATCAACATAGAAAAAGACACAATACAATTCTTACTCTGCCCTCTGGTGGCAGCAACTGAGTCCGCATTTTCTTTCTAGCCTTGTCTACTCTAGCATATAAATAATCATACCTAACACATATTAGGGGTTTCCCAGGTGGCTCAGAGGTAAAGAACCTGTCTGCTGACGCAAAAGACACAGGTTTGATCCCTGGATCTAGAAGATCCCCTGGAATAGGAAATGGCAACCCACTCTAGTATTCTCGCCTGGAAAATTCCATGGACAGAGCCTGGCAGGCTATGGTCCATGGCGGTCACAAAGAGTCTGACATGACTTTGCACACACACACAAAACACATATTAAGCATTACATTGAGCATTGTGGCAGGCATTGCATGCATCATTTACAACAGTTTAAGGAATAAGGAAGTTGATCACAGAAGTCAGAAACTAGCATACGGAGGAAAGATTTGAATCCAAGAATGTCCAAATCCAAAGCCTATACTCATGTTGTTATGGCATGCTGCCTCCCATCCAGTATCTTCAGAGAAGAAGATAGCCTAACAAAACTAGGCTTTGGGTCTCTGAGAGCTTCATGCAGGTTGCTGCTGCTGCTGCTAAGTTGCTTCAGTCGTGTCCAACTCTGTGCGACCCCATAGATGGCAGCCCACCAGGCTCCGCCGTCCCTGGGATTCTCAAGGCAAGAACACTGGAGTGGGTTGCCATTTCCTTCTCCAATGCATGAAAGTGAAAAGTGAAGTCACTGAGTTGTGTCCAACTCTCAGCGACCCCATGGACTGCAGCCTACCAGGCTCCTCCGTCCATGGGATTTTCCAGGCAAGAGTACTGGAGTGGGGTGCCATTGCCTTCTCCGTTAGACCTGTCTTTAAGATCCATCCCTACAAATTTCTGTCTGTTTTACCTTGGTCATGTTACGTAACATAGTTAAACCTCTGTACTCTCATCTTTGACTCTCAATGAGAGTCGTTGTGGCCACATTTCAGAGGTCTTTGGTGAGAATTAAGCAAAATAATCCAAAAACACACAAAGTAAGTACCAAAACATTGTTGGTCTGATGACCATAATCTTGTTGAAAATATTGTGTTTGCCCCAAACTCAAGTTTGTTGGACACATTTTCTCTTGGTTCTTGTCCTTTTTTAAAATATTTATTTATTTATTTTTGGCTGCACTGGGTTTTGCTGCTGTGTGGGCTTTCTCTAGTTGCAGTGAGAGGTGGCTACCTCCGAGTTGTGGTGGGCAGGCTTCTCATTGCGATGGCTTCTTTTGCTGCAAAGTACAGGCTCTAGGGTGCACAGGCGTCAGTAGTCGCTGCATGTGGGCTCAGTAGTTGCATTGTGCAGGCTCTAGAAAGCGGACTCAGAAGGCTGCACAGGGCTCAGCCACCCCACCACATGTGGAATCTTGCCAGACCAGGGATTGAACTGGTTGGTGTCCCCAGTATTGGCAGGCAGATTCTTAACCACTGGATCACCCTGGAAGTCCCTCAGTTCTTGTCTTCCCCATAAATTTTAAATGCAATTTTCCTGGCAAAAAGAGACCTTCAGTTTTTTTGTCATGTCACGGAGCTACCCTGCAAACTGAATTTTTCCCTCTGTGAGTCTAGCTTATGATAGTTGCCTTTGTTTTCCTGTGCGCGTGTGTGCTTAGTCGCTCAGTCGTGTCCGCCTCTGTGCCACCCCATGGACTGTAGCCCGCCAGGCTCCTCTGTCCATGGGGATTCTCCAGGCAAGAATACTGGAGTGGGTTGCCATGCCCTCCTCCAGGGGTTCTTCCCAACCCAGGGATTGAACTCAGGTCTCCCACACTGCAGGCAGATTCTTTACCATCTGAGCCACCAGGGAAGCCATGTTTTCCTAGGAAGCAGCAAATAAGAATATGATATGGTCCCTGGACCTTTGTTTCTTGTATATTATTCTATTCAAAGCCATTTGGGAATTCATCTCTTAATAAGAAAACTGTATGAATTTATTAATGATTTACATATGGTTTGGTTACAAATTTAAAATCTTTTTAAATTTAAATTTGCTTATTAATTTTTGGCTGCTCTGGATCTTTGTTGCTGTGCATGGGCTTTCTCTAGCTGTGGCAAGTGGGGCTGCCCTCTTACTGTGGTATGCGGGCTTCTCATTACAGTGACGGCTCTTAATTGCGGAGCATGGGCTCTAGGGCACACAGGCTTCAGTAGTTGAGGTGGGAGGATTCTAGAACATGTGAACTTCTGTAGTCGTGGCTCGCAGGCTCAGTAGTTGTGGCACACGGGCTTAGTTGCCCTACAGCATGTGAAATCTTCCTGGACCAGGAATCAAACCCCCTATCCTCTGCATTGGCAGGTGTATTCTTAACTACTGGACCACCAGGGTGGTCCCACTAATTTCTATCTGGGTCCAAATCTTGCTGACTAAAGGGACCCACCATGCTTGAAAAAGAAGTCATCACCCAATGAAAATGTTTTTAGTGAAGGAAACAGATGGTGTGCTGGTATAAGGATGGTAGAGTTCTTTTTAAATGCATCAGAAACTCATGAAAAATAAATGGTACACTTTTTAAAAAATCCACACTTCTTGCAAGATTGTGGTGAGCAGGAATTTTTACATTATGTTAGTATGTAAATTGGCATGGTGTTTTTGAACAATAATTTGGTATTTTGTAGTAATAGCTTTAAAGATGTTCATTTCACTTTCAGAAATCTGCCCTAAAGAAAAAAACAAGCAAAGCTTTAGCTAAACAGATGCTCATTATAGCATTATTAATGACTGGAAAGTTAGAAATGACGAATGTGTGAATAGTAGAGGATTGTTTATATAAATGATTGTACTTACAGTAAGATTAACTACAGTATGTCCATTAAAAATATTGGTTTAAGAGATGACTTGGGAAAATATAATACAATGATAGTGGAAAAAGAAAACCAAAATACCGAACTATCCATACTATAATCTATCTATCTGCAAATTATATACACATAGAAATACGCTATTTCCTCCCTATTTCATATTCTGTCTTCATATTCTAACAGAATTTTCTGCAACACTCCCGAGCTATTTCTTGCCTCCAGTAGGTCATATAATCAAGAATGGACTGCACTTAACCAAAGCATCTCCACTACTGTTAGAATTTGTCAGGTTTACATTTTCATGTTATCCCATCACGGGGTATTGGTCTGAATATGGGAAAAAAACCTATACAACAAATGGGGGTATGGATTCAGAAATTATGGCTGGCTGTTTATTTCTAACATGTAGTTGATATAGTAACATCATTATTTTCTAGATTCTTTTTTTTAGCCTGTTTTATCAAAAAGGGCAGTTCTATACTGGACCTTAATCTACACATTGATCATTTTAAAAAGCCAGCTATTCTTTCAAGAATAAATAATAGTATTTTAATTCTGTTATTTATCTTTTGCATTTCCAGCTTCAGTGAGTTATAACTGAGAAGTAATAAAGTGTACCTTCTTAAGTATGTAATTTGATAAACTTTGACGTATGTGTGCACACCTGTGGCATTAGCTATCTATTGTTGTGTTACAGATTACCTCACAAATTAAGGGCTTAAAACAATACACATTTGTTATCCTACAAATATTTCTGTGGATCAGGAATTTGGGAGTGGTGTAGTGGGTGGCTCAGGCTCAGGATATCTCATGTAGCTCCAGTCAAGATGTTTGAAGGGCTGCAGATGGTAAAGAACCTGCCTGCCAATGCAGGAGACACAAAAGACGTGGGTTTGATCCCTGGGTCAGGAAGATCCCCTGGAAAAGGAAATGGCAACCCACTCCAGTATTCTTGCCTAAAGAATTCTATGAACAGAGGATCCTGGTGGGCTACAGTCCGCAGGGTTGCAAAGAGTCAGACACGACTAAGTGACGCACGCACGCACACACACACAGACATCTGAGGATTTGACTGAGGCCAGATAATCTGCTTCCAAGATGGCACACTCTTGTGGCTGTTGGCAGGAGTCCTCAGTTTTTTGCTTGCTCTTGACAGGATGCCTTAGATTACATTTGGGGGAAATATCTCCACAGTGGCTGATTACTCCTCACAGAATGAGTGAGCTAAGAGACAGCAAACAAGAGAAAACTGCAGTGTCTCATGACCTGGGCTCCAAGGCTTATCATCACCCCCTCTTAATTCTACTTGTTAGAAGTAAGTCACTTAGTGCCGCCCACACTCGAGGAAGGAAGATTAGGCTCTGCTCCTGGAAGGGAGGAATATCAGAGAATCTGTGAGTATATTTTAAAACCCTCACATGCATGAAGTTAGCAGCACAATCAAGACAATGAACATATACCATGTTAATTCCGATTCTAAGCCAAATGAAATGTTAATGTGCTTAATAATATTTCAACTTTGATGGTAAGTTTCTAAATTACACAAAGTATTTTCCCAAATGCCACTGTTTACCTTGTGTAACAGTGGACATAGGACCTTTCAGATTGAATTATTTTCAGAGTGTTTTCAAAATTGTTCTTTGAGCAGTCAGCACATCTTTTATGCATGAAGCTGGTAAACATCCAGCAAATTCGGGCCAGAAATATACAGATTCCTTATTTGGAAGATAAAGAAAGGGGAAAGGATGCAGCAGAGGATAAATAAGAATAGGTACATAAATTATGTTTCTTTAATGTCAGGCCTCTGACTCCCTCATGACCTTATCAGAAAACATTATTTGGAACATCTAAAGAAAGATGTTTCTCTGATAAATACTGAACATGTGCTCTTACTTCTGGTATGCCAGCAGCTCTACAGCAAGCACCCAGAGAGCACATTTTCTATCTCCTGAGTTTTTCTGAGAGCAGAGGGGTTCCTCTGTCACTGCTGCTCTCGCAGCACCTGTGTGATGACCACAACATCACAAATGACATTGCCGCCCTCCGTGTAGTATGCACTTTGTGTATATTTCTGGCGCTATGCTGTCGCTTGAACACACATTAGCTCATTTCTTTCTTATAAATCCCTGTAAGAGAGGAGTACTATCCTCATTTTAATTTCTTTTTTCTCTGTTAAGAATGTTGGTGAAATTAAGACAACCCATGGTCATTCCTTCCATCATTTGTGCACCCTTCATTCAACAACTGTTTTTTGAGCACTAGCTCCGTGCCTGGTACTGTTTAGGTGCTGGGGGTTTTGAAGGAACAAAACCGCTAAAAGTCTCCACCTTCAGAATTACATGAAGGAAGTGACATTTAAACACAGACTGTTCAAAGTCTGGATTCCTAACCACCATATCGGTGGTTCTCAAACTTCTACGGGAGTAAACATCACCTGAGAAGCTTCGTAAAAATACATCAGGTGGCCAAAGTATTGGAGCTTCACCTTAAGCATCACTCCTTTCAATGAATATTCAGGGTTGATTTCCTTTAGGAGTGACTGGTGTGATCTCCTTGCAGTCCAAGGGAGTCTCAAGAGTCTTCTCCAACACCACAGTTCGAAAGCATCAATTCTTTGGCGCTCAGTCTTCTTTGGCCACTTTATGTAAAGAGCCAACTCATTGGAAAAGACCCTGATGCTGGGAAAGGCAGGAGGAGAAGGGGATGACAGAGGATTAGATGGTTGGATGGCATCAGCGATTCAATGGACATGAGTCTGAGCAAGCTCCAGGAGAGAGTGAAACACAGGAAAGCCTGGTGTGCTGCAGTTCATGGGGTCACAAAGAGTTGACACGACTGAGTGACTGAACAACAACAACAACCTTTTCTATGGTCCAAATCTCACATCCATACTGACTACTGGAAAAACCATGGCTTTGACTATAGGGACCTTTGTTGGCAAGGTAATGTCTCTGCTTTTTAATATGCTGTCTAGCTTTGTCATAGCTTTTCTTCCAAGGAGTAACTGTCTTTTAATTTCATGGCTGCAGTCACCATCCACAGTGATTTTGGAGCCCAAGAAAATAAAATATGTCATCGTTTCCACTTTTTCCCCTTCTACTTGCTCTGACGTGATGGGACTGGATGCCATGATCTTAGTTTTTTGAATGTTGAGTTTTAAGCCAGCTTTTTCACTCACCTCTTTCACCCTCATTGAAAGGCTCTTTAGTTCCTCTTTGCTTTTGGCCATTAGATTGGTTTTCATCTGCATTTCTGGGGCTGTTGATGCATTTCCCAGCAGTCTTGATGCCAGCTTGTGATTCATCCAGCCCAGCATTCTGCATGATGTACTCTGCATATAAGTTAAGTAAGCAGGATGACAATATACAGCCTTGTCATGCTGCTGCTGCTGCTGCTGCTAAGTCACCTCTGCCGTGTCCGACTCTGTGCGACCCCAGAGACGGCAGCCCACCAGGCTCCCCCGTCCCTGGGATTCTCCAGGCAAGAACACTGAGTGGGTTGCCATTTCCTTCTCCAATTTATGAAAGTGAAACGTAAAAGTGAAGTCACTCAGTCGTGCCCAACTCCTAGCAACCCCATGGACTGCAGCCTACCAGGCTCCTTCATCCGTGGGATTTTCCAGGCAACAGTACTGGAGTGGGGTACCATTGCCTTGTCATACTCCTTTCTCAATTTGGAACCAGTCCGTTGTTCCATCATCGGTTCTAACTGTTGCTTCTTGACCTACATACAGGTTTTTCAGGAGGCAGGTAAGGTGGTGTGCATTCCATCTGTTTAAGAATTTTCCACAGTTTCTTGTGATCCACACAGTCAAAGGCTTTAGCATAATCAATGATGCAGAAGTAGATGTTTTTCTGGGACTCTCTTGCCTTCTCTGTGATCCAGCAAATGTTGGCAATTTGATCTCTGGTTACGTTACAGGGCAAAGGGGAGTTTGCCTGTGTAATTAAGCTTATTGATCCTAAAGTGGAGATTATCCTAGTTTGTTCAGGTGAGACCAATGTAATCACGTGATCCCTTAAAAGCATAAAAGGAGGGTGAAGGGCTGTGACAGAGAGGGAAGTCAGATTTCAAGAGTGAGCCGTGTTTGAGGTGCAGGCTCTAAGACATAAAAGTCATGTGCAGTGACTGGAGACAGGCTTCTAGGAGCTTATTCAAAGCATGGAAGAGGCTCTAGGAGCAAAGAGTGGTCTCGGATGACAACTAGCAAGGAACCAAGAACCTCAACCCTACAACCACGAGGAACTGAATTCAGCCGGCCTAAAAGAGCATGGACGCAGATCATCCCCAGAGCCTCCGGTAAGGAATGTGTCTTTGTTGACACATTAATTTTTACGCTACTGAGACCAGTAGGACTTCTGCCTACAGAACTGTGAAATATTAATAACATCTGGGTTGTTTGTTTTATGGCCTTGTAACAAAGCATGATACACAACCAGGAGTTGGGATCCTGTCACACCTGTGCACAGTTAGAATGAATGAGTTTCTTGCAGAAGATTGAGAGCACATTCTGCAGCACCAGGGTTTACCTGGGAATAAAGAGCTGTATTTGTCCCTGTGCTATTGCAAGAGGAATGGGCAAACTCATTTTCATGGGCTGCCACTAGAAATGGCTTGAAAAGTAAAGGAGATAAAGGGGGAATTACTTCTACAGGGGCCATTCATTGTTAGGGGGTTTGCTGGGCTGCTTGTCATGATGTTGCCATGACTTCAGTAGCACTGCCCAGGGCTCTGTTTGCATGCTCACATTTTGACACCAACCTTAATAAAACAGCTGCTACTCCTGGACTTAATAATTCGTGGTTGAATGAAGAATAGGAACAGGTGAAAGGGCAACCTTAATGGCTTTTGAATAGCTGGATAACCTGTGAGGGTGAAGAAAGCGCTATTTTGCTCTATATTGGGAGAAGCTGTCCAAATTGGATAAAGCTGTATGAAACTGTGTTATCTGTTGTGTTGTGATAACTCAGCAGTTATATGTGTGATATCTGATAACTGTTATCTGTTAAACTGTTGAGGGTTTTTGTGTGTGTGTGCTTCATAAAACTGCACCACATGAAAATCACCTGAGAGCCTTTAAAAAAATACTTGACCTTGGGTCTCAGCATCAGAAAAATCTGATTAAATTAGTCAGTATGGAGCTAATGAACAGTATGGAGTTGAAAAGCCCTTCTTTGGGCTCTTCAGAATTGATTCTGGTTGGATCATTCTTGTCACAACAGGGACCAAGCTGTCTACCAGCCAACTTGCTGTTCCCATGCTAAAGAATCTCAGGATAATAAGAAATTCAACTCATGTGCCTGACACATAAAGACTTTTTAAAAAAAATAACACTTGTTGCAGGCATAGATGAATAAATATTCCACAGTGCCTCAGAATATTGAAAATACCATGAAGATTGAAAATGCCATCAGTTTTAATGATCAGATCATGAAGTGACTTGAGGGTGGTCTTAATATTAAATAATTAAACTCTAAATGTTCTTTCAGATTAAATCATTGTATTTATGAGGCTGGCCTGGGGGTCAAATGGAAATGATTTTTTAAAAAAATTCTAAAAGGCTATTATACTCTTCGATATCATAATGCCTTTGGAAGAATTTTTTTTTTCTTTTCTACTGATAATTCAAGGAAAATCTTCTAGGTCTTTACCATTTAAGAGCAGTTAGATAGTAAGAGATATATTGAAATGTCTTTTATATAGTCACAGTAACCTCAGGGGATTGTTAAGGAGAGCACCAGTAATTGTGTAGTATGTGTTAATAGTAACTGCATTTTAAGCTACAGAAGGGGAAGAAGAGATTTCTCTGCATGTCATTTTAAGGTCTCACTGAGTTTTTGATAACATATAAAAATCTTGAGTGTTTTTGTGAAAGCTCTATTTTCATCCGTAGGATTGTGGCACCCGGGAATCTAATATATTTTTCAAGACCCTTTTCTCTTTAACCAGCTTTTGATTTCTTGCTCATACTATCAAATCTCCGTAAGAAATTATCCCTTCCCTTCTGCTTCCCATTGCAAAACCTGACTGCCCTTCAGCTCAAATGGTCTTTTGTGAATGCCATCTTTTCCTTTGCTAAGCCCATGTTAATGTGTCAGTTTCTAGAATTTCCATTACCAACACCACTCCTTCCAAAGTTCTATTTTTGAACGTCCTTTCACTTTTGACTTGTTCTCCATTAGCCTATCCCTGTCTTTTGCCTTTTCTAGTCTATGAATAGAGGCAAGGGCAAAAAGATGCCAAAGAATATGTTAATTTATACTTGACCTGAAGTGATGTCAGCCACAGGGAGTGCATCACACCTGGTGTATCCCAGTGAGAAAGTACAAAGGAGCAGCTGCCAACTTTTCAGAAATACAATTGCCTGCCCTTCTCTTGCAAATGGTTTCGTGATTTGGTGGAAGCACAGCAATTTAAAACCTTAGCGTGGCTTGTCACCCACTTAAACAAAAGACTGCTGGCTGCTTTGACATGAGCAATATAGTCGTTGCTGCTAAGACGAGGTTGTGCTTTTCTTGGTTAGTTTGAAAATTATTTAAAAAAAAAGAAAGAACTTTAAATGTCTGTTTCAGTATGGACCTTAAAAAGATAGCTGTTGTTCATTTCGTCATAAGTAGTTGTTGGAAGCTCTGTGCCCTACAGATTAGTAAAAATATCAGGAAAGGACAAGAGCAACTCGTTTGAGATAGCTGTGCAGAAAATAAAGCACGTAGAGATGGAGCGGAAGAGATAGAAACAGGAGTACAAATGGGAGAATAAGACTTGGATGGAAGGATTATCAATTTTTTGCTTATATTTTCTAATGCAGCTCTCTTTAACATAGAATGATATGTAAGCACCTTGAAATAAGGCAAAATAAAACCCTTTTTAGACACTCCTTAATAGCCTTTTCTTGTATTTACAAAGTGCCTGAAAGAACAGTATCTTCACCATTACCATTTGATCCTCTGCCCAGTGCAAACTTTCTCCTCCATTGCTCTTCCAAACCTATCCCTGTCAAGGTGACTGGCAATCCTGAATTGTCTCCACATTATCTGAAAATGTGGACCACTCCTGTGTCAAACCTCGCTCCTCTCATAGCTTGTCTTCCACTCTCGTCCCATTCTCCATTTATCTCTTTTTTTAAAAAAACTGAAGAATAGTTGATTTACAATGCTGTTAATTGCTGCTGTACAGAAAAGTGACTCAGTTACTCTTACACTTTCTTTTTTCATATTTTTTCCACTGTGACTTATCACAGGATACTGAATATGCTGTGCTATACCATAAGACCTTGTTGTTTGTTCATTCTATATATACCAGTTTGCGTGTGCTAATCTTGAACTCCGGATCCAACTGTCTCTCACTTGCACCCATTTGGCACCTGCCAGTCTATTCTCTATGTCCCTGATATGTCTCTGTTTCACAGAGAGGTCCATTTGCGTCATATTTTAGACTTTACTTATAAGTGCTATCATGGTATTTGTCTTGCTGACTTAATATGATAATCTCTAGTTGCAACCACATTGCTGCAAATGGCATTTTGTTCTTTTTAATGGCCGAGTAGTATTCCACTGTATACATGTACCACATCTTCTTTATCCATTCGTCTGTTGGTAGATATTTAGGCTTTTCCATGTCTTGGCTATTGTGAACAGTGCTGCTATGAACATAGGGATGCATGTATCTCTTTGAATTATAGTTTTGTCTGGATATATGCCCAGGAGTGGAATTGCTGGATCATATGTTGATTCTATTTTTAATTTTTTGAGGAACCTCCATACTGTTTCCATGGTGGCTATACCAATTTACATCCCCACCAACAATGCAGATGGGTTCCTTTTTCTCTACATCCTCTCAGGCGTTTGTTGTTTGTAGACTTTTAAATGTCCACCCATCAGTTTAGCAGCTCCCTTTTTAAGTCATCTTTGTGAGCTTGTCTTCCTTGGTTGCCTATAAATGTAGTGTACCCTACATCCCCGTCTACTCTTTTGAAAGTGAAAGTGAAGTCGCTCAGTAGTGTCTGACTCTTTTCGACCCCATGAACTGTAGCCACCAGGCTCCTCCATCCATGGGATTTTCTAGGCAAGAATACTGGAGTGGGCTGCCATTTCCTTCTCCAGGGGATCTTCCTGACCCAGGGATTGAACCCAGGTCTCCCACATTCCGGGCAGATGTTTTACCATCTGAGCCACCAGGGAATCCCCCACTCTTCTGATTTGATATATTCTCCTGAACTTTGTTTTCTCTACTCCCTAGAGTTTTAATTATTATCTCTATTGTTTAATTGAGTATATTTGACATGCAACCTTGTATAAATTTGTGTATAGCATGTTACTTCAGTACTTAACATGCATGCCTTGCTCGGTTGCTCATTGCATATTTGCACTCTTAAACAGCATCAGTCATATCCCCTACCCTATTCCCCAGGATCCCTCATTTTACTGTCTTTTATGAGTTTGGCTTTTTTATACTTCACACAGGTGTTATTGTACAGTACTTGACTTTCTTCATCTGTCTTATCTCACTTAGCATAATGTACTCAAGGTCTATCCATGTTGTTGCAAATGGCAGGATGTCCTTCTTTCTCATGGGTGAATAATATTCCACATATTTTTTATCCATTCATGAATATTTAGCTAGTTTCTATGTCTTGGCTTTGAGAATAATACTGCAGTAGGCATGGGAGGGCGTATAGCTCTTCAAAGTCCTGTTTTTATTTCCTTTGGCAATGTTATAGAAAAACTCAGTTTTCCTCCTTCCACTGTAGGAAAAATCTCAGTTCTTCCCTACTATGAGTTCTTCCCTGTGGATCTCTGTTACTTCTCATAAAAGACACTTCACTTCTGGTCACCAGATGTGTGGAAGTTTTTCCCCACACCAAGTGATTTTCTGACAGCAGCTAGGTGTCCCATGTGCTTAGTTGCTCAGTTGTGTCCAACTCTTTGTGACTTCATGGACTGTAGCCTGCCGGATTCCTCTGTCCATGGGATTCTCCGGGTAAGATTACTAGAGTGGGTTGTCATGCTCTTCTCCAGGGGATCTTCCCAACCCAGGGACTGAACCTAGTCTTCCACATTGCAGGTGGATTCTTTACCAGCTGAGCTACCAGGGAAGCCCAGATTTGCAACTAGTGTCTAGATAACTACCTGGATAGTATCAAGTCCCATAGGTTAAAGGCTCAGTCCCATAAGACTCCCCCCTCCCCCCTACTTTAGACGCTAGTTACAAACTCAGGTTGTCACCTGGGCTTTTGACAAAGTGGCTTTCGATTGGAAGTTGCAATGACCCCTTCCTCATGTTAGATTAGTTTGCCGGAGGGGCTTACAGAACTTGGAAATGTTTTACTTTTTACCAGGATATGCTGAAGGATGTAGTTGAGCGTCCAGATGGAAGACATGAGTTGAGCAATGTCTGTGGGAAGGAATACAGAGCTTCCTGCCCTCTCTGGGCATGCCACTCTCCTAGCACCTCCGTGTGTTCACCAGTCTGGAAGATTGCCAAACTCTGTACTCGTGGGATTTTATGCAGGCTTCCCCACATAGGCCCGAGCAATTGTTAACTCCATTTCTACTACCCCTCCCTTCTCTGGAGGCTGAGGAGTGGGGCTGAAAATGCCAAACTTCTAATCCTGGCTTGGTCTTTCTGGTGACCAACATCCATCCAGAAGCCCACTTAGGCTCATCTCAGTACAACAAATAAGAGCATCAGGGTAATATCACTTAAGAAATTATAAGAGCTGGGGAGACTGTGCAAGATGATGGAGTAGAAAGACCCTGAGCTTACCTCCTCTCACAGGCACCCCCAAATCACAACTATTGCAGAACAACCATTGATGAAGAATACCAGAGCCTATAAGAAAAGATCTTCTACAAATAAGAAGAGGAGGGACAGAATTGTGGTATAGTCAAATCCCATATCCCCAGGGTAGAAGGTTTCACAAACAGGAGAATAATTACAATTACAGAGGTTCTCCCAAAGTAGCGAGAGGTCTGAACCCCATATGAGACTCTCCAGTCTGGAGGTCCTGCACTAGGAAGAGAGCCCCTAGAGCATTTGGCTTTGAAGGCCAGAGAGGTTTACTTATGGACATGGGCTTCCCTCGTAGCTCAGTTGGTAAAGAATCCGCCTGCAATGCAGGAGACCCTGGCTTGATTCCTGGGTCAGGAAGATCCCCTGGAGAAGGGAATGGCTACCCACTCCAGTATTCTGGCCCGGAGAATTCTATGGACTATATAGTCGATGGGGTCTCAAAGAGTTGGACATGACTGAGCAACTTTCACTTTCACTATAGGGCTTCCTAGGTGGTACTAGTGGTAAAGAACCCGCCTGCCAATGCTTGAGACCTAAGAGACGCCAGTTCGATCCCTGGGTTGGGGAGATCCCCTGGAGGAAGGCATGGTGACCTATTCAAGTATTCTTGCCTGGAGAATTCCCATGGACAGAGGAGCCTGGCTGGTTGCAAAGAGTCAGACATGACTGAGCGACTAAGCACAGCACAGCAAGTTTTTTAACAACTTAAGTTCAAATGGGCTCTACATTTTAATCTATCCCATTTCATGTTCTTGATGTCATATTTTACATTTTGTATTATTGTTGTTCACTCACTAAGTTTTGTCTGACTCTTTGAGACCCTATGAACTGCAGCATGCCAGGCTTCCCTGTCCTTCACTGTCTCCTGGAATTTGCTCACACTCATGTTCATTGAGTCAGTGATGCTGTCCAACCTCAGTTGCTCTCTTCTCCTCCTGCCCTCAATCTTTGCTAGCATCAGGGTCTTTTTTCCAGTGAATTGGCTCTTTGCATCAGGTGGCCAAGGTACTGGAGCTTCAGCATCAGTTCTTCTAATGAATATTCAGGGTTGATCTCCTTTAGGATTGACTGGTTTGATTTCCTTGCAGTCCAAGGGACTCTCAAGAGTCTTCTCCAGCACCACATTTCAAAAGCATCAGTTCTTCAGCACTCAGCCTTCTTCATGGTCCAAATCTCACAACCATACATGACTACTGGAAAAACCGAGCTTTGACTGTACGGAAGCATATTAGAAGTCAGATCCTTAGGCAGCAGCTTTTTTTTTTTTTTTTTCGGTGAGTGAGCTGGTTTATTACCTGTCTTGGGCAGAAAACCAGGACGTTCTGTCTAAACAATAGGCAGCAGCTTTTAAAATACACAAATATATAGTCTTATGTTACTGTACACATAACTTTCACTGGCCATAGAGCCATGCAATTGAGGCATCTTGTGGGTGCCAGTTGCAGAAACTGGGATGCTAGAAGAGGCCTTTAGAAAAGATATCAGTGACTTAGAGCAAGGCAAAGGGAGAGCTGGACTCGAGAGATGGAGTCCAGTGGCTTCTGTCCATGGAAAGCTCCTCTATTAGGTCCTAGACATGCAACAAACTGGAAGCCTGTTCCCCAGGCTGAAGCTCCAGAAGAAGCAAAAAGACCTCTGTTACATAAAGACGGGAGGGGTGTTTTAGTCTGCTGTCTGCACAGTGCCTCGGGGAGTAGAAGCTTGCCAAGAACCATTGCTCTGTTTATCACCAGCCCATGGAACTCGGGGAAGCAAGCCCTGCTGGTTTGATTGCTAGGCAATCAAGGGGCTTTCCCTGGTGGCAACCACAAAAACCACAAAGGCCCTAGACATAAAACCTGGACATCAGACGCATGAAAGAGCCCTCCTCTTGGGGGGTGGCCCAGGGAGAGCACAAAGATGGAGCCTGTCTTCTGAGGTTCCTGGAGATTTCATGGAGCTCTTAGCTGTTTCTTTAGGTAGAAACCTGCCCCGCAGGCTGTGGCCCTGAAGATAAGCTAGTTGACCGCTTTCACAGAAATGCTGGGTTCCTCAGTCTGTTGCCTCTTGCTGTGCGCTGGGAGTGGCAGCCATGTAAGAACTCTTTCTCCATTATATTTTAGGACCCTCAAACTTGAGCTCCAGTGGCCACCAGAGCCAGGTGCTTTGGAGGTGTCACCTGGGCAGCAGTGGTGCAAAGCAGGGTGCCAGAGAAGAGTAAAAGCTCCTTTCTAAGAGATAGAGGTGAGCTGGAGAATGGGAGAGAGCCAGCACAGAGGTGGTGCCCGCCAGCCTGTCCCCAGGGAGTACCTTGTCAGGCCTCCTGATGTGTCTTAAACTAGATGCCTGCCCCTCAAGCTAACACTTTATGTGAAGAGGCTTATCTGTTTCTCAGCAGATAAGAGAATGGGTTCCTCTCAGTTGACTGCCTCCATGCTGGTCTCTGAGGCAAGTGAGTCAGAGCCCAGAAACTCTTTATGGGTTGTTTCTCATTTGCTATGCACTTTGGGTCTTATGGATGTGATCCCCGTTGACTTTAAAGGCCTTCCCTGGTGGCTCAGACAGTAAAGTGTCTGCCTCCAATGCGGGAGACCCAGATTCAATCCCTGGGTCGGGAAGATCCCCTGGAGAAGGAAATGGCAACCCACTCCAGTATTCTTGCCTGGAAAGACAAAAGCCTGGTAAGCTACAGTCCTTGGGGTCACAAAGAGTTGGACACGACTGAGGGACTTCACTTTCTTTCTCATTTGCTATGCACTTTGGGTCTTATGGATGTGATCTCCATTGACTTTAAAAGCTAGGTGTTTGGGGGTTTATCTCATATGCATATTTCATGAGTTGGGGTACCTGATGTGGGGCTCAAACCCTGTGCTTCACAGGGAGAAGCCCTGGGTTTTGAGTTCCCTCCTGATTGTGGACATCACATCCAAGATGGAGTTGATGGTGAGATTGTGTCTCAGCTTCTCTTACCTGCTTTGCTTTTTTATCTTTATTTGCTCAGTGTGTAAGGGTTGCTCAGGAAATTTTTATGTTTTTTCCAGAGGAAGTTTTTTGATATGTAGCTGCAGATTCAGTATATTCATGGGATGAAGTGAATTCAGGATCTTCTATGCCACCATCTTGAACCAGAACCTATACTTTGTCTTTTAGTTAATGGAACCAATATGTACTTAATCAGCTGACTAATATGTACTTAATCAGCTGACTAATATGTACTTAGTCAACAGTTTCTAGTTCTCACTCTTCAAATCTTATTGGTCACCATTACCTACCTTCTAAATTGTGTATCCTGTAGTCGCCCCCACTACTGAGCCACTTTTATGTAAGCTGTGCTGAGTCTTTGTTGGGCTCTATGTTGTGGTGCACAGGCTTCTCTAGTTGTAGAGTGTGGGCTCCAGAGCATGTGGGTTTAACTGTCTCTCAGCAAGTGGGATCTTAGTTTCCCAACCAGGGATCAAACTCTCGTCCTGATAAAAATACACTCACTTTGTCTCTCTTTCAAGCTCAGTACTGCACCTAGGATTGTAGAAGACAAGGGGACCAAATTGGAAATAGGCATCCTAGGATCAAAAATAATACAAACTGAAGGGAGATGAAAAAAAAGTTCTCAGACCAAGACTGAGAAATTCAGGAATATAGTCTCTTAGATATTTATTGTAATCTCCAAAAAAATAAAACAAGATTAACTCAAAGAACAAAAACCACTTTCTATACAGAATTCACATACAAACTTAATACCTAATAGAGCACATACAGTTCTTTACACAATTAATTTCAATAAAGAGAATTAAAACTTCACAATGTGAATACACTTCATAGCTTTAAACCCAGACAAAAGCTCCTGTGGACACATGAAGAGTCACAATAATTGCTGTGTAGCAGTAGTTTTCAGATAAAATCACAATCACTATATGAAAGCATTAAGCTGTTACTCAATTTTTTCTCAAGAAGAGCTCCACAGTGCAGTCACTGAAGAGGAGCTGAAAGTGCCTGGTTACAAAGGAAGGTCTTCATCTATGCACTTCCCCAACACTCTTTACAGGAAACATGGAACCACAGAAATCTCTGGGCACACATCTGCCTGGTTGGTGTTGGCCTCGACAGTGTCTTGAGGTTTGGTGCATGGGCAAAATGTCTACATCAGTGGTTCTAATGAGCTTCAAATCAGTCTGTGTTTTGGAACGAGTCTAGGGCTGCTCAGCAGCACCAAGGAATATGATACAACAGTTCATCTTCCTGATGGGGACAAAAACACAGAGCCAAACTGGGGCAGTTTGGTTTTCTGGAGAAAAACAGTGATCTCTAGCTGCCAGCTCTGTCACCCTGCCGTTCAGGGGAGCAAACTGTAACTTTTCCCATGCATTTGCCTGGCACAGTCTCCTCTAATTCTCTCTCTTGTCATGTTGCACCTCTTCAGTGGAGCCATTCTCGACTCCTCCTGTTTTTATAGGTCTCCTATTCTCTGTGTTCCTATATCCTGACATAATGTAGCATTTAGATTATATCCTGGCATTTTGTTCCTTGTGCTTCAGTCAGTAAGCTTATTAGGGGCCAGAGCCATACCTCTTCCATGTTTGATTCCCCCAGCACTGAGCTAGTGCTATTTGGTAACTGTTGATAAGTAAAGATTTAAATACACCCTTCAAATTATGTTTCTCATGTTGGCGACCTGCTTACATTTTCTTTTTTTAATTTGGCACAAAGTCATCTCTAATCTCCCTGTTCCACCCACCTCTATCTTGTCAGTGGGTGTGAAAGATGAGTACAAAATTTTATCTATCGCATGTAAAATAGGGCCACATATCACTGGTGGTGGCCCAAAGCCATTTTGTGTGATTGGCACATCTTCACATGTCAATTTCAGGCAACTGCCATGGAGAGAACTGAAGGCTTTCTATGATGTACCGAGGGTCACGGTCATCTAAAACCAACTGCCCTTCATCATTTTTAGTGAAAAATGTAACTTTTCTTCCCAAGGGTATTATGATTTACTCTAACTAAACGAAAAAGCAAACCACAATATTAAAATGAGTGCTTTGCTTTAAAAATCGAAATGGCAAATAGGAGTTTAAGATAGTTATCGTACTTGAAACTTCATATTTATAAACACAGTTTTTGGTAATCCAGCAACCAGGCCTAACTTCTAGATTTTCCATCTCAGTGAAGTTGTAGACCACAAATTATGAGACTAATCAAGGGGGTTTGAGGATGAATATATGAGTTTATGATGATATACCAAAATGATTTAAGGGTTTTGACTTATTTCTCTTATATTATCAGTGTGGACAATTGAGAATTGAAAGTGAATATAACAACAACATAAAAAGAAATCAATATCTTAGAGTTCCCAGGACTGACAATGTGAAATTTGTAAACAAAATACAGGGTTAACAATAAAATATACACACAAATATGAGTGAAAATTCTTAGTAGACAGAACATGGGATCAACATTTCAGAGAAAAATAAAAATGACTTATGTGCATATTTTTTCTTAGGTTTCTAAATTAACCTCTTATAAAAGGCTTCAGGAGAAAAAAGCTTCAGGAGAATTTGTAACTAAAGAAGGGAACACCTATTTAAAATAAACTTAACAGCCATTCTGTCTTGAAAATAAAACCCACAATTCTAAAGGGCAAGATTGACATATATTCGCAGATACTAAATGTTTGGTCTTAATTAGGAATAAAACATACTTTGAAGTAGGCACAGAAGAGTTTCACATGACACCAATAAGGTATTTACTGTATAAATTGCACCACTAGACAAATACAGCTACAAGAAATAATTTGAGCAAGTCAAACAGCCATCAAAGCATCTCACACATTCATTATAATTCACTCTTTCATACTAGTTTATATACACTGAGTAAGTCATTAAATATTGCACTTATTGGCCCATGAACCCTCAATTCTGAGGTGTTGAAAAATAGAAAACAAATCTATTTTTTACAACATATTTCATGCAACATTTAAGACATTTCAGTTCCACAAACACCATTAAATAGTTGTACATTTGGACAGGTCAACGGTATCACATCACGTCTGACATTAACAATATATTAACAGGAATTAACAGGAAGTTTTCATTCAGCACATATCCTAGGGATGATGAGAAAATGTATGGAAAACCATCATACTAAGACAGCAAACAACCCCCAGACTTCACTTTGATGAGGAGTATGGAACCACTAGACAGATGTAAGCTCTCTCACGTCCCTGAAAGGCCAGGTGTCTGTGGCTCACGTACCATCTGTGTCTTTAAGAACAGCGTTCTTGAACCTAAGCAACCTTTAGTGCCAAACAACATAAACATGGAAATATTTCCATTAAGAAATAAAGCCACAGCCAACTCTCAGTTGTCCACAATGAAGGAAAGTATGAACACAGGTGAACAAAATACACAGGTAACCCCCTCCCACGCCCCAACCTCATCTCAGCAAGTAATGACTGGTTACAGTTACGGTACAGTAAACATATCAATGGGAGGTAAACGGTGAAACTTAAGTCTCATTTCCCGTTCTTGGTCCTGTCATTCTGTGGGGGTAGTGCTTGAAAAAATTAAAACGATAAAAAATCAGGAACTAGAACAGAGAACTGTAAATAGAAAGCTCAATTTGTCCACTGTCTCAATGGTCTGATTTTAATACTCAAACTCTGACAAAGACATTGCAATAATTTCTTTTTCCTAGAACGTTCGCAAACTATATCCTCTCTTATCCTCTTCTTTTAATGGAAATTAGTTCTATGCAGAGACATACAAATCTAGTCAGTGTGAAGAATCTATTTTGTAGACCTTTTTAAAGAAAATGCCAGTTCCAGCTGGAGCATAGTAAAGCTTCCTTTTCCCTGGCACTGAGAAAGCACCATGGATGGAACTTCTCCTTCATAGAAAAGTGTGTTTGAGTGTGTATGTTCTGGGAGGGGGCAACAGTCTTGTGGCCCAAATGTAAATAGCTTAATCCATTTAAGGGAAATATTTGATTAGCGTGTCAAGCATTCCTGTAAAAGTTTTTAAGAAACCAAAAATATTTATTTATGAAGTAACAATAGATATATTTTGAATAAATTCTCTAGATGTGTTTTTGTGCCCCTAGGGGACACTGTGTTTTTGGAATCTGGAACTCTGTAAGTGCACTGTAGAGATAATCAAGCCTTTTTTTTTTTTTTTTCCCTAGTTATAAGCTTCATCTTTTATCCACGTTTTCCCGGTTTGTTTCAGAATATAAAACAGGTTTACATCTTTGATTGGCTTTGATCAAAAGCTGCCTAAAATATAAAGGACTCTGAAAAGCTGACCCTAATGGTTCAGCTCAGCAGAAAGACTTCACCACTTTACTGGCAGACCCCTAAAGCCCAGGCAGTTTACTCACATGGACAAACCAAGCAGAGCTCGAGAGGCTGCACTTTCAGGGGGTGATTAGAAAGGCCACATGGGTCTGGTTGCTCGCCTGGCACCCCGACACAGCACACTGAGTAAGTACATACATAAAGGATCAAAGAGTTCTAGCTACCAGTCATGCACACTGTCATTTAGAAAGACAGGCTTCTTCAGACAGAAAGACAGACCACCTCCCAAGTATACCCCACCAAAACTTCCTGATGGAGCATTCCAGTAGCATATGAAAATGATTACACATTTCTTGGCTTGGAAGGGTTTTAGTCATGACTTTAAGACTTAGATTAGTTTTTCATATGCAGCTGCTACCTCTGCCTTGGTACAGCTTGGGAGAGTCTAGATACATTTTCAATATAGTCCCACAAATGCCACATGGTTGACTGAAGAATGGCACAGCTCATCCTCGCCAAGCACGGAGATACACCTGAGATAAAACACATCCCAGTGAGCCCCGATTACCAACTACCATGCTCTGAAATTCATGTTGTTTCATGGAAGTTCAGTTAACAGTAGACGTGTGTTTTACTTAAAAACAAAAAACATTGCATCCCTGAAAGTATTGTCAGCACAGACGTAGTTAAAATCGGAAGTTTAAGTTGGTTCATGAAAGATAACCACTGTGCTGAACCAAAGAACTATAATTAATCTGGATAAGAGTTAAGTAGCTGAAATAGATATTTGTGGCGAACATAGATGTCTTATATAATTGGGGCTGTACTTTAATAGAATTTATAGTTCACATTTAATGTAACACTGGTGCAGCTTTCTCTGTAGCCAAAGGCATCATCATAGTTCCCTTTCCAAATAAAAATCTTGGCACTTATTTATTAGGCAGCAGGGGGTAATGATTTTAAGTGAACCTAAGGAGGAGGTTAGAAGTTCAAGGCAGTGGAAGCTGTTCAGGGAGGGCAGTGACAATGAATTAATTCACTGACTTAAAGCAGTTCTTCTTAGGAGCCCGGACATACAATGCTGACTTGTAAACTGCCATCTTAGGACTCAAGTTCCATGTACCTTCTGTATCTACTCACATCCCCAAAAGCTGAAATGCAGATCCACTCCATGAATGACTATGTAGAGGAAATAATTTCCAGTCTGATTTTTCATTTACATTTAGAAAAGAAAGGAAACCCCCAAACCAAAGCTCTTGGAAATATCTGCTCAAAACAATCAAGGTTTGATTATAAAAGTAGTCAGAGAGATAGGGTGATGAAGTGAGTGGCAGAGGAAGACAAATTCGTACTCGAAACACTAATTGAACTGCATTGAGGCAAAAAGATGGTTGTCTACAATTTACACACTAACACTCTGTAAGATGTCTTTGTGCTTTTGAATACAGATTTAGTTAGGCAATTAGTAAAAAATGATCTGTGGTTATTCAGGCTGTTGGCAGATGGAGAGAATATGGGAGGTATTGTCTGCATGTGTGTGTTTATATACGTTCACGTGCATGATGGCCAGAAGGCTGAAAAACCTTGGAATTATAGTGTTATAAGTAATACGGCTTGATGCCAGTAGCAGTTTACTTAGTTAATCCTGGACTGGTTCTTCTTCTTCTTCTTCTTCTTTTTTTTTTTTTTTTTTGCCAAATTTGATTTTAAAGCCAAGATCTCTTGATGAGATTAGGAATAGAGGATTTTTCTCTCTTTCCATGCGCTTTATATAGCAGGAGCATTGGTGCTCAATCCTTTCTGGAAGCTTCTGGCTTGCTGAAATTCATACCAGGGTGAGAGCTTCAGACTGACTCTCAAATCAATTAGGAAGGCTCTGCTTCCACTGAGGTCTGGAAAATAGAAATTATTGAGTGTTCCTCGGCACTGACACCTGGACCAGTTGTTGTGTTAAGCTCCCCTGACTGGCATAAAGTAGCACAACTTTGGTATGTTTGACACTGTGTACGTGGGTTAGGTCTTCTGGTTCTAGGGTCAATTAATTCCAATAGAATTAGCTTTTTGGGAAAAGTGTTTACAAGAGGGTAAAACTCAACTTTCTTTCCAATTTTCTACCCTCTGATTTTGCTTTCCATTTCACAATATTACACCTATCAAGGGCCTTCTGCAAAAGCCATCTGAGACATCCTATTTAGTATATTTAGGTCCTTGACATCTGTATGAATGTATGTGAGATCAGGGCTAAGAGGGGATGGGAAGGTGTTCCTGGTTCTATTGCTTTGTGTTAAACTGGAAAAGTCAGCTTAACAGCTGTACTATTTAACATGGCCATTTTCTAGTCTAGGTTATAGAAATATTACAATATCATGCAAACAGGCTTCTGTTGCAAACAAGTTTGCTTTGATGGCCCCCACCTTCCCTCCCTTCCCTTCAGTTTAATTTCTGTGGTTTTTGAAGCTGGTTTGACTAATTAAAATCTAATAAAGCATTAATGTCTTCCTGTCTTCACTAAGGCCTACCCTGCAGAGTGCCAAAGTGAAAACTTACTCTGCCAATTAGTAGATTTTAAGCTAAGATGATGAGATATAAGAAAAATGTGGATATGCTTAAGAGAGCCCAAATGCTTTCTCCTGTAATTTTCATCTTCTAACTTACTAGTAATATATATGATCTACTTCCTTGACTTGCAGGCATTTATTCTCCAGAGACCTCTTTAGATATATGCATCTTTCCCTATAAATATCTTGGCTTAAAAATCTTGCACTCAACATTTTATGGGAAATTTCTCTATTTTTTAAAAGAGAAAACAATGTTTAACAAGATCACCACAAGAGAGGAACGTTCACCTAATGGAACTGTCCTTACAAATATGCCATGGTGTGCCTTCTTAAAGTCCTAGCTGTGAACAATGCTGGGTAGTGATACAGATACTATATCTCTTTTTTTCCTCATTTAGACTCGCCGGTGGGATTGGTTTGCCTGTTCACTGTATAAGGTCCTCGAGAAATTTAGGAGAAAGAATCTGGGTATTCAAATGATTTCTTTTCTCTTTTCAATTTGCTTATGGCATCCTAAGATATTTCTGTAATCCTCAGCTCCAAAGAGTGGCCTCTGAGTCCCTTAAGTGTGGATAAAGGCTTACAGAATGGGATATACCTTAGAAATATAAATACTTGGAGTTAAAAAGATTAGAGATGATAGTTGCTTTTTTTCAACCTGAGAACCATGGAGATACTACTTAAATGATTTCTAACCAGGTAAAAAAAACCTGGGGAGGTGTGAGCAGAAGGCAGTGGTTTGGGAAGCAAGTCTACATCCTAAGGGAAGAGAGACTCTAACAAGCTTCCCCTTAACCTCTGTTCCAAGGGTTGATGATGATGGTTCCAGAAAGTTGTGGTGGTATATACCATGGGAGAAACTCAGGCCTTGGACTCCTACACTTACCATTCTGGATTAAGATGCTTGGTATATAACACATTCAGCAGATACTTCAGAGTGTCAGTGCCCTCAAATATTTAGAATGTTGGGTGGAGCAGTCCTGGGTTAGGAGTTCCTTTTTAAACATCCAAACTAAAACTACTGTTGAAATCTAGTTCCAGTCAGGACAATATTCATCTCTCAGGAAATTCGCAAGGGCCTTAAAGAATATTTTTGTTTCTTTATAGTCAGTGATCTTCTCAGTTATTAATCACATTGAAAGATAGAAACCTGAACCATGGACCATCCAGATTCACAACAGTCTCCCTAATCATGAGTAATATTTCCACTTGGTTTTTCAATTGAGAGTAAAGCAAATAAGGTCTCCTACGATCATCCCCTGCCCATACCAAACACATACCCAGATTCTTGGTTATCATACCTACAAGTGAATCGCATAATTGGAACCCATGGCACAAAAGTCAGTTGTATGAAATTATAATCAGAAGTCCCAGCAGTAGCTTAATCTAAGAAATCTGAAACAAAAAGAGCCTAGAAGACAATAACAAATCACATGCAAATACCAGATGTTTATAGATGGATAGTCCTTACAAAGTTAAGATCACATATTTGCCACATATTAACACAGGGACTCTCCCCAGAATTGAATGCATGTTCGAGCCACTGACATCAAAGATTTCCCTCAAATAGTTATTAGGCAGTATAAATGAAGGCTAATCAATCATTTATAAATGCTGTTTTTAGCAACCAACCCCTCTGGAGCTGCCTGTATGGGGGACACTAGCAGCCACAGTTGGGCTGCGGTGGAGGAGGGGTTTCCTTGAGTCTTGTGTTCTGCTTTGCGGCAGTGATGGCTGGATCTGTCTCCAGGCTCTCAGACATCTTGTCACAGATGATATCCACGAGACGCTCAAATGTCTGCTTGACATTAATGTTATCCTTGGCACTTGTTTCAAAAAATTCAAATCCTGGAAGAAACACACAGAAACACAGCTTGATCATTTCCTATGTGTGCTGAAATTAATGGGACGTGGTCATGGGAGGCTGGCAGTGACTGGTGGATGTGGTTTAGGTGAGAGAGAGGTGTGAGGTGTCATGTGAACATATTGCTATCCGTGAACCAGGAACAACAGTACAAAGTGGAATTAGTGATAGCTGCATCTTATTCTTCTCTAGACAAAAAAATACGTTGGTAAGAGCTGGTAATAGTAACATGAAGAATCCTCAGCATTGAGTCCATGTCGTCTCTTCCGCCCACCCCCAGATCACCATGTAGCTTCTTCTAATCTTTTCTAAGACTGGGGTTATTTGGCTTTTTTCTTTTTCTTTCCTTATTTCGGATTCTACCAAAGTTATTTTCACTTTTTCATTAATTTGAGGCTTAGAAGACTTCATGTTCATATTCTGCTGTGAAAGGGACTCCCAAACTCCAACATAGTGTAGCCCTAACTTTTTCCATGTCTGTCCTAGTGAAGCATTTGAGGGTAGGCCTTTGGTAAATGTCCAGTATTTCACTGGACACAAGGTGGCGCTAAAGAATCACTGGATTTACCGGAAGTGTGCTTCAGCCTCCTTTAGGAAATTTGAGTGGTGTTACCCTAACAGCACTCCAGGGCTTTGTATACCACTGCATCTAGCTACTGATGCTGATTTTCCAGAGCTTCTGTTATCTGTCAGCGGCACTGTTTTTATCAACATCTGGGAAAGGACACGATAAATTCAAATGAGCTGCCAGAAGTGCGAGATGGTACAAAAACGCAGTGAGAGCTTCACGCTTCTACTGAGGGATCACTACCTGGGCAGAAGGAGCCTCAGTACTCAGCTCTGTGCGCAATCTTATCACTCCACTGTTTGCAGTCACATTCCACTGGCTGAGCTTGCCAGTCAGTTGCCATGACAACCTCCCCACTAGGTCAGCCTGAGACTGCTCTGGTCCATTCAGGGGATGTTGATTTAGGATGTATTGAGCTGAACACAGAAATGCTTTCCTAATCCATTCTGAATTTTACACCCTATAAATCCTTCTGGTTACATCTGGCCCTATCTCCGAGGAACCACATGGATTCAGAGTGATTAAATCATGTGATTTCATCCCAGCTCCTGAGGCCAAATGAGAAAAAACAGATTAATATTTTGCATCTGTGTCAAAACTGCTCTTATAACCTAGAAATACTTATTTTTCTTAAGCACTATTGAAGATACACAACAACAAGCAATTTTTGTGAAAATTTCTGATTTCAATTATCGATGACTATGTCTGAACTTGAATTTCTCTAGTTACTGTGTAGTCTGTGAGTGAGTAACCACAGGATTTGAGGGGAAGGAACAGGATGAGTTAAGACAGGTTTTATAAAATAGAAGTGAATATTTCAAGCCCTCTTTGGCTTTTATTTCCCTTTCATTTGTCTCTCCAGATAGTGTTTATGTAGCTCTCTTAAATCCTGCATTTCTTTACAGAAAATGCTATCTGGCTTAACAAGAATTCTCTAACATTTGCAGTCTATTGGGCTAGCTCATTCACCTTTCAACAATGTGATCCAGATTTTGGAAAAAAGTGATTGCTTAGATCCTCACTTGCCTAGATGTCAGAACTCTTTGCATCCTTGTGGGGATTTTCTCAGTTTTAACAGGAGGGTAATTTGTACCAAAGTGCAGAATTTCTTTTCTCAAAAGGTTTTAATTTTCTGTCTTCTGTGACATGTCTTTTATTTATTAGCACGATTGGGAGAAAGCACTGAAATTGAAGGGTATCATAAAAGATGTGGCCATTGCCAAACAAACAGTAGTCCATGAAAACCTTTGCCAGCTGTGACTCTTTTAATCTGGGCTTTGAGTCACATACTACTGCTGGTGTACAACTTGCGGTGAGTAAAATGATCCTCAATCCTAGCAGCCAGAGTGCTCTCAGTGTCTTGACTGTCACCTGGAACCCCAGGAACAGACCACCACGTTATAACAGCCCTCCATTTATCCAGCGTGGCTGGAGGAGGAGGTACCATCCTATGGTGAGAGGGGTGATTTGGCCACAGGAGCAATATTTACTAGCTTTATGATCATGAGAAAGTCATGTTTTTCTTATGATCCTTATTTATGACATTTGTCTCTCATTGAGCTCAAATGAGAAAATATATGTAAAAGTGCCAAGAAAACCAGTAAATGCTGTAATTATGTAATAATTATGTAATTAAAGAATACTCATTAAAACAACAGTAAGAGTGACAAACATTTGGATAGTTACTGTAGAACAGGTAGTATTTAAAGCACTTTATACGTTTTATCTATGAGGTAGGTGCCAGTATTTTCTCCAAATTATCAGTAAGGAAATGGAGGCACAAGATGGCTGAATACTTTGCTCAGACATTTACTTGACCAGCCAGTAATGGCACAGTGGGCATTTAAACACGAACATTCACCAGCACCTTCAGATACTCTGCAGAGGCTACCATTTGGCTCCAGTAGAATCGGAAGTTCTATGCTGATATAACAGACTTTCATCAATTTAAATAGATTTAACACTCCCAGTGAACCAAGTGAAACATCTTTTCTTAATGATCCCAAAGATACTTTGGTATTTTATGCTGCCTAAGGTTCATCAAGGTAGCCATCAGGACAGCTATATGTCTATAGAGAAATATGTGAAAGGTTCTGGAAATTAGGCTGACCACATGAGCTGTTTGTCATAAAATGAGATATTCAGGATAAAAATCAACATCATTATTCTAACATATAGTTATTTGGATTCAGGGCAAAGCAGTTTTCTTGTTTAGTTGCTAGGTCTTGTCTGACTCTTGCGCCTCCATGGATGTAACCTGCCAGGCTCCTCTCTGTTCATGGGAGTTTTTTGGCAAGAATATTGGAGTGGGCTGCCGTTTCCTTCTCCAGGGGATCTTCCTGACGCAGGGATTGAACCCACTGTTCTTGCATCTTCTGCATTGGCAGGCAGATTCTTTACCACTGTGCCACCTGGGAACAAAGCAAGTTTACGGTGCAATAAATAATTTTCCCTTCAGGGGAATCAGTATCTTCATCCAGGCAATTTTGTGTTAAGACTACACCCCACACCTATATGTGTCCATGGTGTTGAAAGCTTGTGGACTAAATCCTTAACATTTCAGCCTTTATTTTTCCACTGAATCCTTGTTAGATTTTCTGGCCATTACCTCTCAATGTGTCATACTAACTTCAACTATGGTGGTTCAGATGGTAAGGAATCTGCCTGCAATGCAGGACACTCGGGTTTGATCCCTGGGTCAGGAAGATCCCCTGGAGAAGGGAATGGCTATTCACTCCAGTAATCTTGCCTGTAGAATTCCATGGACAGCAGAGCCTAGTGGCTCCATGGGGGAGCAAAGAGTCCATGGGGTTGCAAAGAGTCAGACACGACTGAGCAACTAACACTTTCACTTTTCAACTTCAGCAATAGCAACATGCCCTTGTTCTTAGAAATATTTAACCCCACATCCATACGTACAGTCATTGGAGAGCCAGAACTTCAGCCAGTGATCCTTAGGAAATAGTCTTTTTCATAAAACTTTGAAGATCATTTCCAATTTATTAAGTAGGACAGTGGTTCAGCAGATCAAATAAGTAGCCCAAGGTCACACTGCAAGCTGATTGTGAAGGGTGACAGAGATCTCCCAATAAATAGGTTACTGGTTAAGCCTACAGCTTTGGACACCTGTCCCTCAGACTACATCATTCAGTATTAATTGCAGCACACATGTTTTCATCAGAAAATCAGTGAACACTTTCAGTTAACCACAGATACTAATCATCCATTCTGATTCCTCTCTGGTACACACAGCTGTTCTCAAGTTGGATGAGCCTTGCACTATGGTTCAGTACATATATTGAGCTGTATAAAATCAGCAGATAACCTTACAGGGATTTCCTTGTGTGTCATTTGTTGCTTTTCCTGTGTTGCTTGTATATTTTCTCTTTGTATTTAATTTTTGTCAGTTTGATTAATATGTGTCTCACCATGTTCCTCCTTGGGTTTATCTTGTATGGGACTCTGTACTTTCTGGACTTGGGTGACTTTCCTTTTCCTGGTTTCCTTTCCCTCATTAGGGAAGTTTTCAGCCATAATCTCTTTGAATATTTTCTCAGGCCCTTTCTCTCTCTCCTTCTTCTGGGACCTCTATAATGCAAATATTGGGTACATTTAATGTTGTCCCAGGGCAAGGAAGCAGAGAGAGGTGGTACAAACCAGCTTTCGCTCTATTGTCCAAAGGATGTTATCCTGATTTCGTACCACTAGAGGTCTACCTACAATAGAACCACCAGAAGTACTTAAAAACTTTTAAACTTCACCTCAGACATACTAAACTGGAGTTGTAAGGAGAAGGACCTTAAAACACACATTTTTAAAAGGCTCCTTAAGGTGGTTTCTTATGCACATGAAAGGTTAAGATTCACTAGCCTCTCTACACCCATGTTCATTACAGCATCAGTTACAGTAGCCAAAAGGTGGTAGCTAATCCAAGAATTTATCAGCTGATGAATGAGTAAACAAAATGTGGTATATACATACACTGGACTAATGTTAAGTCTTAAGTTCTGACATGCTACAACATGTGTGAATCTTGAAATTATGCCATGTATAATAAACTAGTGACAAAAAAGTACAAAGTAGTCAGATTCAGAGGGACTGAAAGTGAAGGACCAGAGGCTGGGGGAGGGAAAAACAGATGTCATATAACAGCTATAGAGTTTCACTTTTGCAAAATGAACTGAGCTCTGGCAATTTGTGGCACAATGAAGTGGATACATGCTAAACTGTATGCTTTAAAATAAAGCTTACCATGTTTTATCAAAATTAAAAAAATTCTTAGCAATAAATGTCTGAGAATCTAAGAATACAAGAAGAATCACAGTCTTAATAGCTCCGGAAACTAGAAAAAGAAAGAACAAACACATCCCAAAGTTAGCAGAAGGAAAGAATTGACAAAGATCAGAGTGGAAATAAATCAAATAGAAACAAAAAAGTAAGAGCTGATTCTTGGAAAAGATAAGCAAAAACGACAAACCTATAGCTAGACTCTCCAAGAAAAAAAGAGAGGACTCAAGCCAGAAATGAAAGAGAAGACATTAGCAGAGAAACCCAAAGGATTGTAAGAGAGCGCCATGAACAATTATGTGGCAACAAATAGGACAACCTAGAGGAAATCATTCCTAGAAACACACAATTTCCCAGGGCTCACTCATGAAGAAACAGTCTGAACAAAACAAATACTAGTAAGGAGATTGAATAAGTCATCAAAAACCTCTCAACAAACAAAAGCTCACGATCAGATGGCTTCACTGGTGAATTCTATCAAATGCTTAAAGAAGAATTAATACTAACATTTCTAATGCTTCATTTTATGAGGTCAGGATTACCCACATGCCGAAATGAGACAAGGATACAACAAGAAAATTACAGGCCAATATCTCTAAAGAACATAGATGTAAAACATCCTCAACAAAATATTAGCAAACCAAGTTCAATACATGGAAAGAATTATATACCGTGATCAAGTGGGATATATTCCAGTGATGCAAGGATGATTCAGCATCTGCTATCCGTCAGTAGAAGATATGTATGAACAAAATGAAGGATAAAAATCATGATCATCTTAGTAGGTACAGAAAAAGCATTTAACATAATTTAACATCCATTTATGATAAAACTCACAAAGTGGATATAGAAGGACTGTACTTCAACATAATAAAGGCCATATATGCCCACCCATGGCTAACATCATACTCAGTGGTGAAAAGCTGAAAGTTTTCCCTCAAGATCAGGAACAAGACAGAAATACCATCTCTTGCCACTTTGATTCAGCATGGTAGTGGAAGTTTTAGCCAGAGAAATCAGGAAAGAAAAGGAAATAAGACATCCAAATTGGGAAAGGAAGGAGTAAAACTAACTACTTGCAGATGACATAACTAAATACAGAAAACCTTAAAGACTCTATCACAAAACTGTAGAATAAACAAATGCAGTAAAGTTGCAGAATACAAAATCAGTATATAAAAATCTGTTTTGTTTTCTATTCATTAATAACATCAGAAAAAAATTTAAAATCTGTTACAATTACATTAAAAAAGAACAAAATACCTAGGAATAAATTCAACCAAGATGGTGAAAGATAAGTATACTTATCTGCAAGACACCAATGGAAAAAACTGTAAGACACCAATGGGAAAAAAGCTGAAGATACAAATAAATGGAAAGATCTTCATAGATTGGAAGAATATTGTTAAAATGTCCATACTACCTAAAGGAATCTACAGACCTGGTGAAAATCCCTATCAAAATTCCAATGGCTTTTTTTTTTACAGAAATAGAAAAAACAATCCTAAATTTTATATAAAATTACAAAACATTCCCCGAAATAGCCAAAGCAGTCTTAAGCAAGAACAAAGCTAAAGGCAACATACTACCTGATTTCAAACTAGTAATATATTACAAAGCTATAGTAATCAAAGGGAGCTTTCCTGACAGCTCAGTGGTAAAGAATCTGCCTGGAATACAGGAGACCCAGTTCAGTCCCTAGATTGGGAAGATTCCCTGGAGAAGGAAATGGCAACCCATTCAAGTATTCTTGCCTGAAAAACCCATGGGCAGAGGAGCTACAGCCCTTTAGGGTCACAAAGAGTTAGACATGACTGAGCAACTAAGCGCATATGGCAATCAAAATGCTATTGTGTGAGATAAACATAGACACACAGATCAGTGGAAAAGAAAGCTCAGCAATAAAGCCATGTATGTGTGGTTGAATAATTTACAACAAAGAAGCCAAAAATATATAATGAGGAAAGGACAGTCTGTTTAATAAGTGGTACTGAAAAGGCTGGACAATGACAAGGAAGAGAATAAGACCAGAGCACTAGCGTACCCCATACACAGCAATTAACTCAAACCAGATAAAAGAGCTGAATGTAAGACCTAAAATGTAAAACTTCTAGGAGAAAATATGAGCTGTAAACTCCTTGATATTAATCTTTGTGATGATATTTTATATCTGACTCTAAGAGCAGAGGCAGCAAAAGGAAAAATAAACAAGTGGGATTGCATCAAACTAAATATCAAGGAAGTGAACATCAAAACCACAATGAGACATCACCTCACACCTGTCAGGATGGTTGTTGTCAAAAACACAAGAAGTAATACATGTTAGTGAGAATATGGAGAAAAGGGAAGGCTAGTATACTGTTGATGGGAATAAGTTGCTATAGCCACTGTGGAAAACAGAATGGAGTTCCTCAAAAAAATGAAAATAGAAGTTTCTGTATGATCCAGCAATTCCACTTCAGGTTATTTATCTGAAGAAAACAAACAATAACTGGAAAACACATATGCACCCTCAGGTTTATCACAGCATTATTTATAATAGCTAAGACATGGAAGATTGCCGGGAGAAATATCAATAACCTCAGATATGCAGATGACACCACCATTATTGCAGGAAGCGAAGAAGAACTAAAGGGCCTCTTGATGAAATTGAAAGAGGAGAGTGAAAAGGGCTTAAAGCTCAACATTCAGAAAACTAAGATCATGGCATCCGTTCCCATCATTTCATGGCAAATAGATGGGAAAACAGTGGAAACAGTGGCAGACTTTATTTTTTCGGGCTCCAGAATCACTGCAGATGGTGACTGCAGCCATGAAATTAAAAGATGCTTACTCCTTGGAAGAAAAGTTATGACCAAACTAGACAGACATTACTTTGCAAACAAAGGTCCGTCTAGTTAAGGCTATGGTTTTTCCAGTGGTCATGTGTGGATGTGAGAGTTGGACCATAGAGAAGGCTGAGTGCTGAAGAATTGATGCTTTTGAACTGTGGTGTTGGAGAAGACTCTTGAGAGTCCCTTGGACTGCAAGGAGATTCAACCAGTCCATCCTAAAGGAAATTAGTCCTGAATATTCATTGGAAGGACTGATGTTGAAGCTGAAACCCCAATACTTTGGCCAAGTCATGTGAAGAACTGACTCATTGGAAAAGACCCTGATGCTGGGAAAGATTGAGAGCAGGAGGAGACGGGGATGACAGAGGATAAGATGGTTGGATGGCATCACTGGCTTGATGGACATGAGTTTGAATAAACTCCAGGAGTTGGTGATGGACAGAGAGGCCTGGCGTGCTGCAGTCCATGGGGTCGCGAAGAGTTGGACACGACTGAGTGACTGAACTGAAGACACGGAAACAGCCTAAGAGTACACAGATTGGATGAATTTTTCAAATGTGATATATAGGCTCCAGAGCCTATTATACAGAGTGAAGTAAGCCAGAAAGAAAAACACCAATACAATATACTAATGCATATATATGGAATTTAGAAAGATGGTAAAGATAACCCTGTATGCGAGACAGCAAAAGAGACACAGATGTATAGAACAGTCTTTTGGACGTGGGAGAGGGAGAGGGTGGGATGATTTGGGAGAATGGCATTGAAACATGTATAATATCATATAAGAAATGAATTGCCAGTCCAGGTTCGATGCAGGATACAGGATGCTCGGGGCTGGTGCACTGGGATGACCCAGAGGGATGGTACAGGGAGGGAGGTGGGAGGGGGGTTCAGGATGGGGAACACGTGTACACCCGTGGCGGATTCATGTTGATGTATGGCAAAACCAATACAATATTGTAAAGTAATTAGCCTCCAATAAATAAATTTAAATTAAAAAAATCTGATATATATGTGTGTTTATATATGTATATATATATGCAAACACAGAATATTATTCAGTCATATAAAAATGAAATCTTGGAATTTGCAACAACATGGATAGACCTTGAAGGCATTATGCTAAGTGAATTAAGTCAAATAGGGAAAGACAAATACTGTATGATCTAATGTATATGTAGAATAAAAAAAGGTTAAGCTCAAAGATACAGAGAACAGATTAGTGGTTGCCAGAGGCAGGATTGGGGGATGGGCAAAATGGGGGTCATAGCGTACAAATTTGTTATAAAAGATTCACTATCCTTATACACTGTTGATGGGAGTGTAAAATGGCGCAGCCTCTTTGGAAAACATTCTGACAATTTCTCAAATGGTTCAACATACTGTATAACCTACAATTCCACTTCTAGGTACATTAGCAAGAGAAGTGAAAACATGTCCACAAAAATTTTGCACAGAAGTATTTAGCAATAGTTATAATAAAAAAGTGAAAACAGCCTGAGTGTCCATCAACTGATGAGTGGATAAATAAAATTTGGAAAATGCATATAATGGAATAACTTTCAGCCATAAAACGTCCTGATACAGGCTAAAACGTAGATTAACCTTGAAAACATTATGCTAAGCGAAATAAGTCAGACAAAAGGACTACATATTATATGATTCCATTTATATGTAATGTCCACAAGAGGCAAAACTATGGAAGTGAATACTAATGAGCATGGGGTTTCTTCCTGGGGTGATGAAAACTGATTGCGTTAAAGGTTGCAGAGCTCCGTGAATATACCAAGAACCACTGAACTGAACACTGTATATGGGTGAAGTACACTGTATGTGCATTACATCGATGAGCTGTATGATATATTTATCACTGTTTTATCCATTTGGTACAGATGATCTTATTTACAAAACAGAGACACAGACATAGAGAACAAATGTATAGACACCAAGGTGGGAAGACGGTGGGATGAACTGGGAGATTAGGATTGACATATGTACACTACTGACACTGTGTGTGAAATAGATACTAATAAGAATCTACTGTATAGCTCAGGGAACTCTGCTTAGTGCTCCAAGTGAAAGTGAGAAGTGTGAAAGTGTTAGTCGCTCAGTCCTGTCTGACTCTTTGCAACCATACAGACTGTAGCCCACCAGGCTGCTCTGACCATGGGATTCTCCAGGCAAGAATACTGGAGTGGGTAGCTATTTCCTTCTCCAAGGGATCTTCCCGACCCAGGATCGAACCCAAGTCTCCCGCACTATAGGCAGATTCTTTAACTGTCTGAGCCACTAGGGAAGTAGTGACCTAAATGGGGAGGAAATCCAAAAAAGAGAGTATATGTGTATACATATGGATGAAGAATCACTGTTTTAAATGAATGAGAATGTTTTCCATAAGAGATCGCTCCAGAAGGAATCTCCAGGCCCTACTGGGGAAACCATTCCACTCATAGAGGAGGATTCTGTCAATCAGAAAATATCACCTCATGCTCAACACAAACCTTTCAAACAGGTATTTGTCATTGTTTTTGCTCTAGCCTCAGTGGAGATGACAGAGCTTATGGTAAAGGACGTCTGAATACATTCTGGTGAACATGAGGAACACGAAGCACACTGAGCTTGGCTGCTGGCACTGCTCTACCTGGCTCCCTTGAAGGTCACGTGAGTGCCAGGTTCCAGGGAAGTCTGGTACTGATACCCACACAAGGCAGCTTTAGGCCAGAAGCATACTGGTCATCAAAGTAGTGGCTTCCAGGCCAGTTCCCCGTTGGCACCTGAAGAGTACTGAAATGTCCCAGCACCCCCAAGAGACTTGTTCCCCTTGTAATTATTGGTGGTAATAATCACAATTCAAATATTCAAATATTGAGCACTTACTTAACTACCACTTTCTCAGCCTTTTCTTTAATGCATTTAAAATACTCTTATAGGCAATGGCTTATTCCCATGCATCAGTGGCTATGCCATGGTGTGAAATACCATTTGTTTCCACAAGATATTCTGGGGAATTGTTTTCTTTTTTCACCCCTAGGAAAATCCTCAACACCATGTGGGGCACTATGACTATTTAACTTCAGTTTAAGAGGAAAAAAAAAACCAATTGCAACTGTTCTTTCATTCCATAAAAATCATAGTGCAGTAAATCCTTTTCATCTCTCATTGTTAAAAATCTGTGATCTGTCTGTAGGTTTCCCTTTCCAAGCTCCTAAATGAGAAGACTTTCTGTTTCCAGATTCTAGTTGCAGTTTCAGTGTCTTCCCCTTCTGTGGAATTGAATGAACAAGAGCAGCACGGAAAGGTCATTCTGTTGCCAGGTGGGTGACATTTGGGCCAGAAAGTGAGACTGCTGAGCAGCAGGCCAAGCTAC
The DNA here is from genome assembly GCF_014754425.2 of Oryx dammah. NCBI lineage: Eukaryota > Metazoa > Chordata > Mammalia > Artiodactyla > Bovidae > Oryx > Oryx dammah. Next base: position 50,818,174 of record NW_024070204.1, on the reverse strand, counting down.
GATATTAGCTCGTTCCCTGCTGGGCCCCAGCCTGGAGACAGACTTCAGAGGAATTGATAAGGATTTTGACCCACTTACCTGAAGAAGGCTCCACAGAAAGCAGACCAAAGCTGGAGAATAGGAGTTCAGCCAAAGGTTTGTTTTGCTAAAATAAAAGGTCAAATATGCTAGTCTTTGACTCCTTGCCCTTAGCCAGGCCTAACTGGATGTTAGCTTTTCTGTTTTATTAGTATGCTGAAACTATGCAAGGATCATTCTGTGCCTTTGACAAATCCCACTCAATGTAGAGGTTCCCTCCTGGTCCTTCTCTCTCCAGACATTAGCTTAACACACTTCATATGTGGGAAAGGCTCAGCACAACAGAGAGGGAAAGAAGTATCTGAGTTTGCTGATGTAGCAGCTGCCCACGCTGTGGTTCATCATTCTCAGTCAAAACACCCCCAGCACCCTGCACTCAGCCCAGCTTGTCCATTCCCCATCTGCTGAAGAGACTCAACATAAGCCCTCTGCAGTTTTGCCCATGTGAGTTATCTCCTTGAGTCACTGTCCCTCATCCTTTCCCCATTTCCAATCCAACCTACTCTTCAAGACAGAGACTTCTGTATGTGATATCTGATGTGCAGACTTTTAACATTTTATTTTGAGCTGACCTTTAAAAATCTAGATTTCTGGAGTGGTATCACCAAGATGATGGCATAGGTCATTCCTGACTTCATTCCTTCACAAGGAGAGCAACTGACAACTAGCCATGTGACAAAACAGCTCTCAGAAAAATCCTAGAACGTGTGGGAGGCTGAAGCACCCCTGCACCCCGGAGAGCCAACACAGACTGCATTAGCAGGGCAAGGAGAGCAGCTCCACACCGACTGTCCAGGCTGGTGCGGCACCACGCCAAGAGCTGGCACTTCCTCCAGTGGGAAGACAGAGCCTGGGGTAAACATACAGCTTCCCCCATATGCAGATTGCTTCTTAGGAGCCCCCATTCCAGACTCATCCCACAAGGGACGGTGAGGAAATCTGTAAGGCTTGACCACCAGGAATCTGATGGTGATGGAGAAGCAGGGAGAGGCTCCCAGCAACACGCACTTGGATCTTGACAGACTGAGTTCCTACCTGAAGCACCCAAGGAGCAGTCCCAACCAGTGGCTTTGCTCATCTGTGGAGCCAAGATGGTGGTGCAGTCTGAGCAGGGAATGGTTCTGCCTGATGCAGGTCTTCAAAGAGCCTTCTTGCTTTGTAACCTGGCGTTCCCCAACCCAGGCATGAGAGCTGAGTCACAGCCTGGCTCACTCCTGAATGTAGCTCCCAGTACTGCCAAGTCAAAAAGGCTGGCCAGAATACCCAGAAGCTGCATAGCCCAACAACACCTGAGTAGAGAGTATGAGAGCAGAATTGATTTTCCGCAGAGCAAAGCCACTCATGGTCCTGTATAGCTTGGGAAACTGGGATGTGGGTTGGCTTGAGGTAAGATCAGATTTGGATCCAATTCTTTTTCATCAGGGGAGGGAAACTAATTCATAACCCTACCCATTGCTGAATATTGCCTTCAGCCCACCTGACCAGGGTACCTAACCAGAGCATAGGGGAGCTGTGTAGCCTATCTAAAAATCCTGCTTACAGTGGCACTTAAACAGAGCGCATAGCCCATAGACAGGCTTTTCCTAACATCAGAGAGTAAAATCAAGTGGTTCCATTTGGCCAGGGAATTCAGTGTACAGTCTGGACAGACTCAGGTTTCTAAACAATAAGCTGTACCACCCCTGGGGTATGTCCTGCTGCCCACCGTGCCAGGGAAGTTAATTCATAGCACCATCTACTGCTGAGCATAGTACCCAAGACAACTGTGTAAAAAGCATGGTCAGAGAACCCAGGGAAATACAGAGCGCATGCTGTAGTCCTGCTTGGGCAGGGAAACAAGCCAGCAGTCCAGTCTGACTATTCTCAGCCTGCGGCCCACACCCACCCCCAACCTCAGAGCATGGGCAGAGGCTTCACACCAACATGCTGCCAACAGACGCCCAGAAACCCAAACTGAGCTGACTGGTGAACTCTTCTGCCAAAGAGAACCTATAAATTTTGCATGAGGAAACTGTTCACTCAAATGTGCAGATAGTGACATAAAGAATTAAGAATCATGAAAAATCAGGTACACACAATACCACCAAAGGAAATTAGTAAGCCTCAAATAACTGACACTAAAGAAACGTAAATCTATCAACTGTCAGACAAATTAGAACAGTCGTCTTGAAGTTTGGTGAACTACAGGATCAAACAGCTAAACAGAATTCAGAAAACAATGCATGAATGATATGTGAAGTTCAACCAAAATTATAAACCTCAAGAAACATTTCCTAGAGTAGAACAATATCATGAACTAAAGAATTCAATAAAGACTCAAAAGCACACTCAACCACACAAAAGGAAGAATCAGTAGTGCAGAATTCAGAACATTTACAATTATCCAGACAGAGGAGCAAAAGGGAAAAAGAATGAAAAAGAGCAAAAGAAGTCTGTGGGACTTAACAGGATACAAAAGAAACAATATCCACATTATGGAAAGAGAAAGGAGAAAAAAATACATTTAAAGCAATAATGACAGAAAACTTCCCAAATCTGGGGACAGAAATGGGCATCCAGATCCATGACTCCTACAGTACCCTTAGTAGATAAGCCCCAAAAGGGCTATATCAGACACATTTTAATTAAATTGTCAAATGTCACAGATAAAGAATTCTGAAAGCAGCAAGGGAAAAGAAAGAAGTGATAAGGGAACACCCATAAAACTACTGGTGGATTTCTCAATAGAAACGTTTCAGTCCAGGAGTCAATTAGATGATATAGTCAAAATATTGAAAGAAAAAAAACTGTCCACCAAGAATTCCACCCTCACAAAATGTTTATGGCATACAATATTATAGCCATACTCATGATACAGTACTGGAAATATTGTTCCATTTTTAAAATCCTACTTAGTTTCTCCAGTTATGAGAGCGAGTGGCATACTGTGTGGTTATGTAATACTTTGAAAGCAAAGTTATAAACAGGAAGAAAACAAAGACATTGTTAATCTTATATTAAATATCACCCTATGCCTCTGTTGGTTTTCCCTGGTGGCTCAGACAGTAAAGAATCTGCCTACAATTCAGGAGACCCAGCCTTGATCCCTGGGTTGGGCAGATCCCTAGGAGAAGAAAATGACAACCCACTCCATATTCATGCTTAGAGAATCCCATGGACAGAGGAGCCTGGTGGGCAACAGTCCATGGGGTCACAAACAGTGGGACACAACTGAGCAACTAACACACACACACATGCTTATGTAATGATAGACTAGTATTTACATATATTTTATGCATTCATGACATAACTGACTTTAAAAAATATTTTTCAATATTTCTAGGCTATGGGGTTTGTCCACGAGTTTTTTCACATTACTGAAATTCTCCAAAATTTTTTTCAACATATTTATTTAAAAAATTCACATATAAATGGACTGATGCAGTTTATGTCATTCAAGGGTCAACTATATACTTTCAAGTGTACATGGAATATGTTATAGGATCAATTATATGATGGGCCAAAAAACAAATCTTAGAAAATTCAAGATTAAAATCATAATATGTATGTCCTTGGACCACAATGGTATATGAAACTAGAAATCAACAGGAGGAAAGATGGAAAATTCATGCATGCATGGAAATTAAATACTTCTTCAACAATAAATGAATCACAGAAGAAAATTAAAGGGGACTTAAAACATCTTGAGACAAATTTAAAGGGAAACACTACTTACCAAAACTTATGGGAGGCAACAAAAATAGTCCTAAAGAGGAAGTTCATAGAAATAAATACTTACATTAAGAAACATGAAAGGAACATTAAGAAACAAAAAACCATAACTCTATACCTTAAAAAACTAGAAAAAGAAAAACAAATCAATTACAAAGTTAGCAGATTAGAGAAGAAATGAAATAGAGAACAGGAAAACAATAGAAAAAATTAATTCAGCTCAGTGAGAAAACAGATAATCCAGCAATAAACCTATGTATATTTGGTTAATTAGTTTACAATAAAGGAGCCAAGAATGTATGGTGAGGAAGGGACAGTCCTTTCAATAAATAGCACGGAAAGCCACATGCAAAAGAATAAAACGGGAAACTTATTTTACACTTTACATAAAAATTCACTCACAATGGATTAAAGACCTGAAACCATAAAACTTCTAGAAGAAAACAGGCAGTAAGCTCCTTGACATTGGTCTTGGTGATTTTTTGGATCTAACTCCAAAAGCTAAGATAATGAAAGCAAAATGAAACAAATGAGACTACATCAAACAAAAGCTTCTGTACAACAAAGGAAACCATCAATAAAATGAAAAGGCAACAGTTTTACTTCTGAATATAGTTTTCCAAAGAAGACATACAGATGGCCAACATGCACATGAAACAATGCCCAGCATTACTAATCAGGGAAATGCAAATCAAAACCATAATGAGACATTGTTTCACACCTGTTAGAATGGCTATCATTTAAAAAAAATCATGAAATAGCAAGTGATGACAAAAATGTAGAGGACAGGGAACCCTTGCACCTTATCGGTAGGAATGCAAATTTTGCAGCCACTATAAAAAACAGTTTGGAAGTTCCTCAAAAAATTAAAAATAGAACTACCATATGATCCAGAATCTCCACTTCTGGGTATTTATAAGAAGAAAATGGAAACACTAATTTTAAAACATATATGAATCTCTGTGTTAACAGCATCATTATTTACAATAACCAAGATATGGAAACATAAATACACAACATTGGATGAATGTACAGAGAAGATGTGGTACATATTTATACAATGGTCTACTATTCAACCATAATAAAGAATGAAATCTTGCCATTTGCAACAACATGCATGGACTTGGAAGGCTTTATGCTAAGTAAGTCAAACAAAGATAAATATCCTATGATCTCACTTACATGTAGAATCTCAAACAAAAAAATAGCAAACCACCACCCCTCCTCTGCAACCCCCCCCCCCAAATAAAACTTGGCTCATAGAGAACAGATTGGTGGTGATCAGAGGCGGGGGCTTTGAGGGGGCAGGCAAAATGGATGATAGGGGTCAAAGGGTACTAACATCCAGTTACAGAATAAATCACGGAGATGTAATGTATAGCATGGTGGTTGTTCAGTTGCCCAGTCCTGTCTGGTTCTCCACAACCGCATGAACTGAAGCATACCCGGCCTCCCTATCGCTCTGTAGTTAATAATACTCTATTGTATATTTGAAAGTTGCTAAGAAAATAAATCTTTAAGTTCTCATCACAAGAAAAAATTGTCAGTATATGTGGTGATGGATATTAGACATACTGTAATGAACATTTTTCAATAGGCAAATACTGACTCATTATATTATATACTTTAATATTATATGTCAGTTTACTTCAATAAAAATTTTTAAACCACACTGTTGACTGTGTCCCCTCAGAGAGATCCCAATTTAATTCACCTGTTGTGCAGCTTGTGCACTGGTGTTTTTGAGAAGCCCTTCTCTAGATCCAATCTTCCTTCTAGTTTTTTCTCCTCTCCTTGCCTTGGTCCTGCCTGATTTGAATTTTCTGAGAAAGAAGTGAGACCCCTTCAATGTTTTGAAGCCTGTGACTTGAGTTAATTCATCTGTTATTCCTAGTCTCCGAGCAGTCTAATGTGGCTCTCTCAGTGCAACAAAGAAGGAAGACAGCATGCTCTCTAATACCTTAGTCTTTCATTATTTAGATGGGAACTACCTTAAGTAGTCCTTCTTATAGATTCCCTAAAATGATACTCTAAAAATACTAAGAAGTTGATGTGTGGCTTAGTGGTAATTGTCTCAGGGTAATTTTTAAGGCCCATAGAATGAGTCATCAAGAACTTCCAGAGGTTTCTTATAAACTACAGAATGAGTAGTTAAGGAGTTTTCAGTTTATTGGTTGGAGGACATTCCATAAAGCTGGGCATTTTTTGAAAAGAGATATTATGTATCAATACTTGGGCAAGATTGTATTTGAAAGAATTTATCCTTTAACAATGATCTAGCCATTTTCTGGCATCTTTCACTGTATCACTGGAAGACTATGGGGTTCATGAACAGAGTTTAAATAGGATTACCAGTTAAATAGACCTAGATTTCCTCCTGGATTGTAAAACAGAAAAATAAGTTCAGTTAAGACCTTATCTGTATCTCCATATTGTTCCAAGAATATGACTCAGGTGGAGCTTAGCAGTCAGGAAGGTGTGATGCTGCTATTATAATTCTCTTCGATGGAAAATGCATAAAGAGAATCTTGCTGCTTAGGGTCAGACTACATGGAGTCAAAGTTCAGTGAAGTTACTGCCTGTTCTCTCTCACCTGGGCTGGCAAGGAAAGCCAAGAGTGTGTGCGTGTGTGCTAAGTCGCTTTAGTCATGTCCAACTCTTTGTGACCCCATGGACTATACACCTCTCCAAGGTCCTCTGTCCATGGGATTCTCCAGGCGAGAATACTGGAGTGGGTTTCTGCGCCCTCCTCCAGGGGATCTTCCCAACCCAGGGACTGAACCTGAATCTCATGTCTCTTGCGTTGGCAGGTGGGGTCTTTACCACTAGCACCACCTAGGAAGTCCAAAAGACTCTAAACAGGAACCAGTTGGAGAATCCTAAAATTAGAGTTCCTAAATTAGGTAACCCTACAGTCTCAGCAGAAATCAGCAGCATGTGCATTAAAATCTCAGGAGGTAGACTTTCTTGGCTTGGTTACAATGATGTCTCATCCACCTTAGTATTTTTTTTTAATTAATTAATTGGAGGCTAATTACTTTACAATATTGTACTGGTTTTTGCCAAACATTAATAAATGAATCAGTCATGGGTGTACATGTGTCCCCCATCCTGAACCCCCCTCCCCCCCTTCACTCCCCATCCTCTCCCTCAGGGTTGTCCCAGGGCACTGGCTTTGAGTGCCCTGTTTTATGCATCGAACTTGCACTAGTGATCTATTTCACATATGGTAATATACATGTTTCACTGCTATTCTCTCAAATCATCCCACCCTCGCCTTCTCCCACAGAGTCTGTTATTTATATCTTTGTCTCTTTTGCAGTCTCTCATATAGGATCAGCGTTACCATCTTTCTAAATTCCATATATATGTGTTAATATACTATATCGGTGTTTCTTTCTGACTTACTTCACTCTGTATAATAGACTCCAGTTTCATCCACCTCATTAGAACTGATTCAAATGCATTCTTTTTAATAGCTGAGTAATACTCCATTGCGTATGTGTACCACAGCTTTCTTATCCATTCGTCTGCCAGTGGACATCTAGGTTGCTTCCTTCTATGTCCTGGCTATTGTAAATAGTGCTGCGATGAACACTGGGGTACCCATGTCTCTTTCAGTTCTGGCTTCCTTGGTGTGTATGCCCAGCAGTGCGATTGCTGGGCCGCATGGCAGGTCTATTTCCAGTTTTTTAAGGAATCTTCACACTGTTCTCCATAGTAGCTGTACTAGTTTGCATTCCCACCAAAAGTGTAAAAGGATTCCCTTTTCTCCACACCCTCTCCAGCATTTATCGTTTGTACTTTTTGATAGCAGCCATTCTGACTGGCGTGAGATGGTACCTCATTGTGGTTTTGATTTGCATTTCTCTGATCAGTGATATTGAACATCTTTTCATGTGTTTGTTAGCCATTTGTATGTCTTCTTTGGAGAAATGTCTGTTTAGTTCTTTGGCCGATTTTTTGATTGGGTTTTTTATTTTTCTGGTATTGAGCTGCATGAGCTGCTTGTATATTTTTGAGATTAATTCTTTGTCACTTGCTTCGTTTGCTATTATTTTCTCCCATTCTGAAGGCTGTTTTTTCACCTTGCTTATAGTTTCCTTTGTTGTGCAAAAGCTTTTAAGTTTAATTAGGTCTCATTTGTTTATTTTTGCTTTTATTTCCATTACTCTAGGAGGTGGGTCATAGAGGATCTGCTGTGATTTATGTCAGAGAGTGTTTTGCCTATGTTTTCCTCTAGGAGTTTTATAGTTTCTAGTCTTACATTTAGATCTTTAATCCATTTTGAGTTTATTCTTGTGTATGGTGTTAGAAAGTGTTCTAGTTTCATTCTCTTGCAGGTGGTTAACCAGTTTTCCCAGCACCACTTGTAAAAGAGATTGTCTTTTCTCCATTGTATTTTCTTGGTTCCTTTGTCAAAGATAAAGTGTCCATCAGTTCAGTTCAGTTCAGTTCAGTTCGTCGCTCAGTCGTGTCTGACTCTTTGTGACCCCATGAATCGCAGCACGCCAGGCCTCCCTGTCCATCACCTACTCCCGGAGTTCACCCAAACTCATGTCCATCGAGTTGGTAATGCCATCCAGCCATCTCATCCTCTGTCGTCCCCTTTTCCTCCTGCCCCCAATCCCTCCTAACATCAGAGTCTTTTCCAATGAGTCAACTGTTCGCATGAGGTGGCCAAAGTATTGGAGTTTCAGCTTTAGCATCAGTCCTTCCAATGAACACCCAGGATTGATCTCCTTTAGAATGTGCTGGTTGGATCTCCTTGCAGTCCAAGGGACTCTCAAGAAGTCTTTTCCAACACCACAGTTCAAAAGCATCAATTCTTCAGTGCTCAGTTTCTTCACAGTCCAACTCTCACATCCATACATCACCACTGGAAAAACCATAGCCTTGACTAGACAGACCTTTGTTGGTAAAGTAATGTCTGTGCTTTTCAATATGCTATCTAGGTTGGTCATAACTTTTCTTCCAAGGAGTAAGCGTCTTTTAATTTCATGGCTACAGTCACCATCTGCAGTGATTTTGGAGCCCCCCCTCAAAATAAAACCTGCCACTGTTTCCACTGTTTTCCCATCTATTTTCCATGAAATGATGGGACCAGATGCCATGATATTTGTTTTCTGAATGTTGAGTTTTAAGTCAACTTTTTCACTTTCCTCTTTCACTTTCATCAAGAGGCTCTTTAGTTCCTCTTCACTTTCTGCCATAAGGGTGGTGTCATCTGCATATCTGAGGTTATTGATATTTCTCCTGGCAATCTTGATTCTAGCTTGTGCTTCTTCCAGCCCAGTGTTTCTCATGATGTCCTCTGCATATAAGTTCAATAAGCAGGGTGACAATATACAGCCTTGACGTACTCCTTTTCCTATTTGGAAACAGTCTGTTGTTCCATGTCCAGTTCTAACTGTTGCTTCCTGACCTGCATATAGGTTTCTCAAGAGGCAAGTCAGGTGGTCTGGTATTCCCATCTCTCTCAGAATTTTCCACAGTTTATTGTGATCCACACAGTCAAAGGCTTTGGCATAGTCAATAAAGCAGAAATAGATGTTTTTCTGGAACTCTCTTGCTTTTTCGATGATCCAGCAGGTGTTGGCAATTTGATCTCTGGTTCCTCTGCCTTTCTAAAACGAGCTTGAACATCAGGAAGTTCATGGTTCACATATTGCTGAAGCCTGGCTTGGAGAATTTTGAGCATTACTTTACTAGCATGTGAGATGAGTGCAATTGTGCAGTAGTTTGAGCATTCTTTGGCATTGCCTTTCTTAGGGATTGGAATGAAAACTGACATTTTCCAGTCCCGCGGCCACTGCTGAGTTTTCCACATTTACTGGCATAGAGTGCAGCACTTTCACAGCATTATCTTTCAGGATCTGAAATAGCTCAACTGGAATTCCATCACCTCCACTAGCTTTGTTCATAGTGATGCTTTCTAAGGCCCACTTGACATCACATTCCAGGATGTCTGGCTCTAGGTGAGTGATCACACCATCATGATTATCTTTGTCGTGAAGATCTTTTTTGTATAGTTCTTCTGTGTATTCTTGCCACCTCTTCTTAATATCATCTGCTTCTGTTAGGTCCATACCACTTCTGTCCTTTATCAAGCCCATCTTTGCATGAAATGTTCCCCTGGTATCTCTAATTTTCTTGAAGAGATCTCTAGTCTTTCCCATTCTGTTGTTTTCCTCTATTTCTTTGCATTGATTGCTGAGGAAGGCTTTATTATCTCTTCTTGCTATTCTTTGGAACTCTGCATTCAGATGCTTATATCTTTCCTTTTCTCCTTTGCTTTTCACTTCTCTTTTCACAGCCATTTGCAAGGCCTCCCCAGACAGCCATTTTGCTTTTTTGCATTTCTTTTCCATGGGGATGGTCTTGATCCCTGTCTCCTGTACAATGTCACGAACCTCATTCCATAGTTCATCAGGCACTCTATCTATCAGATCTAGGCCCTTAAATCTATTTCTCATTTCCACTGTATAATCATAAGGGATTTGATTTAGGTCATACCTGAATGGTCTAATGGTTTTCCCCACTTTCTTCAATTTAAGTCTGAATTGGGCAATAAGGAGTTCATGATCTGAGCCACAGCCAGCTCCCGGTCTTGTTTTTGCTGACTGTATAGAGCTTCTCCATCTTTAGCTGCAAAGAATATAATCAGTCTGATTTCGGTGTTGACCATCTGGTGATATCCATGTGTAGAGTCTTCTCTCGTGTTGTTGGAAGAAGGTGCTTACTATGACCAGTGCGTTCTCTTGGCAAAACTCTATTAGCCTTTGCCCTGCCTCATTCCGTATTCCAAGGCAAAATTTTCCTGTTACTCCAGGTGTTTCTTGACTTCCTACTTTTGCATTCCAGTCCCCTATAATGAAAAGGATATCTTTTTAGGGTGTTCGTTCTAAAAGGTCTTCATAGAACCGTTCAACTTCAGCTTGTTCAGCGTTACTGGTTGGGGATAGGCTTGGATTACTGTGATATTGAATGGTTTGCCTTGGAAATGAATAAGGTGTCCAAAGGTGCATGTATTTATCTCTGGGCCTTCTGTTTTTTTCCATTGATCTATATTTCTGTCTTTGTGCAAGCACCATACTGACTTGAATGTAGCTTTGTAGTATAAAGTCAGGTTGATTCTTCCAGTTCTGTTCTTCTTTCTCAAGATTGCTTTGGCTATTCAAGGTTTTTTTTTGTATTTCCATACAAATTGTGAAATTATTTGTTCTAGTTCTGTGAAAAATACCATTGGTTGCTTGATAGGGATTGCACTGAATCTATAGATTGCTTTGGGTAGTATAGTCATTTTCACTATATTGATTCTTCCAATATATGAACATGGTATATTCCTCCATCTATTTATGTCCTCTTTCATCAGTTTTATAATTTTCTATATGTAGGTCTTTTGTTTCTTTAGGTAGATTTATTCCTGAGTATTTTATTTTTTTCATCACAATGTGAATGGAATTGTTTCCTTAATATCTCTGCTTTCTCATTGTTAGTGTATAGGAATGCAAGGCATATTGGTGTGTTAATTTTATATCCTACAACTTTACTATATTCATTGATTAGCTCTAGTAATTTTCTGGTGGTGTCTTTAGGGTTTTCTATGTAGAAGATCATGTCATCTGCAAACAGTGAAAGTTTTACTTTTTTCCAATCTGGATTCCTTTTTTTTCTTCTCTGATTGCTGTGGCTAAAACTTCCAAAACTATCTTGAATAGTAGTGGGCACCCTTGTCTTGTTCCTGACTTTAGGGGGAATACTTTCAATTTTTCTCCATTGAGGATAATGTTTGCTGTGGGTTTATCATATATGGCTTTTATTACGTTGAATGTTTTATTACATTGTATGTTTCTTCTGTGCCTGCTTTCTGGAAGGTTTTATCATAAATGGATGTTAAATTTGTCAAAGGCTTTCTCTGCATCTATTGAGCTAATCATATGGTTTTTATCTTTCAATTTGTTTCTGTGGTGTATCACATTGATTGATTTGCAAATATGAAGAATCCTTGCATCCCTGGGATAAAGCCCACTTGGTCATGATGTATGATCTTTTTAATATATTGTTGGATTCTTTCTGCTAGAATTTTGTTAAGGATTTTTGCATCTATGTTCATCAGTGATATTGGCCTATAGTTTTTTTTGTGGTATCTTTTTCAGGTTTTGGTATTAGGGTGATGGTGGCCTCATAGAATGAATTTGGAAGTTTACCTTCCTCTGCAATATACTGGAAGAGTTTGAGTAGGATAGGTGTTAGCTCTTCTCTAAATTTTTGGTAGAATTTACCTGTGAAGCCATCTGGTCCTGGGCTTTTGTTTGTTGGAAGATTTTTTATTATGGTTTCGATTTCCATGCTTATGATGGGTCTGTTAAGATTTTCTGTTTCTACCTGATTCAGTTTTGGAAGGTTATACTTTTCTAAGAACTTGTCCATTTCTTCCAAGTTGTCCATTTTATTGGCATATCGTTGCTAATAGTAGTCTCTTATGATCTTTTGTATTTCTGTGTTGTCTGTTGTGATTTCTGCACTTTCATTTCTAATTTTATTGATTTGATTCTTCTCCTTTTCTTGATGAGTCTGGCTAATGGCTTGCCTATTTTATTTATCTTCTAAAAGAACCAGCTTTTAGTTTTGTTGACATTTGCTATAGTCTCCTTTGTTTCTTTTTCATATATTTCTTCCCTAGTTTTTATGACTTCTTTCCTTCTACAAACCTGGGGTTCTTCATTTCTTCTTTTTCTAGTTGCTTTTGGTGTAAAGTTAGGTTATCTATTTGATTTTTCTCTTGTTTCTTGAGGTAGGCTTGTATTGCTATGAACCATCCCCTTAGCACTGCTTTTACTGAATCCTATAGGTTTTGGGTTGTTATGTTTTCATTTTCATTTGTTTCTATGCATATTTTGATTTCTTCTGTGATTTGTTGGTTATTCAGAAGCGTCTTGTTTAGCCCCCATATGCTTGTATTTTTAATAGTCTTTTTCCTGTAGTTTACATTTAATCTTAACACATTGTGATCAGAAAAGATGCTTGAAATGATTTGTGTTTTGTTTTTTTTTTTTTTGAATTAACCAAGGCTAGATTTATGGCCCAGGATATGATCTATCCTGGAGAAGTTTCCGTGTACACTTGAGAAAAAGGTGAAATTCATTGTTTTGGGGTGAAATATCTGATAGATATCAATTAGGTCTAACTGGTCCATTGTATCATTTAAAATTTGTGTTTCCTTGCTAATTTTCTGTTTGGTTGATCTATCCATAGGTGTGAGTGGGGTATTAAAGTCTCCCCCGTTATTGTGTTACTGTTAATCTCCCCTTTCATACTTGTTAGCATTTGCCTTACATATTTATGTTGGGTGCATATATATTTATAATTGTTATATCTTCTTCTTGATCTTTGATCACTATGTAGTGTCCTTCTTTGTCTCTTTCCACAGCCTTTATTTCAAAGTCTATTTTATCTGATATGAGTATTGCTACTCCTGCTTTCTTTTGGTCTCCATTTGCATGAAATATCTTTTTCCAGCCCTTCACTTTCAGTCTGTATGTGTCCCTTGGTTTGAGGTGGGTCTCTTGTAGACAGCATATATAGGCGTCTTGTTTTTGTATCCATTCAGCCAGTCTTTGTCTTTTGGTTGGGGCATTCAACCCATTTACATTTAAGGTAATTATTGATAAGTATGATCCCATTGCCATTTACTTTGTTGTTTTGGTTTCAAGTTTATAAACCTTTTCTGTATTTCCTGTCTAGAGAAGATCCTTTAGCGTTTGTTGAAGATCTGGTTTGCATCCACCCTAGTTTTAACATATCTCTAAAAGTGATATCAAGTTATATGGAGCCTCATAGCCAACATGTCCAAACTCTTATTCTTGACAGGACAGAAATGTCCCCCAAAGAATTCAAACTCTATTAGCTGTGGTGCATCTGCCTCACTTGACATATCTAGACCTTCAGGGAAGCAACTCTATATCCTGTCTGTACCACCTCCCTCTCCTCCAGATACAATCAGTTCTTTTAGTATATTCCTTGTTAAGTTAAGGAATCCTTTCCGATTTGTCTTTATTTATCTTTTTCTACTTCAAGAGATTATTCCCTTGGAGAATTGCTTAACTAAGCTGATCTTTATTGAATCAGTGTTTCAGAGTTTATAGACATAAGAATGTGCATTTTTGGGAGTCTTCATATTTCTAAAACAGAAGGAACTATTTACTTGTATTATAGATCTGCATGTCTCTTCTTCATCCTTCAAGTTATTCTTGTTTTAATGTTTTACAGCCCTGTTTAATTTGTATATTCATGATACTTTATTATATTTTTGATATGCAGACCACACATTAAGCTCCACAAGGAGGATGATATATCATGACTCTTTGATATCATTATAGGTATTTAATAAACATTTGAAGATGAATAATCAAAACAAAAAATAATTAGAGGTGAAAAGAAGGGGAAGCACATTTTACAGGCTGGAAAGATGGCAAAGTCTAAGAATATTTTATAGTTGTCAGAGATCCTCATAGGGTCCCTGTGCTGGACAAGGGGGAAGGATGGAGAAGATGGGGTTGGAATTTAGTAATATAGGCACATGATATCATGGCAATTATTTGAATGGAGAGTAATAAGATATATATATATATATATATTATTTGCTTTGGGAAGAAGCTTGAATGCAAATTAAAAACACAAAATTGTATCCTTACAAATTAGTTATTAAAAAAATCACTTCTCTCCAAAAGCAATTAGTTTGTTTTCAGTTTTTGTTTCTCTGACTACATTTTTTAGACTTCAGAGTTTCTGCACTTTCTGCCCATTCAGAGCTTGTAAAAATGTGTCAAGTATTCTAAAATTTCAGGGCAATACAAATCCATTCTCCTCCCAAAATTTCTTTGTTCTTATTCCCAGTTATATCTGGTCCCATCACTTCATGGAAAATAGATGGGGAAACAATGGAAACAGTGAGAGACTTCTTTTGGGCGGCTCCAAAATCACTGCAGATAGTTACTGCAGCCATGAAATTGAAAGATGCTTGGTCCTTGGAAGAAAAGCAACCTAGATAGCATATTAAAAAGCAGAGACATTACTTTACCAACAAAGGTCCATGCTTTTGGAACTGTAGTGTTGGAGAAGACTCTTGAGAGTCCCTTGGACTGCAAGGAGATCCAATCAGTCCATCCTAAAGGAAATCATTCCTGAATATTCATTGGAAGGACTGATGCTGAAGCTGAAACTCCAATACTTTAGCCACCTGATGCAAAGAACTGACTCCTTGGAAAAGATCCTGATGCTGGGAAAGATTGAAGGTGGGAGGAGAAGGGGACAGCAGAGGATGAGACAGTTGGATGGCATCACCAACTTGATGGACATGAGTTTGAGTAAACTCCAGGAGTTGGTGATGGACAGGGAAGCCTGTGGCTGGGAATGCTAGTGTGCTGCAGTCCATGGGGTCACAAAAAGTTGGACATGACCGAGTGACTGAACTGATACTGATATCTTTAATTATTTCTCCTATCCTTTCTAATTCAACATTTGTACATTTAAAACAAATGATAAGATTGTATATGTTAATATATAGAGATTATTGCTATACTATAAATTTGTATTTGGATAAAAATAAAAATCCAAAACATTCCCATATATTGTTATAGGTACATGCATCTATAGGGGGTGTCAAAAACACGTACAGGAAGAATGATACTAGCTATAGGATAATATTCAGCTCTGGGACAATTCCCTGCAATTCTCTAAACATTCCCAGCCATTTAAGCCAGTGTTCTAAAAATTTATGGTCATAGAAAAGTCAGAAGGGTGTGTTTTAAACAAGAAGATTCCTGGCCTTCAGAAACTTTGATGCAGCATGCCTGGGTTACGGTTGACAAATATGTACTTGAAAAAGAATCCCACAGGATGCAGTTGGAGGTGATACAGAGGACCATCCTAAATTGGAAGTACTGAGCATGTGAAGCTGGCAGGTAGGTAGAGGAGATGGAAGCTCAGGTGAAAGGGTCAGGGCTAAGACAGCATCGGCTGTCATTAGTTTATAGACAGAGTTCATGCCTCGGAAGTGGTTGGGATTATCTAAGGGAGGGTGCAGAGAGAGAAGAGTGGTGGTTCAAGGATAGAAAGATAAAGTACAAGAGGGAGAAAGAGAAGTCTCCCAAGGAACAGCCAAGATATGGCTGGAGAGAGTGCACCATGTATAGAAGTGAGGATGGCAGAGTTCAAGGAGGGCATGCGCAGCAGGCCAAATGAAACAAAACCAGGAAAGGGAAGACCTAAAAAATGTTCATTGTCTGTATAGTCTAACTCATTCACTTACAGTGGTTGTTCTTGAAAGCTGGTGTTATCATTGTATTTCCAGGCACCTGATGTATTATAAATATTTGGTAAACTAAACTGAATAATCAAGGGAGGCTGCCATATGAGTATTTTAAAGACCTCACCTATAGCTCAGTCCCATTAAGTAACTTCATTAGGAGAAACAAATGTTATATGGATGTAACCATCCACAATGGAGAATTAATTGTAACTAGGTCAATAAAACTCTTGTTTTTGTTTTGTTTTGAGCCATCTGCTAAGATGTGGTAATGACATTTAAAAAACAGTACCCAACCTTTGTTTGTGTGTGATGCTATTCTGGACAATGTAAGTTTACCAGTAATTAAAAAAAATAAAGCTAAGACCTTCAAAATCTTTTAAGCTTAGGTTTTTCCCTTATAAATGATCTTTCATGATCATTTATAGAAATGTATATAGTCATGAGAAGAAAAAAAAACACATTAAAGAAGGTAAACAACTCTCTACAAATGCCCAAGTGCTGGTTGCTAAGACAACTGCTGGGGTTTATTGAATACAGAGCAAAAAAATCAATCAGAAATCATTGGAAGAACTTGCATGGGTACATAAAACATTTCTGCCTCATAATTGCAGGAAATTTCCTACATCTGTGTACCACATGAAAAGCATTTGCGTTTGTGTCAGTCGGCAGAATTCCAAGGAAAGTTGCCTTCTTGATGTGTTCTCATCATTTTAATTCCCTTCCATAACATGACCTTCTCAACACCCAAGTGATTTATTAATATTACAGTGGTAAAAAAAATGTAGCCCATTACCTGCCTCTTTTGTACCAATGTCACTTAATTCTTGGCTCCCAAGAATGGCTCCCATTCTTGGTTTCTTTGAATCAAACAGTTTTCAGGTTTATATATAGAAGTCATTTACATCTGTGTAGCAGCTTCTTCCCCCACGTGGCATATGCTTGACTTGTCAAGAAAACACAAGGAGGGAGGGATGGTCTCAGGAAGCTACCCTGCCAATCTCTCCCAGATTTCCTTTCTTTCTCTCTCAGGGAATCTATTATTCTCTATTCATAGCTTCCTAAGGTGCTAAGACGACTAAGAAAAGATTGCCACGTTTTTCAAAATTTTGAGTGGAAAACATTGTTAAGTTGATGGAATAGAGAGAAGCCCTACGAATGAAATAAAAGATCAAGGGTAGCCACATACAACCAGACATCAGCTGTATGTCCTTCTCATGGCAGCTGCAAGAACTTAGTAGGAGGGTTCTTATGGTCATTGGATGATAGCCTTTAGTCTAATGAGCTCACTAATCTCATAAGGAAATGGTCAGTCTCTCAGACTTGACTGTGTATAGTTAATTTATGAGATGACCAAGTAACAGAGTGACCCACTGGGGAGGTCTCTGCTTCTCTAATCTGTGCTACACACTCCCCACAGATTAATCCCAAAGTGCCTCTTTCAGAACAGTGTTTTTCAAATTTTAGTGGGTTAGGCACGTTAGTGGATCCTAGCATATATTTAGTGAGTTGAAACATGAAAAGAAAAAGATGAAAAATAATAGAAAAGAGGATAGCATCAGAACAGTGACAGTGAAGTTGCTCAGTCGTGTCCAACTCTCTGCAACCCCGTGGACTGTAGTCTACCAGGCTCCTCTGTCCATGGGATTTTCCAGGCAAGAGTACTGGAGTGGGGTGCCATTTCCTTCTCCAGGAGATCTTCCAACCCTGGGATTGAACCCAGGTCTCCTGCATTGCAGGCAGATGCTTTACCATCTAAGCCATCTAATAAGGTTAAGTGTGTATTGTGAAACTTTTATTTCATTCTCTTTCTATGTAGATATGCACTGGATTGCTAGATTGGATACATTTCTGGTCCTGACCAGAAAGGTTAGAAAGCCAGATCTTTGCTGAGAATTCCTCAGTGATCTCTCTTGTATACAGAAAAAAAGAAACAATTCCAACTCCTTTACTCAAAGGCTGGAATTGTCCCCCAAATCCACTCAACTTCCATAACATTATGCTGGGTTACAACTTTTTCACTCATTGTCCTCCCAATGTACCTCTCAGGATCCTTACTCCACTGTGCCCTTTATTCATAATGTTTCTTCTCCTCTTAATGGTTTTCATATTCTACTCTTGAAACTTATCTTTTCATTTAACCATACGATTGCTAGTTCCTCTCATTACTCACCTCTTCCTAGCTTTTCTGCTCATTTCCATATATTCTCTCTCTCTTCCCTCTGCATTGCTCTTTATCCATCTCCCATCCCACTTCATTCCCACACCCCCTGCCGACAACCTGTGTCTGCCTCATTCCCTCTGTTGCTTTCTTCTTAGCATGCACCTCCAGCTTATTATATCCTCATTATCCTATTTTATTGTTGTTTTATAATTCCTGCTCTCTTGTGTATATCTCTGGTCTCCCCACTTGACTGAAAGCAACTTGAGCCTAGGAACTATGGATCATAGTTTTTTGGTATCCCTTATAATGTCTGGCACAGTGCAGGATATATATAGCACATGCTCAGTAAAAAAAAAAAAAAAAAGCCTTGAACTAATAAATCAGTGATGGCCACTGAAGCCTCTCCTCTTATGCAGTGGCCCCTGCCAGAGTCGCCCCCAGCCATGACCTCCTCCACGCCACCCACCCCGACCCTACAAGGCAGGCTTGTGTGCTGTGGGCCAGACTCAGGAACAGATGCCTATAGGTGGCTCCTGTACACACAGCTTAGCCCCAGGAGCCATGCAACTAAGGAAGAAGAGATAAAATCTTTCCTCACGGCTACACAAACAATGGATTTACAGCCCAGCAACTGGCTTTGTACACTCAGCACCTGCAGAATGTCTGAATGGACAGTGAATGCTCCTGCAGCTGAGACAGGTCTAGCTTTAGCAGCTGTGGACTTCACAGGCACATACACACGGATGCTGTTTCAGGCCAAAGTCTGAGCTGCCCCCGTAGCACCCACAGTGGGTCCAGATCTATGATTACTGCAATCCTGGGACCTGAGTTCAGGGGATCTGTGCTGGTGGCTTGGTGAAAACAATGCTCAAGGAATATCCAGGTGGCTCAGTGGTTAAAGAATCCGCTTGCAGTGCAGGAGACACGGGTTCGATCCCTGGATTGGGAAGATCCCCTGGAGAAGGAAGTTGCAACCCACTACAGTGTTCTTGCCTGGAGAATCCCATGGACAGAAAAGCCTGGTGGGCTACAGTCCAAGGGGTTGCAAAGAGTTGGACATGACTGAAGTGACGTAGCACGCACACAAGAAACACCAGGGCCAACTGCCGGCATACAGATAGTTAAGGTGGGAATGAGAGCACTGTCAATAACAGTATAATCTGAAAGCCTGCACAACAGATGAAAGATGACACAGCAGAGCACACCTACGCGTGAGTAGCTCAAGAGGAGGAACACTCAGTGGCTTCTGTCCCAGTAGGAGTGCTCCAATCTCACCTAACTCACATCACAGATCAGAAACACAGCTAGGAAATAGAGCTGGGAGCTCCTACTCCAAGAACTAGGGAGCAGATCCTGTACAACCACAGAACAAAAGGAAGGCCCTGCTCAGTATCCAGTGCAGGCTCTGGTCACCACATATCCATCATGCCTCCTATCAAGGGGATCATGGACAGCATACACTGAAGAAGAGGTGGCAGACATCTATACTAAAAGCAGCCTTAGCACCAGGAAAAAAAACCCACACAGGCTACACAGAAATGTCCCTACATAAAAACAGCCCTCCAAGACACAATCTGAGGGTCTGTCATTTGAAAGAACAACCCCCAGAGCATTTAACCTTGAAGACGAGAAGAGGTTGAGTGCAGGAGTTCCACAGGGCTGAGGAAAACGGAGTCCACTCTTAGAGGGCACACACAAGGTGTCATGCACTGGGACCAGCAAAAACAAGTGCATACATCATAGCAACCTGGGTAAGACCTACCTAGGGGTCCTGGAGGGTCCCCTGAGAGGTGAGGGTCGGCTGTAGCTCACTGTGGGGGCAGGGAGACTGGTAATGGAGACCCCAGGGAATACGATCAGTGTGAGCTCTCTAGGAGGTCCCAGTTTT
This sequence comes from Oryx dammah, assembly GCF_014754425.2. Classification (NCBI taxonomy): domain Eukaryota; kingdom Metazoa; phylum Chordata; class Mammalia; order Artiodactyla; family Bovidae; genus Oryx; species Oryx dammah. The sequence continues at coordinate 50,798,023 of NW_024070204.1, read as the reverse complement.
GGCACCAAGACCCAGCTCAACCCAGCAACCTATAGCCTCCAGTGCTGGAAAGCCTCAAGCCAAACAACAAAGTAGATAGGAACATAGTGTCACCCATCAGGAGACAGGCTGCCTAAAGTTGCACTGAGCTCACAGCCACCTCAAATCACACCCCCTGACACCCCCTTGCCCCCAAGAGGAACAAGACCCAGCTCCACTCACCAGAGGCAGGTGCCAGTCCCTCCCACCGGGACATCTACCTTACCCCAGGACCAACCCCTCATCCACCAGGGGCCAGACACCAGAAGCAAGAGGAATTGTGATCCTTCAGTCTATGGAAAGGAGACCACAAACACAGAAAGACAGAATGAGAAAACAGAGAAATGTGTGCAGATGAAGCAGCAAAACTTAAAACCCCAAATAACAACCAAAGAAAGAGAAGAACATAGGCAATCTACCTGAAAAATAATTCAGAGTAATAATGGTAAATATGATTCAAAATCTGAGAAGAAGAATGGAGGCATAGACCAAGAAGATACCAAAAATGTTTTAAAAAGAGAAAATTTAAAGAACAAAGAGAGGTGAACAACATAATAACTTAAAAATTACACTAGAAAGAATCAAGAGAATAACTGAGGCAGAGCAGACAAGTGAGCTGGAAGATAGAATGGTGGAAGTCATGTGGAAGTCACTGCCACAGAACAGAACAGAGGCAAAGAATGAAAAGAAATGAGGATAGTTACAGAGACCTCTAGGGAGGGAGAGTGTGAGTGTGTGAGTGTGTGTGTGTAACTGACTCACTTGGCTGTACACCTGAAACCAACACAACCTTGTAATCAACTATACTGCAATAAAAAATATTTTTTAAAAAATCAGTCATGATCCCCTCCTTTGTACCAAAATTCTACCCTACTGACTCCAACATTTTTTCCCTAGATAGAATCTTTTACATTTGAATTGGCTTTTGCATTTCTCGAGTTTTTCCATATCTCTCATCTCAGTTGCTTTTATCTACAAAGACTTAATAAAGTAGGCATGAGTCATGATACTCATTCTTAAAAGATGAGGAGATTGAGCCTCAAAGAGGTTTGTAACTATGACACGTATTGCCACCAGTGTACTTAGAACCAAAATCTAATGCAACCTATTCTGTGCCTATTATCCACCCTCCTCCAGTGGAAAGTTGAAAACAACAATCACATAGAATAATAATGTGCTCTCAGTGTCAAGTGTTGTATATAGAGGAAAAGCCCCAAAGAAATACCAAACAAGGCATATCCTGTCTGTTTTATGCAATGAGAATTGGAACTCTGTGTTCTAGATCCAAATGCTGGCTGTCTATTTTGCTTCTGTAATTGTGCTTGTATTCTAAGGATGCCACAGAAAGGGGGACAAAATCTATGTACTGCTAACAGATAATGTGTTGGCTTCCACTGTTGGGTTGACAATCTTTTCATTTAATTCATCTTAGCAATTAGCTGGGACTCTCTTCTGTGTTACAAGTAATTAACATGTTCTTTTTCTTGTTAATTTGATCATTTGTTTCTTACCAAGCTGTTCTCCTAAATGTTGGCCCCTCTCGGTTGAGATGACTCGCTCATCTTCCATGTCACATTTGTTCCCAACCAGGATAACCTGGGCATTATCCCATGAGTATGTTTTGATTTGAGTTGACCTAAAAAGGAAAAAGGAAAAGGCAAAAAACTGATCAGAGAAAAGTGCAACAGCATAAAATGAAGAAATACATCCCACAGACAGATGATGGTAACAGCAAAAAATGAAGCCCAAATGCCTGACATTTAGAGTTAATTAGTTCAGTGCAAGTCTACCCTTCGGATACTCATTTGAGATCACATGAGTCAAAAATCAGGGCACCTGTGGTGGTGTACTGAGAATTCTTCTGGATTTGGTGAGGTTAATATTACTACTGCTGCTTCCTTCTCTTCTTCTCCACATTCCACAGTACCTTTATAACTGGAATGAGTGGCCAACCATCCCAGTTTGCCCAAGATGTTCCCAGTTTTAGCAGTAAAAGTTCTTTGTCCCAAGAAATCCCTTACTTCCAAGAAACCTGAGGTGGCTGGTCACTATTTACAGTCCGTCACAGGAAAACCTCATTCTACCATGTTACACTCACAACTTAAAAAGCTAAGACAATTTGGTTAGGAAACATGGGGCCAATTATAATATTAAAAAAAAACCAGATTATAAGAATTAATATTCTCCTGCCTTACATTTTTCAGAGAAAAATGCCAGGTTTGTTAATGTTACAGTTATAATACAATGAGCTAGTGTTTTAAGTTACCATAAACAGGATAGCTAGAATTCACAATAAGCTTCCAGTACGGATCATAAGGCTCATAACCAACTTCTGGCATGTTTGGGGACGCATGTACACCTGTGGTGGATTCATGTCAATCTATGCCAAAACCAATACAGAATTGTAAAGTAAAAATTAAAAATAAATAAATTAAAAAAAAAATAAAAGATAGTTATAATAGTTAATATTTACAGGTACTGTTTCAAACTCTTTATATGTTAACTTAATCCTTAGAGTAACTCAATGGAGATACCATTATGATCTCCATTTTATAGCTGAGGAAAATGAGGAATAGAGAGGTTAAAAAATTTGCTCAAAACAACTCAGCTAGTAAAGCAGTAAATCTGGAAATCAAACCCAAGCAGCATAGTTCTGAAACACACATCAGTACCACTCATTAAAAGTCTGAGAAGTTAAGTTCTAGTGTATTTGTTGTCATTTCAGAACAGAAGCTGAAAGGAAGCCATGTTCTTTAATCTTCCCTTTTTATTGGCCACATTCTTATTTGATAACAATTCAAGATAGGTGGGAAAGACACATCACCCAGTGGGTGGTCAAGAGAGAGAGAGAAAACCTAAAAAAAATGTTGAAAGTTTAATGAAGGGATTTGTACAGTGTCAAAAAGAGAAGCTTAGTATGTTCTTACTAGCAACTGTCAAATCCTTCAGGATTTTAAAATAGAAAATAGTGGTGAACTGTTCTCAACTTGAAGAGAGAACGAAAGCCAATAGCTTTAAACTGTAGCAGGAGAGCTTTCAATGAGATGTCATCACTATTTCTCCCTTCCAAGAAGAAAGGAGAGAGCTGAGAGGCAGACAGGGTCTGATTTCAGAGTACTTCCCTGAACCAAGTACAAGTTTTCAAATGAGATTAAAATATCTGGTGAAAGATACCTTTGGTTCCATGTGAGCATCTCAAGGTGCAACACATTTTATCAGAAAAATCCAGGGATAGGACCTTTCTAATTCTGACACCTAAGTTAATAATATATTCCTCTAGCAACAGTGACATTCAACATGTATCTATAAACTGGGAAAATAAAGGCAGACATTCAAAACCTAAACTTTTTCACTTACCGCATCTTATATAAGTGTGGAATATATGAAAATTGGAGAATTAAGAGTAAATTAAGGTGTAAAAAATATTTTATACCTGGACACATCTTAAATCTCAAGTGGTAACATAACTGTACAAAGAAATTTCAAAGGTTCTTTGAAAGGAACTCTAATCACATTTCCTTGGGTAATTAAAAAAAAGAAAAGTTATCCCTTTGCTTGTATAGTTCTTGTTAACCAAGGCTTAGCCTATGCCTAGAAAGGGCCTAGGTTGAGAGCCCCTCTGTTAATGGGGAAAGTTCTTATCTTGGCACACAGCTAGAAATAAAATATGCAGAATGAGATTAAGGAGAGCAGTCTCAGGAGAATGTCCTACTTGCATAAGGGGTGGGGGCTGGTGTGTAAATGGCATGGCCTGCTGAATTTACCAAGGACGAATGCTTGCCTGAAAAAATTCAGCCCAGGATAGGGGTGCACTTTTGTGAAGGTTAAAAAAACAAAACAAAAAACACGAGCTGATTTTTACTGTTTAACCAGGTTAAAAAAAACAAAACAAAACAAAAAACTTCCCTGGTGGCTCAGATAGTAAAAGTGTCTCCCTACAATGCAGGAGACCTGGGTTCAATCCCTGGGTTGGGAAGATTCCCTGGAGAAGGAAATGGCAACCCACTCCAGTATTCTTGCCTTAAAAAGCCCATGGACAGTCCATGGGGTCGCAAAGAGTTGCACACAACTGAGTGACTTCACTTTCTTTCACTTGACCAAGTTAATGGAATGCTTGCTTTTCCCATTAAATATGTCTGTCTCTCAGTTCTGCTAACATAATAACTCATGGACATCTTAAGATGCCACAGTGATAGATTATACATCTATTCATACAGAATATTCCCTGTTTATACTATATATATAGTATATATATGTGTGTGTATAATTTGGGGAGGCCATGATTACATCAAACATACCGCTTTCTGTTTGTTCTTATATAAAAAATACTGTAACTTCTGCAATGTCTTAAATTGAAAAGGAAATAATTTAAAATGAACATTTTCTATAATTACCAAGGAATTCTACAGAACCATTATCTTAAAAGCTTAAAGAGCCATTGGAGACCATTTCTCTTTTTAATCAAGTAGTAATTATGGTCTGGGCTATTTGTGCTGAGGTGAACAAAACATTAATTTGCCATCAGAGCTGGTTAATAGAGTAAGATTTGTTTTTAACTAGTTTGGACTTCCTGACAATGTCCACCATCAACAGGGTTCAGTTCAGTTCAGTTCAGTTGCTTAGTGTCCAACTCTTTGCGACCGCATGGACTGCATCACGCCAGGCCTCCCTGTCCATCACCAACTCCCGGAGTTTACACAAACTCATGTCCGTCGAGTCGGTCATGCCATCCAACCATCTCATCATCCTCTGTCATCCCCTTTTTCTCCTGCCTTTAATCTTGCCCAGCATCAGGGTCTTTTCCAATGAGTCAGTTCGCATCAGGTGGCCAAAGTATTGGAGTTTCACCTTTAGCATCTGTCCTTCCTATGAACACCCAGGCCTGATCTCCTTTAGGATGGACTGATTGGATCTCCTTGCAGTCCAAGGGACTCTCAAGAGTCTTCTCCAACACCACAGTTCAAAAGCATCAATTCTTCGGCGCTCAGCTTTCTTCACAGTCCAACTCTCACATCCATAGATGACCACTGGAAAAACCATAGCCTTGACTAGATGGATCTTTGTTGGCAAAGTAATGTCTCTTCTTTTTAATATGCTACCTAGGTTGGTCATAACTTTCCTTCCAAGGAGTAAGCGTCTTTTAATTTCATGGCTGCAATCACCATCTGCAGTGATTTTTGGAGCCCCCAAAAATAAAGTCTGACAGTGTTTCCCCATCTATTTCCATGAAGTGATGGGACCAGATGCCATGATCTTCGTTTTCTGAATGTTTAGCTTTAAGCCAACTTTTTCACTCTCGTCTTTCACTTTCATCAAGAGGCTCTTTAGTTCCTCTTCACTTTCTGCCATAAGGGTGGTGTCATCTGCATATCTGAGGTTATATGATTCCAGCTTGTGCTTCTCCCAGTCCAGCATTTCTTATGATGTCCTCTGCATAGAAGTTAAATAAGCAGGGTGACAATATACAGCCTTGATGTACTCCTTTTCCTATTTGGAACCAGTCTGTTGTTCCATGTCCAGTTCTAACTGTTGCTTCCTGACCTGCATATCGATTTCTCAAGAGGCAGGTCAGATGGTCTGGTATTCCCATCTCTCTCAGAATTTTCCACACTTTATTGTGATCCACACAGTCAAAGGCTTTGGCATAGTCAATAAAGCAGAAATAGATGTTTTTCTGGAACTCTCTTGCTTTTTCGATGATCCAGCAGGTGTTGGCAATTTGATCTCTGGTTCCTCTGCCTTTTCTAAAACCAGCTGAACGTCAGGAAGTTCACGGTTCATGTATTGCTGAAGCCTGGCTTGGAGAATTTTGAGCATTACTTTACTAGCGTGTGAGATGAGTGCAATTGTGTGGTAGTTTGAGCATTCTTTGGCATTGCCTTTCTTTGGGATTGGAAAGAAAACTGACCTTTTCCAGTCCTGTGGCCACTGCTGAGTTTTCCAAATTTGCTGGCATATTGAGTGCAGCACTTTCAGAGCATCATCTTTCAGGATTTGAAATAGCTCAACTGGAATTCCATCACCTCCACTAGCTTTGCTCATAGTGATGCTTTCTAACGCCCACTTGACTTCACATTCCAGGATGTCTGGCTCTAGGTGAGTGATCACACCATTGTGATTATCTTGGTCGTGAAGATCTTTTTTGTACAGTTCTGTGTATTCTTGCCACCTCTTCTTAATATCTCCTGCTTCTGTTAGGTCCATACCATTTCTGTCCTTTATCGAGCCCATCTTTGCATGAAATGTTCCCTTGGTATCTCTAATTTTCTTAAAGAGATCTCTAGTCTTTCCCATTCTGTTGTTTTCCTCTATTTCTTTGCATTGATTGCTGAGGAAGGCTTTATTATCTCTTCTTGCTATTCTTTGGAACTCTGCATTCAGATGCTTATATCTTTCTTTTACTCCTTTGCTTTTTGCTTCTCTTCTTTTCACCGCTATTTGTAAGGCTTCCCCAGACAGCCATTTTGCTTTTTTGCATTTCTTTTCCATGGGGATGGTCTTGATCCCTGTCTCCTGTACAATGTCACGAACCTCTGTCCCTAGTTCATCAGGCACTCTATCTATCAGATCTAGTCCCTTAAATCTATTTCTCACTTCCACTGTATAATCATAAGGGATTTGATTTAGGTCATACCTGAATGGTCTAGTGGTTTTCCCTACTTTCTTCAACTGAAGTCTGAATTGGGCAATAAGGAGTTCATGATCTGAACCACAGTCAGCTCCCGGTCTTGCTTTTGCTGACTGTATAGAGCTTCTGCATCTTTGGCTGCAAAGAATATAATCAGTCTGATTTCGGTGTTGACCATCTGGTGATGTCTATGTGTAGAGTCTTCTCTTGTGTTGTTGGAAGAGGGTGTTTGCTATGACCAGTGTGTACTCTTGGCAAAACTCTATTAGCCTTTGCCCTGCTTCATTCTGTATTCCAAGGCCAAATTTTCCTGTTACTCCAGGTGTTTCTTGACTTCCTGCTTTTGGGTGGTGTCATCTGCATATCTGAGGTTACTGATATTTTTCCCGCAGCAATCTTGATTCTAGCTTGTGCTTCATCCAGCCCATAGGGTAACTTTAGATAAAATCCAATCACCGGCTACAGGGGATCAGAACCATACTGACTGATTCATAAACTACCACATATCATAGAATCTAAGCAGCATGGATTATAAGATAAAAATTATTTAATGAATGGCCCAGAACAAAAAAAAAGAGCAGCCAATGAAAGTATGATACAATACTTTAATAATAGTCCTGCTGGACAAACTTGTTACACACATCAGCTTCTTGTTACTTTGAAAATTTTTTTCATGTATTCTGAGGGATTTAGTAAGTTTTTCTATTTTAGTTGCTTTGTTCATGATACTTTGTTTATGAGAGATAACCATCCCATGACTATCTCAACAAGAAAGTTCAACCTACCCTTCTGCTTGTGGGTATCTTCCCTTAAGACCTGTAGAGCACTAGATTTGTTGCTTTACAGGAAAACATGAAATGATAGTCATTACTCCAAAATGAGTATTCACATTCCTAGTGTAAAACTGATACCCCTTCTTTCATACACAATAACTTTCTACCCACGTCCTAATGATTCCACCACTCAGTTGGCAATATACACAACTATGACCAAGTTGGCACGTGTGTAGGTAGTGGAATCTATTTTTCATATAGCATCAGCAATTATAATAAGCCATTAGTTACAAGACACATCCCAATTTCAGATATGTTAAAATATGAATAGTTCTGCATCTTACATTCTGTAAAACACTATTGTTTTCTCGGTATTTCTTTTATACATGAAGACCTAGGTTGAAATAAGAGCTTGCATCATTCCTTTAGCTCAGGAAAACATGGAGATGAGAAAATATAAACCCCATGAGCTGAGAAAGCCCCAGAGCTGTATTTCATCTAGAGAATAATATGAATTAAGGTCAGAAGAATGTGGGGATGATAATCCAGTCCCTATGCCTTCCAACTCAGAATCCTAACAGTTTATTCAATTCATTTAAAAGAAAGCACTAATACCAAGTGGGTATAGGTAACTCATGCTATCTTCTTTAGCTTCAGCATCTTCATCTATAAAATGAGGCTACCACATTTTGCATTTACTTTCTGGGGCTGTAGTAAGACAAATGTGGTTGAGGTAGGATCATGCTCTACTTTCTAAGTTGCAAACATCGTTTTACAAATATAAAACACTGTTAGTCCCAGCTTGGGCAGCCAGCTCTTTCTCTTTCTAAATCCACCTCAACTCATCCCTTGTAATTTCTATCATCTAAATAATAATTTGACTTTTCTTAATTGAAGAAAAGTTGTCTTGTCTTTCCTCGTCTCAAATCTTGTCTCCAGTTCGTATCTTGAGGCTGAGGTCCTAGACAAATACATTTCTACCTGGGAGTAAATGGTCTTCTTTGGTGTGTCTATTAGGAGCATGACACACGTCTATTCAGTAAATTATTCTTTCATGTGACATTTCTGTGTATCTACTTTTTCAGTCATTTACCGTATTTTGCAAAATTTCTTATTCGGGAATGGGTTTCTATCACCTCATTAGGGACTGTCATATTTCCTTGTCTATTAGAGAGACAGTTTTAAAGAAAGTGGCTGTCACAAAATAACATACATGTGAAAAGATGATTTATTTCTGAATCGCTGCTAAAGATCCTTTGGGGTTTGCTGTTAATCTCAGCAAGATTAATGGACTCAAAAGCAATATGCTGGTCACCATGGTTACCCGACAAATGGCAATTAACTCAGACCTTACCAGTAACCAGATGATGGTTACTATTAAAAAAAAAAAATCTGTTATCTGTCTTTAAGTTAAAAACAAAACAATAACCCCTCTCTATATATTGTCTTATTTTTATGTTTTCTCTATAACTGTATATGTAAAGAAAGAGGATTATTTTTCTTTTGTTTTATATTATCAGGCAGGGGGAGATGAGATTTTCATATTTTACACATAAATGACTGAACGCTGCACAGAATAAAATAATTTAGGAGAGTTATAAACAAAGAAACCAAATTCCTATAATATCTCTATTTCCTCTCCTTTGTTCTGTGTATATAAATAATTTCCTATGAGTTCAATCTGTTTTCATAAAGAAGAGACTCTTATTAGTCATAATGTTCTGAAAAACAGTCCACAGAATGTGCCTCAGTAATCCAAAAAGCAGTTATCGCTTAGGCTCTGATCTGGGATATACATGGGGAAATTGCTTATCAGAGGGAACATGTTCAGCTCTCTCCTTGCAGTGAATCTCAGCCAGATCTTAACAGCAGCGCTGTCCTTCATTCTGGAAGCTCAGAGTTCCCCCCAGCATTCATTTCCCTTATTCTCTTCAACATTCAGGAGCTTCAGCCTTCCACATCTCAGCAGACTTCAAATTGTTATGGAATTTCCCAATCTGCTACTGCTCATCACATAGAATTGTCCCTTCTGTTACATTCCCACTAACTTAATCACTTATTTATCCAATTATTCTCAACCTTGGAGAGCTGTTAAAAATTACTTCAACCTAGAACAATTAAATCAGAACTTTTAGGGACGTTGTCATAGGCATTTAAAAAAGAATCTCTCCAAGTGAGTTCTGTGTATGACTGTATGGCTCTCTCTCCCATACCTGGTTTAGTTTTTAAAATAATCTGTTTCTTTACTTCCCATCTAATACCCAAAGTGTTTGCAGGTGGTTTACAGAGGTACATACAGCAATACAAGGTATATACAAAATAAATTTTAAAATGAGTAAGTGGCAGTAAGAAAACAAAAACAGGAGCATGATAAAACTTAATGATTTATATATGCTGTAGAAGTTAAGAGGTAGTTTAAGAAGTTAAGACAGGCTTTGCATATGTACATTAACTCCTTTAATTGAGTTATAAAAGTAAATGCTAAAAAAGCACCTTCAAATAAATTTTCTCCAATATTAATATTTTTAGAATTTAAAGAAATGGGTTTATAGTTTTTGATAAGATTGGTTTATTCTCATTAAATATTCTAATAAGACAAAAGCTAAAGCAAAAATAAAAATTATCAGAAATCTCACTACCCCCAGATAACCACCACTAACATCTCGGTGAAAATCCTAGAGTAGACTGTAGTACTGAACTCACTGAGTCATGACCTCCTTCCTTGGAGGTGGGTCCTATTTCCCTGCACCTCCCTGGCTTTGGACTGGGCCAAGCACATTGCTTTGGTCAATGGAATATGAGGAGATTTGATGTGAGCCACTGGTGAGCAAGAGGTACAGAGGCCTTGTGAGTTTCATCAGCCCTCTTGTATTCTTGCTCTTCATTGTGGCAGGAACCCATCCCAGGAAGAGGGCTGCTCTGCCAGCCTGTCACAGGAGGGAGAAGCCAGGAGCAGCCCAGCTGAGTTCCGCAGAGATCAGCATATTTCAGCCAAACCTAGAAGAGCCCATCATTCCTTTCCATCTTTCGCTCCCCACTCTCCTCCCAACTTTGATACAGCCTTATTAATTTCTTTGAATTTTTCAAACATGCTACAGTTTCCAACAAGTAGGAGCTATCACTATGGATGGCTCTAGGTTTTGCAAGGCCTAAAACTAGTTTAAAATGTGAGGGTCAGGTTTAAGGGGGAAAAATGCAAATTAGAAATATAGATGGTCAGAATAACCATCTTTAAAAAGTCTGTAAATAGCAAATGCTAGAGGGTGTGGAGAAAAGGAAAACTGTTCACACTGTTGGTGGGAATGTAAATTGATGCAGCCGCTATGGATAATAGTATGGATATTCCTCAAAAAACTAAAAATAGACTTGCCATATGATCCAGCAATACCCAGACAAAACTGTAACTCGAAAAAATACATGCACCATTATGTTCACAGCAGCACTATTTACAATAGCCAAGGCACGGAAACACCTAAATGTCCATTGTCAGATGAATGGGTGAAATGGAATACTACTCAGCCATGAAAGGAACAAAATAATGCCATTTGTGGCAACATGGATGGACCTAGAGATTATCATACTAAGAGAAGCCAGAAAGAGAAAGACAAACACCTTATGATATTTATATGTAGAATCTAAAATGTTACACAAATGACATTATTTATGAAACAGGAACAGACCCACCGATATAGAGAACAGACTTAACGGTTGCCAAGGGGGAGTGAGGTGGGCAAGGGAAGGACTGGGAGTTTGGGATTAGCAGATACAAACTATTACTTGTAGAATGGATAGATAGCAGGTCTTACTGTGGAGCACATGGAAGTGTATTCAATATTCTGTGAATATGGGTAAGCCATAGTGGAAAAGAAAAAGCAAGAATTACAGATTTAGGTACAGGGCAATCTATATAGCAGATGCTGTTGGTGCTCTGCCCATATCCCCCAGGCCTTGCCACTTCTTGGCTTGCTAGCTCACTTTAAACTGCCAGTGTCTGCAGCTCTTTGCTTTATTTATTTATTTTTTAAAATTTTATTTTTACTTTATTTTACAATACTGTATTGGTTTTGCCATACATTGACATGAATCCACCACGGGTGTATACAAGCTCCCAATCCTGAATCCCCCTCCCACCTCCCACCCCATATCATCTCTCTGGATCATCCCCATGCACCAGCCCCAAGCATCCTGTATCCTGTATCGAACATAGACTGGCACTCGTTTCTTACATCATAGTATACATGATTCAAAACCATTCTTCCAATTCATCCCACCCTCTCCCTCTCCCTCAGAGTCCAAAAGTCCATTCTATACATTTGTGTCTCTTTTGCTCTCTTGCATAAAGGGTCATCATTACCATCTTTCTAAATTCCATATATATGTGTTAGTATACTGTATTGGTGTTTTTCTTTCTGGCTTACTTCACTCTGTATAATCGGCTCCAGTTTCATCCACCTCATTAGAACTGATTCAAATGTATTCTTTTTAATGGCTGAGTAATACTCCATTGTGTATATGTACCACAGCTTTCTTATCCATTCATCTGCTGATGGACATCTAGGTTGCTGCCATGTCCTGGCTATTATAAACAGTGCTGCGATGAACATTGGGGTACATGTGTCTCTTTCAATTCTGGTTTCCTCGGTGTGTATGCCCAGCAGTGGGATTGCTGGGTCATAAGGCAGCTCTATTTGCAATTTTTTAAGGAATCTCCACACTGTTTTCCATAGTGGCTATACTAGTTTGCATTCCCACCAACAGTGTAAGAGGGTTCCTTTTTCTCCACATCCTCTCCAGCATTTATTGCTTGTAAACTTTTGGATTGCAGCCATTCTGACTGGTGTGAAATGGTACCTCATTGTGGTCTTGATTTGCATTTCTCTGATAATGAGTGATGTTGAGCATCTTTTCATGTGTTTGTTAGCCATCCGTATGTCTTCTTTGGAGAAATGCCTATTTAGTTCTTTGGCCCATTTTTTGATTGAGTCGTTTATTTTTCTGGAGTTGAGCTGCATAAGTTGCTTGTATATTTTTGAGATTAGTAGCTCTTTGCTTTAAAATCTTCTCTGAAGCAAGGGAAGACCGCTCTGCCCATCAGGGAAAGTCAGATGCAACAGAGAGAGAGAGCATGCCCCAGGAACAGACCTCAGCCAGTGACAGACAGGAATTGGTGTCTAACTAGTGCCTGTCCCTTGCTCCTCAGGCTGCTGCCACACTGATTCCCAGATTTTCAAGCATAATGGTAGAAACACCATTTTCTGGTGGCCTTCCCATCCCCAGCACACTTTCCCACTAATAAAGTACTGTTTCTTACACTTTCTGAGTAAAAACAACTACTTGTATACAAATTCCCCTCTCTGAGCCTGCTTCGGGAGAAACCCCAACTAAGACGCTTGGAAGGGGCTTGTCCAGGTAAGGGGCCAAAGCTTCCGGCAAGGTTCTGGAGTTGGCAGTACTGGCTTGAAAGCGCCGATTATGAAATATCGAGAACTTTTGTGGGTTGGTTTTTAAACCTTACCTCTGACAATGACTATGATGGGTGCATTTATACCATGGAAATTGGTGAATTAAATCAGTTTTTCTTAGTTTTTGCTTTTTTTCAAAGAATCTGTTTACTGGCACACCATAGAATTTAAGCTTCCTTATTTTTGCAAGAAATCCACCGGTTGCTATCACATGTGCCGCTGTCTAAAACACATTTAGAGCCCCTGTGTTGGGCTCTGTTGTCCTCTTCCATCTTGTCTCAGCACACAGCCCCCCTGGATTAGACGCCCGTCACATGGGGACCGCACATCCTGTTTCTCACTCACTAGGACCTTCTCCTTGTCTGTATCCCTCCTAGACCACAACAGGCAGGGCCCCTGACTGTTCTGTTCCCCACTGAGCATTCAGGAAAATGTGTGGCACATAGAGAGGTCTCAGACAGTAACAGTAAATCCATGGTCAAATGAATGAGTGAATGACAGACCGAATGTGGCAAAACTGCCTAAGAAATCCGGTAAGTTCAGAATATCAGCACAGAATAGAAACAGCACAGGAGGAGAATCACCACTCTATGTGATGCCAGTGCCCCCGCCCCCATCGCTTCCAGGACTCGGTGCTGGCAGAGTTCTTCCACGGTCTGTGCCGTCCTGACTGTGGAAGGGAAGGCAAGTGTCGGCCCCTCCACAGTCATCTGGTGATGGCTGTTCATTCCAGCCTGCAGAAATCATGGTGTCCTTTCTGCTCTAGCGCCGAGAGTTAGGATGAGGATGCTCAGGGAGTAACCTCGCACTTCAGCACCACGGAGTGGTTGCCTTGGAGGGCCCTCGTCCAGCTCCTTCATTGGATAGATGACAAGGCTGAGACTCGAGATGTGGAGTGACATCCTAGTGGGTATGAAGCAGTTACGAGGGGCTGATGAGAGTCTGCATGCCGAGACCCTCCATGCCTCCTCTTCTACAACATGCTGTCCGCTTCCACAGGGAAAAGCAGTGACTGCATTCTGCTGATTAGGAAGAGCCTCACAGGCTAAACACTTGATTGCTTTTAAAAAGAAGAAATAATATGTCTCCCAAGGAACCAAAATACTTCAAAGGAGTATATCATATGTTACCATTCGTATGTCGACTGTAATTTAAAAAAAATGATACAAATGAACTTATTTCAAAACAGAAATAGACACACAGATATAGAAAGAAAACTATGGGTGCCAAAGGCAAATTGTGGAGGTGAGGGATGAATCAGGAATTTGGGATTAACATACACATGCTATTATATATAAAATAGGTAACCAACAAGGACCTACTATACAGCACAGCAACTCCACTCAATATTCTGTAATAACCTATATGAGGGAAAAAGGCTGAAAAGGAATGAATATATGTGTAACTGAATCACTTTCCTGTACACTTCAAACTAAGAACATTGTAAATCAACTATACTATAATTAAAAAAATAAGTTTCAGACACAACAAACAGATACACACAAGCGCATTCCAACCTTTTTTCCTGGTACATATAAAAACAATAACATTTGTATGAAACAGTAGGGGAATATGGAGAATATAAGACTTGGCAAAACATCCCTTACAGGTTTCTCTATGCTTAGTAATTATGAGATAAATCACAGAATAGACGAATATATTAAACAAATAAAAGGTTAACCATGACAACTTATCAACTGATGGAAGGAAGGCATGTGTTTGGAATGATTAGCAACCTGTAATTGAGAATGGGAATCACCATGGTGACTGCAGTAGACACTCAAGCATCCTGATGGGTTATTAGGTTTAGTGACCACAGGAATCAGCAGGAGACCCAAGGGAGGGCCATCAGCAGTGAGAAACATTCCCAGTTGTGTAAGTCAGACTAAATGCCTTAAATGTTGCCTTAAATGTTTCCCCCTCTGCGATGGGGAAGACCCTGGCCCTTGCTATCCCACAAGTGAAGTACTGGTCACTCTGGTGGTGTAATAAAAAATAAATAATACAAATAATATTTAAACATAAAACAATTCATTAATATAACCATATCAGGCAGTGCACTAAATGTTTCACATTTATTATTTAATACATATAACACTGCAAGGCAGATGGTATTTTTTTTCTCATTTTGCAGATGAAGAAATTGTAAAATGAACACTTACTGAGGCTAAGTTACCAAAACCCTCAGCTAATATAATACAGTTGAACAGCAAGCCTTTTCCACTGGAGAAGGAGCTCAAAGTCCTGGGCTCTCTTTTTGTACTTAATTCAGAGAACCAAGAACTAATCTCTCAGCTTTCAAGAATCTCTGCTGAGAGGGCAGAACAAAGTCTACTAATGCTTTCTCTAGATTTTCAAGAAGACCAATGAGAAAATGTCCTGAAGGAGTCTGGAAAACCACAGAGTGCTCTATCAATGGAAGGTATAAGTATCACCAGCAAAAAAGTACTTACTATCTACATGGCATTGATGTGTAATCTCAAACTCATTCTTGAAACAAGCCTCATTGTAATTTTCTTTGCTGTTTTGTAACCTTTTAAAAAGTTAAAATGGGAGAGACTGTCAGGCATTACTTGAGATGCTACTGCTGCTGCTAAGTCGCTTCAGTCGTGTCCGACTCTGTGCAACCCCATAGACGGCAGCCCACCAGGCTTCCCCGTCCCTGGGATTCTCCAGGCAAGAACACTGGAGAGGGGTGCCATTTCCTTCTCCAATGCATGAAAGTGAAAAGTGAAAGTGAAGTCGCTCAGTCGTGTCTGACTCTTAGCGACCCCATGGACCGCAGCCCACCAGGCTCCTCCATCCATGGGATTTTCCAGGCAAGAGTACTGGAGTGGGGTGCCATTGCCTTCTCTGTGAGATGCTGAGGACACAGTAATAAAGACAGACCTGGCCTCTGCTCTCAGGAGGCTGTGGTGTGACCCCACACTGTGACTTGCAAATATTCTCCAGTTACAGGTGTTTACTCAACAACTACCGTACACAAGACACTAGTGTCTACAACACAGGGTCACTTGTTGAGCCTCAGCAGGCATCAGAATCACCTGGAAGGTTCGCGACCGCCTTCTGAGTTCCGCCTCCAGATATTCTGAGTTAGAAGGGCTGAGGCAGGACCCGAGAGTCCGCATTTCTAACAAGCACTCGGGTGGCGCTGATCCTAGGGTCCTCTGACCACACTTTGAACAGCACTGCAGTGAGGGAGAGAAAGGAGGAGGACTCGGTCACTGTCCTCAGGCTGCTACGCTCACTAGAGAAAAAAACTACTCTGGTTTGAAAAGTTAATGATCAAACGGGCAGGGCAAGTGGGGGCCCTTCCAGTGGGGAGTCTCTGGTGATTGTTCCAGCAGCATGCCAGATGACGGAATGGGGAGACAGGGGGCAGGTGCCGGATAAGAGTGAGCAGGCGGGCCCTTCCAAGGATTATCATGGATCTTTAAGTATTCCTAAGATGTAATCTCCATGTCCGAGAAATGCCTGGACTGAGGCAGAGAATCATGGTACTAGAATGGGCTTGGGGTCTCTGGGATGAAGAGCTGGAGGAGGCTTTCGGAGGGGCCCGAGGAGCTAAGGCGGGGGCTGGGGGCGGTTCCCATGTGGGCAGTGGTGGTGGGGAGGCATGGGGCAGTGAGGGGAGGGTGATCTGGGGATTGGCCCTTGGACTTGACATCACTCATATGAGTTCAGTTCAGACTACCCTAGTGTCCATGAGAGATGGCAGGGGGTGTGGGGAAGGGCCATCCCAGAGAGCTTCCTGTCCTGGGGAGAGTGAAAGGCAGTGAGGAGGAAAAGAAAACGATAGAACTGAACAAAGAGCATCCACAAGGCCAAGGAATGGACTTAACTGGGGGTTTTGTTCCCCTCCCCAGGCCTTCCCTGCTCCTGCTCAGTCATGTCCGACTCTGTGCCCCCATGGACTGTAGCCTGTAAGGCTCCTCTGTCGTGGGATTCTCCAGGCAAGAATACTGGAGTGGGTTGCCTTTTTTCTCCTCCAGGGGATCTTCCCAACCCAGGGATCGAACCCATGTCTCCTTTGTCTCCTGCACTGCAGAAAAATTCTTTACCCACTGAGCCATCGGGGAAGCCTAGGCCTTGGGTTCTCGTAAAACAGAAAGCCAGGAACTGTCTACTTTCTTGAACCCATCTACCTTTTACTCTCTCCCATTCAACACTTCTGAAGCATTGTTCTATTGTTTGCCATAAAAATCTCTTAAAAAAAAAAATCACCTCTCTTTTTCTTTCTCACTTTTGAAATGACAGTGTTTTTCAGATGAACCAGAGCAAAGAGGTTTTACCATTGGTGAGAACTGTGGCCTCAGGAAACCAGAAAATATGAAAAGGCCAAGCCCCGCAGTCATCATCTGCCCTGGGCCACAGGGAGTAATTGCTGTTCAGTCTTTCAGATACCACTTCAAACAAGGCAGAGTCCAGCTGCAGGCTGTGCCTACGAATCATAGCCCTTCTCTAGCAGAAGGCATTCTGGCATAAAGAACAGTCAAGTGGTATAGTTCACAGAACCTGTGCTCAGCTCAGATGTACTCCCTGGTCTTGTGCCTTTGTAGGATCAGAATAATCCATGTCCACGCAGCCCTTGGAGGCATTAGTTTCATGGGGCAAATTCTAGAAGTAAACCATCCAGGCAAGTGAGAAGGACAAGCTCAACTGATGTGTGAGAACAATATATCAACTAACAGAAGATGCGCGTGTGCATAGTAGCCTGTGTTCCTGAACGAGACATCTGCCCGCGACTCTTCTTTAGAGGAAATTGCCCAGTATCACCAGATTTCTGGAGAAGAACTTGTTAGGCAGTAATCATCACATCTCAAATGCAAACCAAACAACAAATTAATACACACAGAGAGGAAGTACAACAAAGAGGACCTTTGTACCAACAGAAGCACTTTATTTTTCTTGTCCAGTACATTCCATGGACAGAGGAGCCTGGTGGGCTACAGTCCACAGGGTCACAAAGAATCAGATACAACTTAGCGACTAAATGACAACAAACTTTCCAGATGCATCAGTCATTTGCCTATTTGTTCTCTACTCTGTTTCTCGCCCTTCCTGTGCTGTGTTCTGCATGCTGCCCCCATGAAACCCTTGAGTTTCCAATGGGCGATGTGGACAGGGGACTGGAGAGGGAGGAGGGCAGAGCTCAGACTCCGCATCTTCTCTCTGAACAGCCTTATTAAAAGGGGTGGTGCCTCTATGGTGAGTTCTAGCTCTTGGTAGGTGGTGCCCCCAGTTTGTGGGCTTTAGAAACACCCCCTCAAAACCCAGTGGCTTACAATCTCTGCATAGCCTCATTGCCCCTAGTCACCTAGGATTAGATTTTTCCCTATTGACTGACCTGGCCAACATCTGTTTTCTGGGCTGGATTCTCACTGACATACTATGTTAATATTTAATAGTTTTTCATTCAGGAAACAAAACAGGAAACTATTTTGTAGCTCAAAAGTCTGCTGCTGCTGCTAAGTTGATTCAGTTGTATCTGACTCTGTGCGACCCCATAGATGGCAGCCCACCAGGCTCCACCGTCCCTGGGATTCTCCAGGCAAGAACACTGAAGTGGGTTGCCATTTCTTTCTCCAATGCATGAAAGTGAAAAGTGAAAGTGAAGTTGCTCAGTCGTGTCCAACTCTTAGCGACCCCATGGACTGCAGCCTACCAGGCTCCTCTGACCATGGGATTTTTCCCTAGGCTACTTTATTTCTCCAACTATTGTGGAGGCTTCCTTCCACATACACTTCGGAAAGGAAGAACAGAAAATAATAAAGTGTAAACGAGGTTCTCCCATTGCAATTGATCAACTCCTGAAAGATCAAACTGGGCTTAATGGATATGCGCTGTCAGTTGTGAGAATCCTGAAGGCTACATGCTAGGTTTTAGTTACTATGCAGTGGCCTTGATCCAGTAAAATAAAAGAGAAGAGAAAAATAAAATTATCTATAAGAAGAAATAATAGTAAATGTAGAAAAGTACAGGCTACATATATGTTAAAAAAAAAAAAACACATTTAGTCAAAATTCTAAAATCCTAGTGTTCACTGAGCTATTTGGAATAACTTTGGCTGGCTTCTGGGTAAAAATTGTAAAATAAAAAAAACATGATATGGTATATCTTGAGAATCTGACATCCCAGTGCACAGAGGAAAGCTGCCGAAAGAAAAAATATTCTTGCCTGACTCCATAGGAGGCAAAAAACAAGGGGAAAAAAACCAAGCTGAAAGGTGAAATTAAAGACAAGAAAATTGGATCTTTGTCTCAGGAAATAAAGCTAACACTTTAAATCAGTTGACTGAAGTATTCTTCTCCTCTCTCCTCATTATTTTAGGTTGATCTGATAAGTAAACCCATGAGGCAAATTTTACACTGATAGGTGGCAAAGTGAGTGGCCAGAAAGTTCTTTTTGAGTTTTTATTTGACTTGTAATGCAATTAACCAATTTACAGTGAAATGAATAATGAAATTACTTTGAAGAGTTTCTACTCACATTTAATTTGTATTTGATTCAGACTTAAACCTAATGTTTTAAAAAGCATGTTGCTCACTGAATTATTTTTTGCTTTATGATGGATTTTCTATTTGTTCACACTTGTGGTCTGCTTTTATTTGGACTATGAAGATGTTTTAAAATATCATAGCCATATGCTAGCCATAACCATAGAGGGTAATAGAGTTTCCTTTAGTATTAGCAATATCATTAATTCTTCTGCTCTCTGGACTCAGCATCCCAGCAGTCAGGTTCATAAAAATTCTATCTGCAAGAGCAAACATCTGCAATTCCAGGTACCGTATTTAGTGGTCATGACTTCCCTCCAT
Source organism: Oryx dammah (assembly GCF_014754425.2). NCBI lineage: Eukaryota > Metazoa > Chordata > Mammalia > Artiodactyla > Bovidae > Oryx > Oryx dammah. Next base: position 50,778,324 of record NW_024070204.1, on the reverse strand, counting down.
CCTTCACGAACTTGCTTTTCTATGAGAAGATAATGTTGCCAAGTTCTCTAGCAAAAGGCATCCTGGCGTAAAGAATAGTCAGGGCAAAGCCCAGCAAAATGAAAGTTATGTGGTGTGCTGCTGTGCTGTGCTAAGTCACTTCAGTCGTGTCTGACTCTTTGCCACCCCATGGACTGTAGCCCACCAGGCTCCTCTGTCCATGGGATTCTCCAGGCAAGAATACCGGAGTGGGTTGCCATGCCCTCCTTCAGGGGATCTTCCCAACCCAGGGATCGAACCCTCATCTCTTACGTCTCTGCATTGGCAGGTGGGTTCTTTACCACTAGCGCCAAATGGAAGCCCCATGTGGTGTGCCTAGGGAATATTAATAACTCAATGTCACTGGAACATGGTGTATGAATGGAAGGGAATATTAAGTTCTACTGGGTGGAATGATTTTGGTTGCGTTGGAAACTATTTAACTTGAACCCCAAATTGTTTCTTTTCAGATAAGAAAAGAACGATATCCCTTGAGAACTATGTCTCTTCCTGAAAAAGGAATCTGACTTTAAAATATCACTGAAGACTTTGTGCCTGAAGTGTCCTTAGAGGCAGAACCTTGATAAAAGGAAGAGAAGTTTCTAGTTTTGGAAGATCTTTTTATCAGAAAAAAAAAAGCTTAGGAGAAACACAAATTTAAACATTAGAAATACTGAATTGGCCAAAATGTTCATCCAAGTTTTTGAGTAACGGTTTATAGAAAAACCAGAACAAACTTTTTGGCCTACCCAATATATGACCCTTGAATCTTAGCATTTTTCAAAATTAGTGATAGAAATGAGCAATATAAGAATCCCAGACACTATAGAAAACTCCCCCAACTCATATTTGCCCCAAACTGAATTGAAATTTGAAAGTGAGTGCCAACTACGTGGCTGTGAGCTTTCTAGGAGGAGACAGGTCACTAGCAGAGGCCTTGCTTCTCAACTGCAGGACCATCCAGACAAACCTTCTGGCCTGACGTGCTGCCTTCCAAAGCCTATCATGCCAGAGAAAGCGAGAAGCAGAACACATCTGGTAGATTCATGGTCCTGTTACTCAGGAAAATTTGAGATAAAAATCAAAGTAATCCTTCTAAAAGTGTCTGCTCTAACAGCAAGTACTTTATTTTCCCATTCTGCATGAACCAAGGTGATAACATCACTACTAGGCCCTTCTGCTTAGTTGGCAGATGCTATTAATACTATTTGGATCTTGCTAAGACATCTATGTATCTGTAATGCCTTCGTCTCTGTTGCTGCCTCTTCACCCCACCACCCACCAACCACTGAAGTGGTTAATTTCTTCCCAGTGAATCCACTGAGATGAAAGCCTTGGTTTGAATGGACATGAGCCAAAGGTATCCTGGCCACTCTTTCCCACACAAGCAATGGTTTGCCATCCAATGAGTCTAACAGTGTTTCTTGACTAGGGGTGATTTTGTCCCCTCAGCGATGTTCAGCACCGTCTGGGCACATTCTTTTATTGTCATGCCTGGAGGAAGGAAGTTCTACTGGCATCCAGAGAACAGAGGCCAGAGACATTGCTAAATACCCTGCAGTGCACAGGACACCAGCCCCTTCTCTAACAGAATTACCTGGCCCAGACTGTCAACAGTGTCATGGTGGAGAAACCCTGCTTTAATAGTCCAAGTGATCTACTTTCCTAAATAATCACTTACCCAGGGAACCTGTGTTTTATGAAGTCAGAAGAGTCAAGTCAAATGGATTCAAGCTATTAATACTTAGGTTGCTTTGAAGAAGCACAAGCAAGTAACACCTGGATGCTTTATAGCTCTTGCTTTATTGGAAAAGTAAAAAAAAAAAATATAGAGTAATAGAATGAGTCTTTTCAGGGGGGTGGCCTTTTTCATATTCAACAACATATGCTAGCCCTCTGTTTTCATGGGACCACAAGATTCTATGACTAGTTAGAATAGGTTTAAGCTTTCAATCTCCTTCCTGTGGTTGACGAGTTTTCCGTATCCTTTCATCACTAAACATATCCAAGACAATCAGATTCACACTTAAATCTTTTCATCCTCTTCCTCCTCTAAAACTAAGGCAATGGTTGCCTGTGTTTTCTTTCTACAATCACAGTAGCTAGAATTTATTGAGCAGTTACAATGTGCTGGGAGTTTTTAAGAGGATTTTACATATTCCATCTCATTTAATAACTAAAACCACCCCATGAGATGGGACTAATGTTATCCCCATTTTACAGATGAGTAAAATGAGGCAGAAGGATTTGCAGGTTGTTGCCTAGAACTGCATAGCTAGTAAATGGAGGTGTGGGGAAACAAACCTAGGAGGTTAGGCTCCAGACTTGGCATCCTTCACTTCTAGGCTGACATTTGGTGCAGAAGATTAGGTATTTCCTCTCTCTCCCCAGATAAATTTTCCTTCTTCCCATTATACTATTTGTTAGTTATAGATTCATAACTAACCTCCACCTCCACCCTCACCATACCCTCTTCCACATTTTCGCATGGTAGAATCGTTCTAGGGGGTGATGGGCTTTGCAGCACTCCATGTCTGCCCTCCACACTTTTGCCTATCCAGGCTGAACACTCACAATATCTTTCTAGGAATATTTCTTGCTACTTCTCTGTTCTCATGAGTTACCCACACTTCTTCAAACAAACCCAACTCATCATCTAAGCACATTTTTCTACATTCTCTGCCTAGAATCATCCGCCTGTCTTGCAGGAGACCCCAGTTTGATTCCTGGGTTGGGAAGATCTGCTGGAGAAGGAATAGGCTACCCTCTCCTGTATTCTTGGGCTTCCCCGGTGACTCAGCTGGTAAAGAATCTGCCTGCAATGTGGGAAACCTGGGTTCGATCCATGGGTTGGTAAAACCCCCTGGAGAAGGGAAAGGCTACCCACTCTAGTATTCCGCCCTGGAGAATTCCATGGACAGAGGCGGCTGGTGGGCTACAGTCCGTGGGGTCTCAAAGAGTAGAACATGACTGAGCAACTTTCACTTTCACTGCCTAGAATACCATCTCTTTCCCTTCAACATACTCAAAGTCTGTCCATTTTTCAACTCCAGGACAAATTCTACCTTCAAGCTATTTTTCCTGTTTTCTTGGTCATTATAGTACTTGCTATTTATACTTCTCATTTGGCTCTTAATTCCATACGATATTATTTTGTGTTGCTGTAAAAGCATTATACATGAGTATTTTTCTTCTGAGTTATGGGGCAGGATTCTTGAAAACAGAACTATAGACTGCTTTGTATTCTCCAATGTATGGAACAGTGCCCAATATACACTTAGTAAATGATTAAATCAATGATTGCAGTTTGGAGAAAATGGACCACTCTAGTTCTGAAACTGAATCTCAATATCTAGATAAATCCTAAACAAATTAAAGCATACCTTTGTGCCTTCTCAATGTTGGCTTTTATTATTACAGTCTCTGGGACATAAAAATCGTATAAAACATCCAGTCCATGGATGTTCTCAATGAAAGTAGGGAAATGACAAAACCACTACCTTTAGGACATTATGAGCACCCAAATCTGAAAAACCTATCTTAATGGAAAAATCTTTTAGTAGAGAAGTCATAGCTTACATATGGTAGACAGGTATTCCTTTTAGTATCTTCTGCAAGAAAGGGATGTTGGTTTAACTGAGTGTTTTTGTGTGAACACTGCTCTGAAGAAACACTGCTAGCACTTTTCTGGTATATGCAACACACACACGCACACATGCACACACACACACACCACTGTGTACAGTGATTTTATTTTTTTTTCCTCCTGTGGTATTTAGGCCAAACCAGCTTTAGAATAATGTTCTATCCTAAATTTGTCTTTATTGCAAACCAAGTGCTAAAGATGTGCTAGCAATGGTGCTAAATAAGACAGATGCCTCTTTGGGGAGAAGAGAGCAACTGTGAAGCCACATGGTTTGCATGCAGCCCTGAATCCCTTGCTCATACCCTTTCCCTAGTTGGGAGTTTGCCTGAGGAGGAAGAAATCTGGATGGAAAAGAAGCAATTCCTGAGGGCTCTGTGAGATCAGAGGCCTGGGGGAGGAACGGGAGTTTAAAAAGCACACAAGAAAGGAAAAATTCTGATTAAAAACTCCACTTAAAATCCATGGAGCTCTTAGTACTTTAGTGCAGAGGAAGACAAGAAAATGGCAGGTCAATTGCTTTTTCCCCAGCTTTCTGAAAAATGAAAGGAAAAAAACGCTGGTTGTGTTAAGACTTGTCACAAATAATTTCTATTGAAGAAATTCACTGTCAGATAACTGGATTTAGAGAAAGAACAATTAACTAAAGATCCTCAAAGTTTATACAGATTTTATGTCTTTACAAAGCCCAGAGAACAGGCTGAGTTCCTTTAAAGCTTATTATTATGAACACCTTTTTTATCTTCCTGGTCTGTCTTCTTCAGAGGATTTATGTCTTTAATCTGCATAATACATCACCCCAGCTGAGACTGTGCTGCAGAGAGGTCTGGATCATTTGCAGAAGGCCAGCTGGCCATGAGAAAATGGGCTGACATAGATGATCAGAATCTGTCCTTATTTGGGGGGCTCCCAGGTCGCACTAGTGGTAAAGAACCCACACCTGTCAGTGCAGGAGACATAAGAGATGCAAGTTCAATTCTTGGGTCAGGAAGATCCCCTGGAGGAGGGCATGGCAACCCACTCCAGTATTCTTGCCTGGAGAATCCCATGGACAGAGGAGCCTGCGGGGCTGCAGCCCATGGAGCCGCAAAGAACTAACCATGACTGAAGCACCGTAGCACACATGTACAAAGCTGCTTTTGTCAGACAGTTGATTTGCTTCTGCTGGTGAACTGCAAAGGTTTATCTAGTAAGTCTTGTGCACCTCAGTGGCAGTACACTGATTCTAGGAGACCAAAAGTCTGACTTGGTCAGCCTTTGAAATGGAAAGGCATACACGATCTCAGAGAAACCAAAGACCTAAACCTCCAGCCTAATCAGGAAACCTGTCTTTCATTTACAACTTTTGCCAGAAATGGAGCTCTTCTGCCTAATGCTTCTGGTATCAGAAGCCCAAGCCAATACTAAGAGGTGGAGGGTGACAAAGGTGCCAAGTTGGTGACTGGTCTGAGCAGGCAGTTAATCCCAAGAAACTGTATATGAAAGGGTTGCCACTTCAACATGGTAATAAGACTTTATTGTCACAGCACTCTATTAAGTTGACAAAAATCTATTTGATTTTTTTCCTCAGATAGCTCAATTATATATTAACACCATCCTCTTAGAAACAAGGCTTGGTTACGGAAGATAACCACCTCAACAGTGAGAAGTGCCAGTCAGGGAGTACATTGCCGATTGTCACTTCTGAATCAGCTTCCTTCTGGGAACAGGGATACCTGCTGGAGACATTATCTGCCAGCCTCCTTATAGCTAGCTATGGCTATACAACTGTGATGGTTAATTTTATGAGGCAACTTGACTGGACCAAAGGATGCCCAATAGCTAGCTAGACATTATTTTTGGGTGTTTCTAGGAGAGATTTGCATTTGAGTCAGTGGACTGAGTAAAGCACAGGGCCTTCGCCAACGTTAGTGGGCATCAGCCAATACAATGAGGGCATGATCAGAACAAAAGGGCAGAGGAAGGCTGGATTTATTGTCTGCCTGACTGTAAGCTGCGACACTGATCTTCTCTTGCCCTCAGCACTTCTGGTTTCCAACCTTCAAACCCAAGCTGAACTCTCCACCATCCGCTCCATATCTTTCAGGCTTCTAAACTACACCACTGACTTTCCTGAGTCTCCAGCTTGCAGATGGTGCATCATCGGACTTCATCTCCATATTTGTATAAGCTGATTCCCTTTAATGTGTGATAGACAGCTCTGTGTGCTGTGCGGTGCTAAGTCACTTCAGTCATGTCCCACTCTTTGCCCACTCTTAGCCCACCAGGCTCTCCTGTCCATGGGATTCTCCAGACAAGAATACAGGAGTGGGCTGCCATTCCTGCCTTCAGAGGATCTTCCTGACCCAAGGGTTCAACCTTTATCTCTAAAGTCTCCTGCATTGTCAGGCAGGCTCTTTACCACTGGTGTCATCTGGGAAGCCCGTCTATCGTTCAGCCACTCAGGCGTGTCCGACTCTGCAACCCCATGGACTGCAGCACACCAGGCTCCCCTGGCCTTCACCATCTCCTGGAGTTTGCTCTGACTTGTGATGAGTCAGTGATGCCATCCAACCATCTTGTCCTTGGTGATTCGATGTAAGCTAATTTATATATTTACTTCATTGAAGTGACAATTAAAAATTGTATACATTTAAGGCATACAACTTGGTGATTTGATAGATGTATCAAAGCTAATTAATATATCCATCACCTCACATAGTTACTATTTTCATTTTTTCTTTTTTGATATGAAAATTTAAGGTCAATCCTCTTAGCAAATTTCTAGTAAGCAATATTGTTAACTATAGTTACATTGTTGTACAGTGGAACTCTAGAAATTATTCATGGTGTATAACTGAAACTTTGTATCCCTTGACCAACATCTCTCCCATCCCTCCTGCCCCCAGTAACAACCAGTCTTCTATTTCTATCAGTTTGACTACTTAGATTCTGCTGCTGCTGCTAAGTCACATCAGTCACATCTGACTCTGTGTGACCCCGTAGACGGCAGCCCACCAGGCTCCCCCGTCCTCTAGATGTAGATAAGGTCATACCGGATTTGGCTTTCTGGATGTGGCTTACTTAGCATAATGTCCTCCAAGTTCAGCCATGTCATGAACGGCAGAAGCTCCTTCTTTCATGAATAATACTCCATGGTAAATGTGCATCAGATACGTGGAGATATGTCACATTTTCTTTATCCTTTCATCCATCAATGGACTTCTAGATTGTTTCCATATCTTGGCTGTTGTGAATAATGCTATAATAAACATGGGCTTATAGATCCCTCCTTAAGACAGGGTTTTCATTTCCTTTGCATATATGACCAGGAGAGAGATAGCTGGATCATATAGTAGCTCTATTGTTCATTTTTTGTAGAACCTCCATAATATTTTTCATAATGGCCATACCAACTTTTATACCCACCAACAGTATCTGAAGGTTCCCTTTTCTCCTCATTCTTGCCAACATTTGTTATCTTTCACCTTTCTGGTAACTTTGAGCACCTTTTCATATACCTGTTGGCTAATTATATGTCTTCTTTTCAGAAGTATCCACATCTTTTGCCCATTTTTAAAAATTGAGTCATATGATGAGTGAAAGGAGGTTTGAGTGTGGATAAGTCAGATTTATTTACTGTAACTAAATGCAATTTTTACTTTCAAAAACAAGGTTTATTCATACCTCAGATTTTAAAAAAATCTTTCAAATTTATATTTCTCCTTGTTATATACTTCTAACAATTCATAGAGAAACACTGTATCTAATGTTTCACTTAATAGGTAAATTTCCAAACATCCCAAAACCTTGTGAATGGTTTTATGGAGGACAGAAAAGAATGCAGCGCCATACTTTCTTTGCTGTTGCAAGACTCCAATAATCATCACTAAGGGTGTGACAGCTAGAAAGTTAAGAGAGCACAAAGGCCATTCAACTTTTCAGGTTTCGGTAAGGAGCAGATTATCTATGGTGCGTGCTAAGTTGCTTCGGTGTCCAACTCTTTGCGATGCTATGGACTGTAGCCCACCAGGCTCCTCTGTCCATGGGATTCTCCAGGCAAGAATACTCGAGTAGGTTGCTATTTCCTTCTTCAGGACATCTTCCTGACCCAGGGATCAAACCTGCATCTCTTACATCTCCTGCATTGGTAGGTGGGTTCTTTACCACTAATGCCACCTGGGATTTAATCCCTAGCCAGTTTTTGCAGACTCCCATGAAGTGGTCCATGTATTACAACAAGTTGTCATATCACACCATTTAAAAAGTCAACTTTATGCAAAGCACTGGAAATCCTAGGATCTGCTGGTCTTATTACATCTCCAGAGGGTTGACCTCTGTCCAAAAAAAGAGATGATCCCAGAAAGGTTCTGGGACTGAGATATTAAATTTTTTTAACTTTCATAATTATCTCTGCTAAGAGATGATGCTATGCTGTAACCCAGTGAGAAAGAACGTCAGGAGTTTTGTATGCCAAACTTGGAGGAATTCAGTCTTTGATGGTTGCCTGTATCTGAAGGATCTGAATTTTAACCTAGCCTCTGACGCTCACATGTTCTTGGTTCCCATTGGCTCTTGTGTCAGACAGGAACCACACAGGCCACTCTCTCATGCAGCACCACCAGTTTTCTAGATTCCACCACGTGGAATTCTGCATGTTGCTCTGATTTTTTACCCTTTTCACAGTTTCATGCAATCTTGACCTTGCCCAGATCTGCAGAACTGATCCTTGCAACTCTAATTGAGACATGTGGTCTTATTCCTGCTGCTTATTTCAAACATGGGCTTGTATATTTCTTTGCTAGAAATCCTTTAGAGTCCAAGAGAGGAAAAGTACCCCAGTGTGAGTAGTGAGTCCTGTGCCAAGAGACATACAACCATATTCCTCAAGGGAGTACCATAGTCCCAAGCCTCTGCAGGGGTTTTTACAGCCCTGTTGATATTCCTTTATCTACCTGGACCCTCAGGTATGTACCCACCTCGAAAGAGAGAGAGAGGGAGAGAGAGAGGAAGAGGTGGGGGGGAGAGAGAGAGAGAGAGAGAGAGAGAGTGTGTGTGTGTGTGTGTGTGTGTGTGTGTGTCTGTGTCTGTGTGTGTCAGTCATTCAATCGTGTCTGACTCTTTCTGACCCCATGGACTCTAGTCTGCTAGGCTCTTCTGTCCATGGAATTCTCCAGGCAGGAATACTGGAGTGGGTTGCCATTTCCTTCTCCAGGGGATCTTAGAAACCCAGGGATCAAACCTGGGTCTCCGGCATTGCAGGCAGATTCTTTACCGTCTGAGCCACCAGGGACCCTCAGGAATGTACCCTGGGTAGATGTATTTAGGCTGTTAAATACATTGACGGTGACAGTTGTTCCAGGTGGGAGGGAAGTGACTCTGAATTCATGTGGTAAAGCCATATTTTCAGTAGAAATGACTAGAGACAGCCTGAAAAGGCACTGAGTTACACAAGAGTATGAAAGGCTTGATCAAAAGTCTCTCAGAGCTACTAAGCTAGTACTTAAGGATCCAGTCTCCTACATTTTCTTTATTGTTTTTCCCTCAAACTTACTATAAAATTCCATTCAAAAACTGTGAAAGGTCCCCTGCAAAATGTGATTTCCTCTGCTCTTGCCCTCCACGTGTGGCAGCTGAAACACAGCGCAGGCTGTACTCTGACTCATTCCCCACAGGAGGCACTGAAGCACAGCTCTTTCATTATACAAAGACTGCAGGAATTTATTTAAACATTAAAAAACACCCATTTTTAGGAGCAGAGAAAATAAGCATTTCCTAGTGAGAGGGAAGTGCCAACCTATATAGAATAGCTTCAAACCTTTGGATTATATTTTCCTGCTCTTAAAGAACAAAATTGCTAATGATACCACTAACCTACTGTGAGCTTTTCCCTCCTCTCTGCACAGCACACTCTCCAAAAAAAGATCTGGCTCCTGTCAGCAATTCACAAAATCCAAAAGCTAGATGTAGGATAAAACCCACATGAGGGAGAAGTGGGGCTACTGCCCACAAGCCACCAAAGAATGAGCTCCCTTTTTACCTAGTTATATTAACTGAAGACATTTAATCAGGACTTATTTACCTACTATAAAAATACATTGTCAAGGAGCAACATAAGGTATTAAAAGAAAATTTAAACTTCCAAACACCAACCACCACAGAGCCTGAGCTGATTTATTTAAGTTCATGAACATGAAGCAGACATTACCAGAGATGGATATTTTCAAATTCAATTGAATACATTATTGCATGATTAACCATCTCATACATACCAGATAGAGCAGATCATAGTTTTCATAAACAGTTGATAAATTCTTTGAAGAAGGGGGTCAATGGATTTGAAGCGAAGCCCTCACCAGCACCCTTCCTTTGTTCAGATGTCATCAGTGGGAAATAAGTCCACAGGAACCGGGTACCATGTCGACCTCTTTAGAGCTGTCTTCTGCTGTCTACTAGGTTTTGTGTGCTGAGATGATGAAAAGCCAGACTTAATTTAGATCTCAGCATTCCACACAGGTTTGCATTGGGCCTTAATAACTGATGTCAAGTGAATCCAAAAGGACTGTCTGTAAAATTCGTAGGAGAAGGAAAAGCCTGCCCCTTTCATAAGGGGCTGGAGAAGGAGAGCACCAGCAGGCTTGTACAGCAAACCCAGGTCCTCAGCTCTCAGGAGAGACCCCTATCTCTTCTGGTCTGAGAAACTGAGGGAAATACATAACATTCTTTTTCAAGACCATCTCACACTGATTGTGGTCACACTGACTATCCCAGGGCCAAAACATACTCCTGAAGAGCTTGTAGAGTCAGAAAGACCTGGGTTTGAATATAAGCTCTAGCACGTACTGGCTAGGTGACCTCAACCTAAGTTTCCATTCTTGAGAAAGCAGGCTCAACAGTATTGTGTGTCTCCCAATTCTGTTTTTAAAAGTTCAAGCCTACAGACAGTTTGAAGCTATCATATGTCTAATTTTCACAAAAGTTCATGAATTCTTGACATTCTGGCACATTCGCTTTCTCTCCGTGTAACACTTTAGTTGTTTTTGAACTGTTCAAAAGTAAATTGCAAACTTGATGGTACTTAAATACTTCACAGATTTCTAAGACTAGAAGACAGTTTCCTCCCTAACCATAGCTCCATCAAGTCAACCAAGAAATCTGACCCAATGTTGTTGTTATTATCTAAAATGCAGACTACCTTCAAATTTCCCCAGTAATTCCAGTAATAACTTTGTACCTCATTTTTATCCATCCAGGATAACCAAAGACCACACACTTCATTTAGTTGTCATCTCTGTAGTCTGTTTTAGTTTAGATCACTTTCCTTTGTTTTTTCATGGCGTTGATAGTTTTGAAGAATTCAGGCCATTTGTGGCCACTTGTAAAATGTCCCTAAATCTGAATTTGTCTGTTTCCTCATGGCTATATTCAGGCTAAACGTTTCAGTGAGAACACTTCCCATTACAAACCAACAGAAGGCACATAATATCAGTTTGTCCCATTACTGGTGATTTAACTTTGTTCATGTGGCTCACGTATCACCAAGTTTTACTATTGTAAAGGTATCTTTTAGCTCTCTGTAATTAATAACTAACCGGGGCATGGTGTTTTGAGACTGTGCATATTCTATCCACTTTATCTTTCAGCATTCATTGATGACTTGCTTCAATCAGTTATTCCATTCATGGTTAAAAAATAGTGAATTTTCCAGTCCCGTTTTTCTTTGTGTTAACTGACATTGTTCTATAAAGAGCTCCCCCCTCCACCTTTTTGAGTAGCATTAGAGATTATTTTATTTAGTTAGTTTTTGGTCATGCCATAGAGCTTGTGAGATCTTAGTTCCCTAATAAGGAATTGAACTCAGATCCTCAACCATAAAAGTGCCAAGTCCTAATGACTGGACAACCAGGGAATTCCCCATAGGGATTATTTTAAATTTAACATGTTCACTTCAGTCGTTCAGTCATGTCCAACTCTGTGACCCCATGGACTGTACCAAGCCTGGCTTCCCTGTCCATCACCAACTCCAGAGCTTACACAAACTCACACCTGTCAAATCAGTGATGCCATCCAACCATCTCATCCTCTGTCATCCCCTTTGCTCCCACCTTCAATCTTTCCCAGTATCAGGGTCTTTTCCAATGAGTCAGTTCTTTGCATTAGGTGGCAAAGTATTGGGAGCTTCAGCATCAGTCCTCCAAATGAATAGTCAGAACTGATTTCCTTTAGGATTGACTGGTTGGATCTCCTTGCAGTCCAAGGGACTCTCAAGAGTCTTCTCCAACACCACAGTTCAAAAGCATCAATTCTTTGGTGCTCAGCCTTCTTTATAGTCCAGCTGTCACATCCATACATGACTACTGGAAAAACCACAGCTTTGACTAGACAGGCCTTTGTTGGCAAAGTAATGTCTTTGTTTTTTAGAATAAGCTGTCTAGGTTGGTCATAGCTTTTCTTCCAAGGAGCTAGCATCTTTTAATTTCATGGCTGCACTCAACATCTGTAGTGATTTTGGAGCCCAAAATAACGAAGTCTCTCACTGTTTCCATTGTTTCCCCATCTATTTGCTATGAAGTGATGGGACTGGATGCCATGATCTTAGTTTTCTGAATGTTGAGTTTTAAGCCAACTTTTTCACTCTCCTCTTTTACTTTCATCAGGAGGCTCTTCAGTTCTTTACTTTCTGCCATAAAGGTGGTGTCATGGATTATCTGAGGTTATTGATATTTCTCCTAGCAATCTTGATTCCAGCTTGTGCTTCATCCAGTTTGGCGTCTCTCATGATGTACTCTGCATATAATTTAAATACGCAAGATGACAATATACAGCCTTGACGTACTCCTTTCCCTATTTGGAACCAGTCTGTTGTTCCCTGTCCAGTTCTAACTGTTGCTTCCTGACCTCCATACAGATTTCTCAAGAGGCAGGTGAGGTGGTCTAGTATTCCCATCTCTCTAAGACTTTTCCACAGTTTGTTGTGGAATGACTTAAAATGACTTAGAGTTGCCTTTGTCTGATTTGTGCTTGTGATCCATAGACTTTTCCAGTTTCTTCTGATCTACACAGTCAAAGGCTTTGGTGTAGTCAATAAACCAGAAGTAGATGTTTTTATGGTATTCTCTTGCTTTTTCAATGATCCAGCAGATGTTGGCAATTTGATCTCTGGTTCCTCTGCCTTTTCTAAATTCAGCTTGAATATCTGGAAGTTCATGATTCATGTACTTTGAAGCATGGCTTGGAGAATTTTGAGCATTACTTTGCTAGAGTGTGAGAGCAATGTAATTGTGCGGTAGTTTGAACATTCTTTGGCATTGCCTTTCTTTGGGTTTGGAAGGAAAACAGACCTTTTTCAGTCCTATGGCCACTGCTGAGTTTTCAAAATTTGCTGGCAGACTGAGTGCAGCACTTTCACAGCATCATCTTTTAGGATTTGAAATAGCTCAACTGGAATTCCATCACCTCCCCTAGGTTTGTACATGGTGATACTTCCTAAGGCCCACTTGACTTCACATTCCAGGATGTCTGGTTCTAGGTGAGTGATCACACTGTCATGATTATCTGGGTCGTGAAGATCTTTTTTTGTATAGTTCTGTGTATTGTTGCCACCTCTTAATATCTTCTGCTTCTGTTAGGACCATACCATTTCTGTTCTTTATTGTTCCCATCTTTGCAAGAGCTATTTCCTTGGTATCTCTAATTTTCTTGAAGAGATCTGTAGTCTTTCCCATTCTATTTTTTGTTGTTGTTCTTTAAATTATTTTTTATTTCTCAGTGCCATGATTCAATACCATCTGTGTTATCATAAATCCTTTTTTTTAAATTTTTTTAATTTTACTTTACAATTCTGTATTGGTTTTGCCATACATTGACATGAATCCACCACGGGTGTACATGCGTTCCCAAACCTGAACCCCCCTCCCACCCCCCTCCCCACAACATCTCTCTGGGTCATCCCCGCGTACAGCCCCAAGCGTGCCATATCCTGCATCAGACATAGACTGGCAATTCGATTCTTACATGATATTATACATGTTTCAATACCATTCTCCCAAGTCATCTCACCCTCTCCCTCTCCCACTGAGTCCAAAAGTCCGTTATACACATCTGTGTCTTTTTTGCTGTCCTGCATACAGGGTCATCATTGCCATCTTTCTAAATTCCGTATATATGTGTTAGTATACTGTATTGGTGTTTTTCTTTCTGGCTTACTTCACTCTGTATAATCGGCTCCAGTTTCATCCATCTCATCAGAACTGATTCAAATGTATTCTTTTTAATGGCTGAGTAATACTCCATTGTGTATATGTACCACAGCTTTCTTATCCATTCATCTGCTGATGGACATCTAGGTTGTTTCCATGTCCTGGCTATTATAAACAGTGCTGCGATGAACATTGGGGTACACGTGTCTCTTTCAATTCTGGTTTCCTCAGTGTGTATGCCCAGCAGTGGGATTGCTGGGTCATAAGGCAGTTCTAAAGCCACAGTCATCAAGACAGTACGGTACTGGCACAAAGGCAGAAATATAGATCAATGGAACAAAATAGAAAGCCCAGAGATAAATCCACACACATATGGACACCTTATCTTTGACAAAGGAGGCAAGAATATACAATGGAGTAAAGACAATCTCTTTAACAAGTGGTGCTGGGAAAACTGGTCAACCACTTGTAAAAGAATGAAACTAGATCACTTTCTAACACTGCACACAAAGATAAACTCAAAATGGATTAAAGATCTAAATGTAAGACCAGAAACTATAAAACTCCTAGAGGAGAACATAGGCAAAACACTCTCCGACATAAACCACAGCAGGATCCTCTATGATCCACCTCCCAGAATTCTGGAAATAAAAGCAAAAATAAACCAATGGGACCTAATTAAAATTAAAAGCTTCTGCACAACAAAGGAAAATATAAGCAAAGTGAAAAGACAGCCTTCCGAATGGGAGAAAATAATAGCAAATGAAGCAACTGACAAACAACTAATCTCAAAAATATACAAGCAACTCCTGCAGCTCAATTCCAGAAAAATAAACGACCCAATCAAAAAATGGGCCAAAGAACTAAATAGACATTTCTTCAAAGAAGACATACGGATGGCTAACAAACACATGAAAAGATGCTCAACATCACTCATTATTAGAGAAATGCAAATCAAAACCACAATGAGGTACCACTTCACACCAGTCAGAATGTCTGCGATCCAAAAATCTGCAAGCAATAAATGCTGGAGAGGGTGTGGAGAGAAGGGAACCCTCCTACACTGTTGGTGGGAATGCAAACTAGTACAGCCACTATGGAGAACAGTGTGGAGATTCCTTAAAAAATCCCATTCTATTATTTTCCTCTATTTCTTTGCACTGATCACTGAAGAACGCTTTCTTATCTCTCCTTGGTATTCTTTGGAACTCTGCATTTAAATGTATATATCTTTCCTTTTCTCCTTTGCCTTTAGCTTCTCATCTTTCTCACCTATTTGTAAGGTCTCCTCAGACAACCATTTTGCCTTTTTAACATTTAACATGTTACAATCTAATAAAGAGTTGTGATGGTTAGAACAAAAGTATCAATCTTTTGGTACATATTTGGACCACCGTGGGTGTCTGATAAGTGGTGGTGAGACAGACCTGAGACCTGGCACTGTTTGCTGCAGTGCTGCATTGCTTACACCTGGACACCAGAAAGTTTTTAATTACGTAGATGAGGAGTTGCCTTAATGTATTTATGCTACTTGGAGCAAACACTAAGAACTAGTAGAGAAGGCTTTGGGGTTCCTGGACCCTGTTGAACTTGTATTTCTTTCCTTGTAATCATCTCAGATTCACAGGAAAGTCCATCTGCTGGGCAAACACATTACATAAGTGAACCCGACCAGTGGAGATACAGATCCGAGGGGCGTGATTTTACTGGAGCTAGTCATTTGCAGTCGTCCTGGGACGACAGAGGATGAGATGGCTGGATGGCACCATCGACTCGATGGACGTGAGTGTGAGTGAACTCCGGGAGTTGGTGATGGACAGGGAGGCCTGGCGTGCTGCGATTCATGGGGTCGCAAAGAGTTGGACGCAACTGAGCGACTGAACTAACTAACTAGGAATTGTAAAGAGAAGGCAGTCAAACACTTGGAGGAGTGAACTGACGTACTGTTACTCTCAACTATGGTTTGTTCTGTTTTAAGATCTTCCCATCTTCATAGTCTTCCTCTTTTTTTTTTCCCCCTCTCCCTGCCTTTTTCTTCCCTTACATCTTATACCCTCATTTCTAGTCTACCTTCTTGCTTGCCTTTTCTTTTAGTCCCAAGGCTGCCTCAGTCCCTGCTGAGGGTGTGATTCTCTGATGACATCCCCCAGCAGCAGGGAATGGAGGCTTCACGAGCTAGAAAAGACTGCACCCATTTTCTCTCCTCTGGATCTTTCCCTCTTAACTCTCACTTTCCTCAATCATTTCACAGGCTTTCTGATCTTTAACCTTAAATAGCGTTGAACATAAAATTTCCAGGCTTTTCAGGTAGCTCAGCAGTAAAGAATCTGCCTGCCAGTGTAGGAGATGCAAGTTCAATCCCTGGGTCAGAAAGATCTCCAGGAATAGGAAATGGCAGCCCACTCCAGTATTCTTGCCTGGGAAATCCCATGGACAGAGGAGCCTGGCAGGGTCCAGTCCATGGGGTTGCAAAAGAGTTGGACACATCTTAGCAGCCTCACATGATGTGGCGTTTTTAAGAAATGATAGTTTAAAAAAATTTCAGGTTGACAAATACTCAGCAGACCAGTGTGGGTAGGTTGGGGTGTGGCCAGAGCTCTGAAGGGACAAAGTCCATTGGATGTACAGAGCAAGGATTGGGGGGATATTCAGCTCTGTCATTTATTAGATAAATAATTAGAGAAAATGACTAAACTTCCCTGAGCCTCACTCTCCTCATTTGGGGAGAATATCTCTTTCACAAAAGATTTATAAAAATTGATGCATTATTTAGTTCTGTCTGGAATACTTTATCAATGCTTGTTTATATTAACTAATGAAAACTGATGATTCATTTATAAAAAACTGAGTTGATCAGTTAATATTCACATTGATGGGCATTCAACATAAAGTCACAGGCAAAAGAATTTTTAAAAGCATAAACAATAAGACAGCCTGAGTGATATTATTTCATGCTCCTCAG
Source organism: Oryx dammah (assembly GCF_014754425.2). NCBI lineage: Eukaryota > Metazoa > Chordata > Mammalia > Artiodactyla > Bovidae > Oryx > Oryx dammah. Next base: position 50,761,523 of record NW_024070204.1, on the reverse strand, counting down.
TTGAGAAACCACTGGAAGTCATTGCTTGTAATATTGCTTTTTTTCTGTTTCATACAATCCTATAAGTATAAAAACCAAGGAATAAGTTACCATGCTTCTCAGAAGGTTCTATGTTTTGTTGTATTTGCCTATTTTTTTCTTTCTTTTGCAATTATGAATTTTATCCGAAGGACCAAAAAAGAAAAAACCTCAGTATTAAATATATTAAATAATTTTATACATTTTTGAGGGAGACTCAAGTAATATATTACCTATGGGGGTATGAAAAGCATTGTGCTTTTCACTGTGCTTCATGGTATGAAAAGTTCTTTAGTGATCTACTCTTAAGAACAAAGGTCATACATTTTAATATACGTCCTGCTGAGAAACTTGAAGCTGATTTATGACCCTTCAAACCTGCACCTTTGCATTCTGCATGCATAATTGTAAGAATTCATGGTTTCAGTGAAGAGGGAAAAGCAAAGATTTCTTCCATTTTTAAAATAATTAAATTCCTTTTCTATATTGAGATGATCTCTAAGATGAAAGAAGGATATAGACAATAAAATGGCAAAACAGAAATGGAAAATCAGGACCATAGTGAAATGCAGAATATTATGAACACAGAAAAATACAAATCCAGTCACCAGTAAGGGGTTCCCTCGCTGAGGGACCACCAAAAACACACGGGATGCTTTGGAGATCTGTAGTTCCAGGGCCTCCTCCCAGACACACTGAATCAGCCTCTCCAGAGGTGAGGCCTGGAAACTGGACTTTTAAAAAAGCTCCTCACATTTGGGAATAACTGATGTATACTTTTGGAGAAGGAAACGCCAGCCCACTCCAGTGTTTTTGCCTGGAGAATCCCAGGGACAGAGGAGCCTGATGGGCTGCCGTCTATGGGGTCACACAGAGTTGGACACGACCGAAGCGTCTTGCAGCAGCAGCAGCAGCAGCAGCAGCAGATGTATTCTTTAGTGTTACACATGTGTGTATATGTGAGAGAAGGAGGGAACAGTGTTGGGGAGAAGGGGTGGGGAGGGCAGAGAGGCTGGGCTGGTAGTAGAGGAGTAAAGGCACGTGAGTATAGGTATTCTGAATTCCGTCTGCCCAAGCAAAACGTGACAAAGATGAAGTCAGTAATTCTCATAAGTATTTATAGTAGAAAACACAAAAGAAAACTTTCCTATAAGTGAACTCTAAAAGCAGTCTCTTTTGGTGTTCTACCACCAGGGTTCTGAGGGTTTAAGACAGTGGATTGACTGTGCGTCTGAGAACAGGGTGATGGAGCTGCTCTGGTGTGAAATATACTAGGCATGTTGCTGCTTCCCTCCACATCCTTTCTTCCCAAAATAAAAAATGTACACCACTACCATCTTACAGGTGTGTGGTACTTGCTGTTTACAAAGCTATTTCATTTACTTGCTCCAGCTGATGTTTAAAACAATCTTATGGTCAGCTGTTATTATGACCAGCCAATATCATTTCTGTTTCAGAAATAAGTCCCTTGAATTGCTCACCTAAAGTTACACAGAAGGCCCTTGGCAGAAAGGAAAAGTTTCCTCTGACATCATACTGCTTCTTTGTATCACTGCCAATCTTTTCATTATATGGAGATCAAAGCAGTCAATCATAAAGGAAATCAACACTGAATATTCTTTGGAAGGATTGATGCTGAAGCTGAAACACTAATACTTTGACCACCTCATGCGAAGAGCCAACTTACTGGAAAAGACCCTGATGCCGGGAAGGACTGCAGGCAGGAGGAGGGGATGACAGAGGATGAGATGGTTGGATGGCATTACTGACTCGATGGACGTGAATTTGAGCAAACGGGAGACGGTGAAGGACAGGGAAGCCTGGTGTGGTGCAGTCCATGGGGTTGCAAAGAGTTGAACATGACTGAGCAACTGAACAACAATAACAACAAAACAGCAAGCTAGACCGAGCTCTTTGGTAAACAGAACGTAGTGGATATTTATTTTCATTCTGATTTTATAATTAGAAAAAGATACAAAAGAATCTACAGGACTGGGATGGTCTCTGTGCTGGAAAAGTTTATTACCTAGTAAAAGTGGCTCTTCCATTTTATATAGTTTAAGCCTAGTGAGTCCTCACTCTTTATAGTTTCATAAAAGTATTTGTCTCCTGTAAAGAAAGGCCTTCAAATTTAGGAGGTTCTCACTTTAAAAGACTACATAGTAACTTCTGACTACCTGAATGACATGGTCTTTTTCTTTATAAACAAAATCTTTAAGGAGCCTAAACATTTGATTTAAACTGATAATTAAGTGGCTTCTTAAATTCACATTACTGGGATATTGAGGAACATGAATTGTCTCAATAAAACTATTATCATTGGCAGTACTTCAGATTTCTTTTATATCTCTCTCTTCCTACTCTGCCCTTCTTCCCAGATTTACCCCCTACTATACCTTCTCTTTCAACTTCCTTCTTTCTCCCAGATAAATAAAGTGTCTTTCTTTTTGCTCCTGCAGAGACTGTATTGGGGATTTCTATGTCCAGCCCAACTTCTGATGCCTCTTCTTTTAACAAGACCCACTTTTTCCCCCTGGGGATTCACCCCTGTTCCACTGTGAGGCCCATGTGGTTTGAGTGGACCAAGTCTCCCCTGATTCCAGGGTGAAAGAAAAGAAAGTGAAGTTGCTGAGTCGTGTCCAACTCTTTGTGACCCCATGGACTGTAGCCCACCAGGCTCCTCCATCCATGGAATTTTCTAGGCAAGAGTACTGGAGTGGGTTGCCATTTCCTTCTCCAGGGGATCTTCCCAACCCAGGGATCAAACCCGGGTCTCCCACATTGCGGGCAGACACAATGTGTCTGAGCCACCAGGGAATCCCAACCTTTGATTCTAGGGTGAGCCATGGTAAAAAGTCTAGCTGACCAAATTCCCCTGGCCACTTGAAATCTGACAGGTGACTCTTACAGACAATAAAGCCCATGGGTTTGTTGCAACTCACTTTGATGTAAAGCATTTGAGCATTATTCTTTAGCATTCAGGAGGGAACTATGACAACTCCAGTAGTCAGTGCTTGAATTTGCTAGACTTTTAAATTCCATGGAAGCACTATAAGTTTATACAGCAGCCAATCACTGGTCTGCCATGTCTATTTTAATCTCAGGATTATATTTACCTAAAGATAGGAGTCACTTAGAATAAGATGTCTGTTCTACTCAATACTATAACTAGTGTTTTCTTTCTTTTTAAATGATGGAGGAAGAGGATAGCCAGGTTTAAGTGAAAGGACAGTTCTGTTTTGGACACAGCAAGTTTGAGATGCCTGTGGGATACTAAAGCAAAGATAGCTAAGAATAAGTTGCATGAATAGATCTAGACTTCAGGAGAAGTCTAAGAGGGAAAGAACTATTTGGCTATGTACTTTAAAACCCATGATACCCAGGCTGCATTTCAGAATAATTGAACCAGAATCTCTAGGAGTGGAAACCAGGCATCAGTATTTATAAAGCTCTCCAGGTTAGAACAATGTATAACCAACAATGGGAAACAATGCACCTGTGTGTCTGGCTAATATTTCAATCCATTTGAACCACTGGAAAATTCAGGCAACAAATACCAAAACACTTGTAGATTTAATTATGTAGACTCAAGGTATAGTTCCAATTTTCCCCAGAAAATGGTTTTATTTGTAGATCCCTCTTCCCACTTACTATTTTTCTGTACCATTTGGAAATTAAATGGAGAGGCTGCATCAAAGAGCAAAGAATATGAACTTTCCCTGGTTAGTTGATCTGATCCAAATTCTGCTTTCTCCACTTGTTAGTCTGCTGGCCCTGACTGAGACACTTCACTTCCTTGAGCCTTAATTTTTCTTACTTGTAATTACTAACTTTCAGAATCCTGTAGGTAACCAAGGAGAATTCAAAAATGAAACCAAACAAAAGGCCAGCTGTTCGATAGACTGATAACAGCTGAAAGAAGGTGCACAGTTCATTTGCACAATGACAGGAGCGATTTCTGTCGTTCTGCAGGTCACAGTCTTAAGCACATCTGGTTTGAGGGCTGCAGCCATCCTTCCTGCCTACTCACTGTTATCTCAAGCCCTTGTCATTCGCTGTCAGGGCTCTGTAATAGGTTCACCTTGGTTAATGTTGTGAGAACAGATCCTAAATGAGGCAGCTGGTGCTCACAGCAGAGCAGTGGTGATAAGGCCTGACCAAGAAACACAGTGGTTCCTCGCTTTTCTCCCTCCACCGAGGCCTGGCTCGTCACTAAATTTCATTTTCCCTGCCCCCCGGTTTTGTACTTACACCGCACATTTTGTCTCATGCCTTTTCTTACTATTTGTTTCCCCAGACCACACTTATATACCCCACCTCACCCCTCCGTGCCTGCACCCCTAGTCCTTAGCAAGGGTTCCTAAAGCTAGCCTTGATTTTTTTTTTAATCTCCCAACTGTCCCCCTCACACCGGTGGCATCATCTGGTTTTGCATTTATTTCACAAATCTGACAGTCATTAAACCATGGAAACCACTTAGGGAAATGGGAATAGGACACATTTACATGCCATTATCCCCAAATGTGAGATTTCTATAGCAAATATTGTTTATTTGGGATAATACCAAAATGCAACCATCTATTTAATCTCTTGGCACATTTCAATACAATTCTAATGATACCAGATTTTCATAATATTTAGAGGAGAACATTATATAGGAAAAAACATCCCTACTTTGCCTATTGCACACTGTCCAACCCCAGGTACCTTATTAATACATTTAGAATGCACATTTCACTGAAAAGATGCTTAAAACTTTTATCAAACCTGTCTTAAGACACTAAACCCAAGTCCAGCAACGTTTTCACAACCAGGCAATTATAGACACACACATGCATTTGTTCCTGATATAATCTGATCAACAAGCAAAAGTAAAACTGATTTCCTTTCCATTCATTCACCTCAAAAAGACTGAAATGATAGAATTCAGCATTTGCAGGAGAAAGAGAAATGGACCGCACAGGACCTACCTGGCAGGCGAGATGGTGGCAGTGCACGAGATTGTCGGCCTACGGCACATGCATCAAGCACAAAGCCATCTTTGGCTGCTGTTCAAGACAGAGGCAGGGGTGCTGCAGAAAGCGCCCGTGAATGCCTTATATGGCAAGGAGCCAGCCTGGAGCAGCACACAGAGCGGCTGAATTAAATGTGCAGATTAAATGAACAGCTTGCTTTATGTACATCAGTTAAGTTCAAAGCTTTCCGGCCGACTGCTAAAGGCAGGATGAAGAAATAAACAGTGATCTGGGTGGCATGGGGCCTGGCAGAAGGCAGGTGAAAGGGGCTCTCGCTCTCTGTCTCTCTCCTCCCTGACCTGCATTTCACTTGCCTTCTTCTCTTTACCTGGAGATTTATCTATACCACCTTTTCTTGTGCAGAACGGAAAAGGCTTGATCCCTATATGGCCTGGAGTTCCTGACTGACCACCGCCAAGGAGAGCGTTTAGCATCCTAGCAAAGGGTTTGCACAACGAGAACTTCCTAGCACAGGCTCTGATCATCCTCATCACCTGAAGAGCAAGGGCGGCACCTCCACCTGGCCACTCACAGAACCCCTGACCATCTTCAGATGCATGTGGGCTCATCATATCAACTGTCCGATGTCACTAGACTTACTGTGACTGTGATTATCAGTTATAATCTAATACCCATTATAGTGTGTATATATGCATATGATAGTGTCTGAGGGCACTTCTAGTCCGAGTCCTGCGAGAGTGGCAGACGTCCCCCTGGGAGCCCTCGATTCGGGGCAATAGGTTTTCCTGAACTGTCATCCCTGCAGTCTACGGCACTCTCCTCCTTAGGAGGGGAGGTCCGCCCCTGGGGAATCAAGATTTACCAAGAGGCACCAGCTTATTCAGCGTCAGAGTGGTGGCAGGTCCCACCCACTTGGCCTGGGTCACACCTGTCCGTGTGAGAGGCTTTATTGTTTCCATAGGCGCAGGTGGAAAACCGGGGAGCTGGCTCTAGGGAGGGAGGGGGAGATGCAGGGCTTGAGGCTCTTGAGGGTGTGGCTGGGGTAAGACCCCTGGAAAACCCTCTCTAGGCTTTTCACCACCTACCCTCACAGGCCCTTCCAGAGTGCGCCCACCTACGTGGCCTCTTTCTCCGTCCAGCACCCTCCTCCCCAACTCCTCTGGGGGCTGTGGGCAGTAGCGGGAGGAGCTCAAGGGAGGAGAAGCACCCCCTTTCCTGTCCACCCCACCTGCTGTGAACTGTCCTTCCCCACCACAGAAGCCTCCCCATCCCCCTACCATGGGCCTCTACTCTCCAGAGCCACCCTAACCTTTTCCTTACTTAGTCAAATCTAATTAGTTCAGTTTTTTTGTTTGTTTTGCCCCCATATGGATACGGAGAAGGCAATGGCAACCCACTCCAGTATTCTTGCCTGGAAAATCCCATGGGCAGAGGAGCTTGGTAGGCTACAGTCCCTGGGGTCGCTAGGAATTGGACACAACTGAGTGACTTCACTTTCACGCATTGGAGAAGGAAATGGCAACCCACTCCAGTGTTCTTGCCTGGAGAATCCCAGGGACTGGGAGCCTGGTGGGCTGCCGTCTATGGGGTCGCACAGAGTTGGACATGACTGAAGTGACTTAGTAGCAGCAGCATATGGATACAAGTGAAAGTCGCTCAGTTGTATCCGACTGTTTGCGACCCCATGGACAGTATAGGCCATGGAATTCTCCAGGCCAGAATATTGAAGTGGGTAGCTGTTCCCTTCCCCAGGGGATCTTCCCAACCCAGGGATCGAACGCAGGTCTCCCACATTGCAGGCGGATTCTTTACTAGCTGAGCCACAAGGGAAGCCTTATGGATACAAAGGGACACGTATCAACTGAGCAACACCCTTGGCTTTGCATTCAGGTCTCTGTTTGCAATTTATATCAACAGAAAGCTGGTGACATCCAGTCAGGGGCAAGTCCAAGGTCAGAGCCACAACGGAGGGTATCAAGACATGATTGTCTTGTGCTTTAGGAGGTTCACAGACAGTAGGATGCAAGAGGGCCACACTCTTCCAGGGATCACTCGGGAGCCCCCAAGTCCTACCACACACCCCACCTGCGGCACAGTGGTCCTGGCCCCACCACCAGAGCATGAGCAGGTCACCCGTGCAGCCTCCGCTGCTTCTCAACATTTCCCTGCACCAGCCAAGGAGCTTGAACTCTCCAGAATGCTGCTTAATTAAAAAAAAAAACACACACACAAAACCCCCAAAAGTTTATTTTAATAAGTTATACCAAACATTCTTAGGAAATACAGACGAACATAGAAGAAAAAAACCAAATTACTCTCAACTGTACTCCCAAATTAATCACCATTATCATTTTTTTCCGTCCTTTTTTCTCAAGGGATTTTGAGGCAAATCCCAGGTTTCAGTCTCCTGATAAAACTGGATTTTATTATAACCTACTAGTTTATCACCTACGGAGGCACTGTAATAACTTAAATCTGTACAGAAAACCCTGGCAATTTACATAGAGGCTATTTCTTTGGCATGGAAACTGTAATTGTAAAATGATGCCCATGCCAGCCTGACTGCTGTGCACAGGGGAAGGTTTTTTAACTCTGAGCCCCAGGGCTCAGGACACCCACGGGCCTGGAGAGCTCAGGTCCACTCCAGACATATCCTGGGGGTGAGCAGGCTGCCCGTAGTGGCCATTCACGTCACCCCTGAGGGCTTGGAATGGTGGATCTGAGGTTTTGGAACCTCAGATCTTGAAAGGATGCACGGACCTTTCAGGTGCTTGCTGCTTTATCTCTAAGCTGACCTCCTGCCCCTTGGGTTTCTTTACTTCCTCTCAGCTAGCCTCTTAACACCCTCAGAATGCCCCCATCCTTTCCCACCTCCGTCTGTGCTTGGCAGAAGTCACACGTTTACAGCTGCAAGGGTCTTTCCTCTGCTGGGGAGAGGGAAGGGGAACCCGACAATAATCCTCACTTTTGTTTTTGTCTTACACACAAATAGATGGCTAATATTTTGACAAATGAACTCATGTTCTTTTCTTCCTGGACGGGCTCAGTCCCCTGTGCTGTGAGCCAGCTGGGCTGCAGAGCCTCAAGGGAGACCCCCATGTGATTTTGCAGAAACTAGAAATAACCTGCTCAGTTTTTTTCTGAACTCTATTTTTCCAAAGCCCAAACCTCTGGGAAAACTAGGCACTTCACAGAGATGTATAGGGGGCTTCCCTGGTGGCTCAGGAGTAAAGAATCAATCTGCCAAGCAGGAGACATAGGTTCGATCCCTGGGTCTGGAAGACCCCCTGGAGAAGGAAATGGCAACCCATGCCAGTATTCTTGCCTGGGAAATCCTATGGACAGAGGAGCCTGGCGGGCTACAGTCCGTGAGGCCGCAAAGGGTTGGATACGACTTAGCAACTAAACTACAACGACAAGAGATACAGAGAGTACCTGGAAGAAGCGTGGAGGGAGAAAAGCTGAGATTCTCCAGGGCTGGGGGCGAGGCAGAGGGGTGGAGAGAAAGGAGCACACTCTTCCTCTGCCTCTGGGAGATGCCCGACCCACAGAGAACCTGTGCTCAAGTGCTGCTCCCGGATGGGCCTCCACAGGCTGTCCTGCTAAGACTCCACCTGCCAGCAGACCACTGGGGAGAAGAAAGACCAGCCAGCCTGCTTCTCCCAACACAGCTCTAAACTCTGGACTCCAGAACTTTGGCCAAACCAGAGGGTTGGGGTGGGGTGGTGGGGGCAGGACTGAAAACCCCAGGGAGAGCTGAGGCTCAGGGCTGGGAGAAAAGGGCCGCAGAGTCAGAAACTGTCTTAATAAAAAATATAACTATGATTATTTCCCTAGTTGTGGATTAATGTCATACTTGTAGTGCTTTCAATGGCTGCCAAAACAAATTACAAGAGATTTAAAAGAAACGAGCTCATTATCTTACAGTTCTGGGGTCAGAAGTTGGCCTCAAGGCTCAGTGGGCTGAAATCAGCGCGTCATCCTCAGGGGTGAGCTCTTTTCTGGAGACTCCCAGGCTCTCTATCTCTGCCCTTTTCCCAGCACCTGGAGGCTCCCACTTGACGTGGCGCAGAGCCTCCTTTCAACATTCAAAGCCAGCAGTGGCCGATCCAGTCTTTCTCCCATCATAGCTCCTCAACACTGACCCTTCTCCTACAGTCTTCTCCCACTTTCAACGACGCTTGTGATTATATTGGGTCCACCTGGATAATCACGGGTAACTCTCCCTATCTTGAAGTCAGTTGATTATCTATCTTAATACCATCTGCAGCCTTCTCCACATAGTATAACATGCTCACAGGTCCAGGGGTTAGGCTGTGGACATCTTAGAGGTGGGGCCATTATTCCACTCACCACATACCCAAATGTATATACCTGAGTTTTGACCCATGGTAGCCACCTTTTGCATATATCCATCCCTTCCTGCTTCCCTTAATAACAAGCACCTTGATGACTTCCACTAATCTTCACAGGAAAGAAAGTGATTTGGAGTAATTCTTCCCCCCATTGATGTTCCGTATCCTGCTATGCAAAGCGTGACTGGCGGATCAGCAGCGTCAGCGCCACCTGGGAGCTCGTTAGACATGCGCTCACCAGCCTCTTGCCATACCTCCTGAATCAGAATCTGCCCTTTGTCAAGATACCCAGTGATTCCTATGCACTGGCCCAGAACATTCCAAATTGTGGAAGCTGGAGTATTACTGTAAAAGTAATAATGCAAAAAAGTAGGGCAAGTTTTTACCACAAGAAAAACTGAAGCTCAGAGAGGTCAAATGATTTGGCAAAATCATTTAGCGCAGGAGCTTCCAAACTGACCTCATGCATTAGAAACACCGGAGCTTTAGGAAATCACAGAGGCTAGGCTGCATCCCAGACCAAAGAAAGCCTATTCTCTGGGGGCAGGACACCAACACCAGTAGCTTTGACATCTCGGATGTTTCCAGTATGCAGCCAGCTTCGAGTGCCTGGGCCTTAGAAAACTTTCAAGAGAGAAAGTATAAATTGACGTAGACTATTTAAAGTCTAAGTCTCCAAGAAGAGAGTCTAAATTGTAGTTTTTCAGGATGACTTATGTCCCAGTTTGCCCAGGACTGTTGTGCTTTTTAAACAGAAAGTCTTGTGTCCCAAGAGACCAGGACTGATGGGAATTCCCGGGACACAAGACTTTCAGTTTAAAAACCAAAACAGTCCTGGGCAAACCAGACATCAGCCATCCTGTCTACAGATATAAAATCCAGACTAACTCAGGCTGCTGCAGAAAGAGTTGGGTCTAGTTTTTCACCTTTATTTCCCCCTCCTGATTTCCACAGGGAGGCACTCCTTGAATGCGTGGGTGAGACCGATAAACTGCTCTCCTTGAGAACTGAGATACATTCTTAATATGTTCTTCCGCATCCCATGCAGCCTCTGGAAGCTTCCTGATGGTCCTTAAAGGCCCGTTGACTCTTCTCCATCATGCTAATGAGGTTGGGGAAGAAGGGCAAAGGCAGGTGGTCTCTTTTACACTCAGTTTTTATTCTTTCTGACTCCCTCACTGCCAGCATTCTCTACTTAAAGAATGTATTTAAAATATCTGGTAATAAGATTAAGATCATTTATTAGTTTGCTTGTAACAAATATTTTTTCTTTACTGAAAAGCAGTCATACACATAAAGCCAGTCTCTCTACAGTAAAAATACAATTATATATCATATTCCTCATATTTGAGTTGGGAGAAGCCTTCTCACCCATTAATTTTGCAGATGGTTTTTCAAACAAGAGAGGGAAAGACAGACCTTCACCCAATCAAGAACGGCCTGCCTGTCCTTTTGGACCCTGCACATCCCTCGACTTGTGATGAGAACCAGGCACATCCCAGGGGTGCTGATAAAGTGCTTCCTCACATGTTGGCCCACAGACTGCTCACTCACAGCAGAATCAAGTTCCCATGTCCAGACTCTCAGGTGACACACAGGCGCTCTCCTTACTGTGAAAGGATTGAACTCAGCCAAAATTTAAGCCCCAAACAATAACTTCTCCAGGTTCCTGTTTTGTTTTGGCAACTTGTAGGAAATTGTCCTAAGAGGGAGGAGAGAAGAAAGGGAGATTTTGCAACATTGAATCCCCCAGGTCACTTCCAGGGTGTGTCTGGCCTCGTGCCCAAACAGACCCGCAGGACAGACCTAGGGAACAAGCCAACTCACTAAAGCGCTCACTTTAAAAGAGTTTCACCCAAAGCAAGTGTCTTGTGGGAAACACTTTACCTCTGCTTTCTCAGTACTTGTGGGAGAACTACTTAAAACACAAACAATCGTTTCCTATGAGTTTCAGTAAAAACACAAAATTACTTATCCGAAATATCCTAACATAAAGATTATGCATCTTTGGTAGGAAATAAAATTCATTTTGGAGAAATGGGCACTGGAGGAAATATTTTATTCTAAATGATTCACACATGTTGTGAATTTCAGATATTCTTTATTCTGAAAGATTGAAGGGTCAATTTGAATTTTTTCACCATACAAACTAATTTATTTTTTATACTGCCAGGTTGGAGGTGAAGATATTTTATAACTTTTAATCTGAGAAAAGTTCTCCTGATAAGCATGTCATACGGCAATTTCTTAAAAAATCTTATCTCTATTGCAGGTACACTTTGGGGGATATTTGTGTTTACATATATGCATGTGCATTGGGCTCTTAAAAAATTAGTTTCCAGGACTTCAATGGTGGTCCTGTGGTTGAGAATCTGACTTCCAATGCAGGGGATGCGGGTTCGATCCCTGGTTAGGGAACTAAGACCCCACCTGCCATGGGGCACTAAGTGCCACAACTAAGATTCAATACAGCCAAAAATAAAAATCAATAAATTAGGAAAACTAATAAAGAAGAGGCTGCCTGTGTAGGGATGCACCAGGGGCCCAGGCCAAAAATAATATTTGTTTCTGAAAAAGAGAGGATGGATTAACTGTCAAAACTTAAATTCTGACAATGCCAGCCCTATACTGATGACAAAGTAACTTCCTGAAGCCAGAAAGAATAGCCATGCATATGCAGCATCATGGAAATTAAGAGGAACTGCATAGTAGTCTCCTACCGGGAAGCAAGTTAAACAACTGAAGTAACAGTATAGGGCATGACACATCAAAGGCTGCTGTAAAACAAAACGAAGACAAAAAAATCCCTTCACACTGTAAACATGAAAGGTGAAAAAGCACATGTGGTCTTAGCCTGGCCTCTGGAGAAATAATTCTTATCCCTCTACATTCTCTTAAGGTGCTGGAGGCCATGAATGCCTTCTAGGTATAACACAGATATTGCTAGTAAAGTTCTGACAGATCCATACCGTGGCATGACTTACGTTCCAATAGTACATTAGAAATCTCCTAATAATATTCTAAAGAAATGCAAATTTTAAAAGTTGTTATGATTGTTGAGATGATTTCTGAGCAAGAAAAAAAGCTTAGTTTTCATATTTAGGGCTGATTTCAGATAAAGTAATAGGTAGTAGTCACTACAAAGGAATAGATTATGTTTAAAGTGTTAGTTGAGTCTGACTCTTTGTGACCCCATGGAGTGTAGCCCTCCAGGCTCCTCTGTCCATGGAATTCTCCAGGCAAGAATACTGGAGTGGGTAGCCGTTCTCTTCTCCAGGCAATCTTCCTGACCTAGGGACTGAACCTGCGTCTACCCGCGTCTCTTGCATCACAGACAGTTTCTATACTATCTGAGCAAAGTACTCCCAGCAAAGTACTTCTGTTCCCATTCATTCACCCATGTTTTTACTGAAGCTTTATGGACATTATGACTCTCAGTCACGAGCATAAGGGGGGAAAAGAGGATGCAGTGTTCCTCCCTTGGGGCAGGCTTTCAGGCCAAAGGGGTTGACAGGAGAAGTACTCAAAAAAAGAGGGACAGTAGAAAGTGCCACAAAATAAAAAAGTAAAATCTGGTAGAGATCATCCAGAAGTGAGAGTCAGGAAAGGTTTCACGTAGAAGGTAACATCTGAGCTTGGCCTTGAGAAGTGAATGGGGACGTACAAAGAAGGGAGGCAGAGACTGGGGTGGTCGGCATGGAGGGAAATGCTGGGAGAGTACTTTCTGGTGTGGCCCAACATGGGTTGAAAAACTGGAGAGATGCCAGCGGTCAGGCTAAAGCCTGACTGTAGGCTGGGTCCTAATTACAGGAGGCTCTACATGTTAAAGGATTCAAACCTCATTTTATAGTTCTAGAAAGTCACTGAAAGATTCTGAGAAGGGTGATGACATGAACAGAAGAATGATTTTAAAGATTAACCTATTAAGAGTTTCCACTCCCCTCTTTGGCAACAGAATTGAGCTGTGATGTCTTAAAAGTGTGTGTGTGTGTGTGTGTGTGTGTGTGTGTGTGTGTGTTAGTCGCTCAGTAGTGTCTGACCCCTTGCAACACTTGGACTGTAGCCTACCAGGCTCCTCTATAGTATGTAACAAATTAACTTCTTCCCTATGTATTTAGAGTGGTACTAGTTAAGGGCCATCAGAGAAGGCAATGGCACCCCACTCCAGTACTCTTGCCTGGAAAATCCCATGGACAGAGAGCCTGGTGGGCTGCAGTCCATGGGGTCGCTAAGAGTGGGACACGACTGAGCGACTTCACTTTCACTTTTCACTTTTAAGAGTGGGACACGACTGAGCGACTTCACTTTCACTTTTCACTTTCCTGCATTGGAGAAGGAAATGGCAACCCACTCCAGTGTTCTTGCTTGGAGAATCCCAGGGGAGCCTGGTGGGCTGCCGTTTATGTGGTCGCACAGTCGAACACGACTGAAGCAACTTAGCAGCAGCAGCAGCAGTTAAGGGCCATGACTGGGAGAACTGAGAAAATAGTTTCTCAAACCATACTCTGATTAAGAACTGTGGTTAAGAAAGGAAGTGACTAGAAATACAGAAACCAAATTAGGCAACTCTTAACAACTTCAGGAGAAAGAAAGAAACTAAGATATTTAAGTACTGATTTTAATCAAATCATAGCTACCCAGTAGAGGACCATTCTCCTGTCCAAAAGGGTATATGTTAACAGTAAATACTAGAAGGTCACACTTTTGTGGGGATGAGTGTGAATTTGATGAGCAATTATGAGTACTCTTGCCTGGAGGTTTTAGAAATATTCCTATGATTGATTGATTTTTAGAGAGGTTTCTCTTTGACTGGAGAAAGGATAGTTTTAGTTACTGTTCAAAGTAAGGCTAGAGTGTAATTTAGGAAAAAAAATACATCTGGAATTATAGGGGTAAGTGAATATCTGAATTAAATTATAGTCAGCAAATAGTTGAAAACTATGAGATAGATGATTAATAATAAAACATTAGATATATCACATCAGTCACATATCCTTGGTTTGAGTACCTATTTTCAGCCCTGTTATTAAACAACAAATAATTCTACCTTTCAAAGAAGTGTTTTAAAAGCTCCACCTAAGACCCCCAGGAGATTCCAGAACACTTATTACACCGACTCCAACCGGCCACCAGAGAGTCTTGAAACAGACACAGGCTGGATCTGGCTAAGGAGACAGAGAGCTGCAGCATCACACAGACACTGTCTGCATTCTGGAAGGATATTGGAAGGATGCAAAGACTTCACTGAAAATCAACTGACAATTACAGTTCATACAGGAAATGCTCTGAGCAAGCGTATAGGCAAAGAGCAAAAGCTAGTTACTAACAACCTTGGAGTAAGAAACAAGATATCCAGATTTAAGATAATTTGAAGACACAGACTATATGTAAGTTCCAAGAAGGACACAGACCAGAACAAGTTCCAAGAAGGATACAGACCAGGATTATTTTCCTAGAGAAAAGGACTTAGAGACAAATTGGTACCCAAGGTGCATTCACAATAATTTGCTATACTTCAAAACATAAACCCAGGTCTCTTAGTTCAATGAGTATATTACCTTTCCTAATATCAGGGCTGTGATTCTCTGGAAACCAAATTTGGAAGCTTCCCCCAAGTTATTCAGTCTCCCTCTAGGAGAGGTGGGCTGTCTCATTTGATCAGAGCTGCCACCTCCAGATCCACAGTCCCATCTGTTTGGAATCCACAGGCCTTCCCGTCACTTCACTGTCTGACCAGCGTTTCTTCACTGCCCCCAATTTACTGCCATTATTATGTCAGTGACACTGCAGACCTCCTCTGTTTCCCCACCCTGCAGAACTCTCCTGCCTTAGACCAGTAAGAAATACCTTTCCAAGGCACGTGACTACCTCTGAGAGGAGGGTCCCACACCAGCGCTTCTGGGTCCCTAGAGTTGTCCTCCTTTCCCCCACAGGTTCTCGCTTTCTCTGTGCAAATGTCACCAGGTAGGCATCTCTCTAGATCTGATCCTGACAGTGGGCCAGGTTCAAGTCATTTTCCCCATGGCCTGTTGGTACTATGCACTTTAACAAATGTGGATGAGCACCTATTTTAAGTTTCCTAAGGCTGTATATTGTCACCCTACTTATTGAACTTATATGCAGGGTACATCATGAGAATCGCTGGATGAAGCAGAAGCTGGAATCAAGATTGCCAGGAGAAATATCAGTAACCAGATACGCAGATGACACCATCCTTATGGCAGAAAGTGAAGAGGAAGTAAAGAGCCTCTTGATGGAAGTGAAAGAGGAGAGTGAAAAAGTTGGCTTAAAGCTCCACATTCAGAAAATGAAGATCATGCCATCCAGTCCCATCACTTCATGGCAAATAGATAGGGAAACAGTGGCTGACTTTATTTTTCTGGGCTCTAAAATCACTGCAGATGGTGACTGTAGCCATGAAATTAAAAGACGCTTACTCCTTGGAAGGAAAGTTATGACCAACCTAGATAGCATATTGAAAAGCAGAGACATTACTTTGCCAACAAAGGTCCATCTAGTCATGGCTATAGTTTTTCCTGTCGTCATGTATGGATGTGAGAGTTGGACTATAAAGAAGGCTGAGTGCCAAAGAATTGATGCTTTTGAACTGTGGTGTTGGAGAAGACTCTTGAGAGTCCCTTGGACTGCAAGGAGATCCAACCAGTCCATTCTGAAGGAGATCAACCCTGGGATTTCATTGGAAGGACTGATGTTGAAGCTGAAACTCCAATACTTTGGCCACCTCATGCGAAGCGTTGACTCATTGGAAAAAACCTTGATGCTAGGAGGGATTGGGGGCAGGAGGAAAAGGGGACGACAGAGGATGAGATGGTTGGATGGCATCACTGACTCAATGGACATGGATTTGGGTGGACTCCAGGAGTTGGTGATGGACAGGGAGGCCTGGCGTGCTGCGGTTCATGGGATAGCAAAGAGTCAGACACAACTGAGAGACTGAACTGAACTGAAATATTCCACGCCATTCAACCCTACAAAATTCATTGTAATGATTAGGAAGCTGGATGGCCCAGCACACACAGTCCACCAGTGATTCATTTCCAGCTCCTTGAAAATACCCTTTTAAATTTGTGTAACTATCCTTCCAACTATCTGTCACGGGTCCATTCCTGACAAATCAACAAGTTCATTTTTTGTAGTTGCTGACGTCACAAAATTCTGAGGAAAAGAGCACCCTCCTGGTTTTGTCACTTAAAAACTTGGACCTGATATTCCAGACATTCAGATATTAAGTGCCAGGGTGAGAACCTGGATGTGGTCAGTCTGCCTTTGTGATTCTGCTGTTAGCGCTGGCTTGTCCTCTTCCTTTTGAGACTGACGTTATCAGTGTTCAGCTCTGGGCTGCCTACATTCAAAAATAGGAAGAACAGAATGAGACCTTATCATAATGGCTGAGCAGAGACAGAATGAATGTGGCTTAAGAAATGACTGTTGATGAAATGCATGAGCCCTCAAAGATGACCTTGTGTTCTCAATGCTGTCTGCCTGGGAGAATGACGATATTGTTAATTGAGCAAGAGATGATAGGACCTGCAGTAGGCTTGGGGGGAGGGTGATTAATTTAGTTTTTGACGTGCTGAATTAGAGTCTCCTGGGTCATCTGAGTGGAAATGCTCAGAGTCAGTCAGATCCAGGGAACTTGGAGGAGACATCTAAACTCAAGATATACATTTGGAAGTCATTCACGTAGATGTGATGGATGAGGCCAAGGGTATGAGTAATTTTAATTCAATGCCTTGACATTCAGCTTGGGTATGAGAGGCAGAGATGTGGGCAAGCAAGTTAGTGTTCTCTGCATGTCTCATTTAATAATGAAGCTCTCTCCTTATCATTCACTCCTACTTAGTCATGATAAATAGGACAAGAAAGGCAAGGCAATCTGAAATTACTAGGTAGTATCAAAGCCCACTGTAGCCTTTATCCAAGTTTTAGAGTCAGGTAGCACTGGATTAATTGAGATTCCCACCTTTGCCCTGTCTGTACTCACTTTCTTATTGGAAATGACTCTAATTAAATAGAAGGGGAAGAAATAACCAACTCTCAGAAAACCATCAAATGTCTGTTCTCCTTTACCTACTCTTTAATGAGTCTAGGATTTGCAATTTGTAAAACTAGTTAGATGAAGAGGGTGAGATCCAGAAGGTCCTACCTCTTGCTGAGATGTAGCCAAAAATTCACTACAGGATTCTCTACAGTCTTCAGAGAAAAATTTGCTAACTTAGCTGGTGAAGGATGCTACTTTTACTGTTTTCATATACAATCTACAAGATTTAGATAGCTAATAGCTCCTAGAGCATTGTCTTGCTAGTCACATAGATCATACTGTTGCACTGTCCCCTGAACCCAGGGTAGGCAAGGCATGAGCTAAGAGGCTGGACGGAGACTTGAGGAGCCCTAGGAACTGCAGACACGTTTATTCTCCCTGGCTGGCACGGCGGGCATAACAGAGCCTTGCTCCTGGCTGACGTAGCAGCTGAAGCAGCAGGCAGAACATAACCATGATGTAGCCATAACATAACCTCATGCAACATAACCATGCTGCTCCAGGGTAGAGCCCCAACACAGCAGCAGCCAGGGCTTAAATGGTGAAGCTCATACAGGCGCACCACACGCCAGCACCAGGGCTTTTCCAGGTGAAGTTTATATAACAAAAGTGGCCCATGTCCAGATGAATACCTCGAGACTTGCATGCACAGCTCTATAAGTGATCTCAGCCATTACATAATCATCATTTACAAAACATGGGGCAAGAGCGAGACGCTGTGGGGCGAGAGAGCCTGATCACACCATCTTGGCTAATTTTCCCTTTCCCTACAAGCATAAACAGTAAAACACTGAAATGAAGAAAAATACTAGACTGGATTAGTCTAAAAATGTAGAGTTCTAATTTGCATTATGGTATAATTACAAAAAAATTCATTTATTCACCAAGCATCAGCTGAGCATTTGCGTGTGCCAGTTTTAAATAATATTTAGGGTTGACAAAAAGAGCCAAAGGAATTATACATAAAATATAGTCCTCCTCAAGAAATCCCCAGTCTTATGGGAGCAGAGATACACAAAAACATTTATAAGTAATTGTGCTAAAATGCTATACTGTGATAGGAATTGTTTTGGACACATAGACATTATTTCTGACTGTGGGGTTTGGGAAGGTTTCTAAGAAAAAGTGACATTCGAGTTGGGTTCTGAAGCTCAAAGAAGATTTTTGAGGTGGTGGAGGCAGGGCTGGACATTCTAGAACAAAGGAATACCCCTGTTACACACACACACACAAACTCTGGGCAGCTATTTGAAGAAAAAAGTAAAGAATTCTGGTGCAGGGCATAGAGGGAGTTGTAGAAAGGATTGAAGGAGGAAACTAAGAAGGTAGATTAAAGTCAGCTAGAGCAGGATTGGTTTTTCTCCTGATGGCAGCAGTAGTATGCCAATGAAGGACAAGGGCCGTGTCAAAGGCTCCAGCGAGAAGTGATGAGGTTGAGGATTAAAAAGAGCAGGAGGGGTGAGAATTTTCTGAGGTAGAACTACTAAGATTCAACCCACAAAATGGAGGTTGATTCTCCCATTTCTCTCTTGGAGGCCTGCGTAGCCTGACTGAGAGCCCCAGCAATGCGCCATGTTCTTCCTTCTCCTCTTTCAGGGCGCGCAGCTGAGTTCACTGCCTAGACCTTCTGCAGTTGGTCGGGGGTAAATATCTGCTCAGCGCAGTGTGGGCAGCTGATGCACATCCCACTTCCCGGTCTATGCATTCTGTTTCGTCTCCATCTGCAGTAACCTTCCAGGCAAGTTGTTGAAGACGCCACATCACAGGACGAAAGGAGGCTGGCCCTGAGCAGTGCTTGGAGCAGGACTTCCCCACCACCCCACGCCTGCGGGGCTGCAGCGGACGGTGACCCACACTGGGCTGGGGAGCAAGCAATCCAGTCTTACTGTGGCAAGGCGTTAAGATTTTGTGGTTTATCTCTTTCAGCAGGTAGTGTTACTACGCTGAGGAACACAGAGGAAAGAAAGGGGGAATGGTGTAAGGTAGGATACTGAGAGGAGCACAGTGGTCCTAGTTTCACCTCAGTTGAATGTGAGAAGTTCAGGGGCACCCAGGTGTTCAAGATCAGAAGAGGCTCAGGTTAGCCTTCTTAAATATGGAAATCACCAGCATATAGATATTCTTAGAAATCAAAGAAGTATAAAGGAGCAGTCTTGATGCATATAGTTTGAGAAGCGTAAGAACTCTGGGGGCAACACCAGTATTAAGGTGTGGAAAGGAGCAGAGGGCTCATCAGGAGACTCTGGGAAAAGAGTGGTGGGGTGGAGAGAGAAAGGAAGAGGCATTTTTTGTTTATTTCCTGCACTATATAAAAAAAAAAATCTTCTAAGAGGCAAACTGGTGCCTGACTGGTTGCATATGACTTATAGATACATTTTGTTTGGTTCATAAAATGTTTTTCAAAATTTAAGTGCATTACCAACATTTAAAAATGCTGCCAATTGACACGAAACTTCAGATGAGGGGATTCTTAGGAAAACTGAGAAGGTGTGGCCACTCTGAACCACCTGCCTCTGTGAGGCCGATTCTGGGGAGGTGAGAAGTCTGCCGTCTTGCTGGGGGCGGGGGGAGGTCCTTTCTGTTCCCATTACCTGTCAGCCTTCCCAGGATTTTGGTCTGCATACAATGCTCTAAGTTAGAAGGGATGGAAAGAGAGAGTCAGGCCTCAAGGGCTGTTGTGATTCCCCTGCACCAGACGGGAGGGGTCTTCTGCCTGGGCAGTACTTGTAACAGGTAAGAGCCCAGGTGGGCTTGCTTTGGCCCTGAGGTTTCATAAAGGAGCACAGACATGTAGCAGAAGCTCCAGGGCCTGGCATTTGGCACTTATCTGTGACCTTAGCCAAGGGTATTTTCAGAAGGACAATGGAAACCTAAAGCAGAGAGGAGTGAATGAAGATGGGACAGGATGGTGGGCCTGGGTGAACCTCACCAACGCTTCCTGTTTCTCCTTCTGCCCCTTTAATTTGCAACCCCGCAGCCAGAGGGATCTTTTAACTATGTCAGCTTGTGTCATCCCTCTATTCGAAACCTTCCCATGAGCTTCCGAGTTTACCCAGAGTAAAACGCAGAGTCCAGGCCCGCAGTGCACCCCCAAGGCCCTGCGGGCCTGGTCCCCCTGACCCCCCATCCTGTTCAGTCCCCTCCCCACGCTGCTCCAGCCACCATCTTCTGAGTCACTCCCGATTTACACTAAGGACACACCCGCCCTGCCCCTGGTCCTTCACCGGGTGTGCCCTCTGTTTCGAATGCAGATTTTCCACTTGGCTTACTCCTTCACGGCCTTCAGATCTTGGCTCAGTGTCCCCCATTACTGATGGCTCCATAAAGGAACATCTCCACTCCTGCCCTAGTACTCTCTGCCCCATTCCTTCATATTTTTCCCCTAAGGCGTTTGTACACATCTATTTATAACTTGTTTCCTTCATTAGGATGTGATCTGCCTTCCCTCCGTTAAAGGGCAGGAGATTATTTTCTGTTTTCTTGCCCACCAATCTCTCTCTAGTGCTAAGGGCAGTGCCTTGCATACAACAGGTGCTCAGCACATAGCTGTTGGATGACACTGAGCCAGAGCCTTCAGTCCATGTGTGGGGGCTGAAGTGTAGAGGATGGAAAGAGATACAGAAGGTGGGGGACATCAGCAATGCAGCTGAATCCTGGGAGAGATGGGGGCAGACAGAACTCGGAGCCTGACTGGAGGGCTTGGCCTTAAAAAAGCAGAGAGAATTTTCTCTCTTACGTAGGCATGAAGGAAGCAAGAATAGGTCCTGATACACAGCTAGGAAGGAAGAGAAACTGACATGTACCAATTATCATTCATCATAAACTCACTCATTCATTTATTGCACCCCTTCTATGTTTGGGGGCTTCCTTGGTGGCTTAGATGGTAAAGAATCTGCCTGCAATGCAGGAGACCTGGGTTCGATCCCTGGGTCGGGAAGATCCCCTGGAGGAGAGCATGGCACCCCACTCCAGGATTCTTGCCTGGAGAATCCCCATGGACAGAGGAGCCTGGGAGGTTACAGTCCATGGGGTCACACAGAGTCAAACACAATTGAGTGACTAATACACACACTGTGTTTGGGGTACCATATTAGGGACTAGGGGAGCAGAGATGATGCCCTCTATTTTCTCTGTGAGGTAGAAGCAGGGTCAGTAGCTGAGAATGAGGAAAAGGAAGAGAGAGAGGGATTTTGAGGAAAATAAAAGGCTTTGGAACAGCTGCTTCAGGCACTGTAAATAGAAAGTATTTAGGACATGTGAAAAGACTGCTGAGTAGTATGGAGGGCCCAGCTGAGGTTGTCCTGGTGCCAACTGGCACAGGTATCTGATTTCTCCAGCATCATTTGCAGCCTGGGAGCAGAAGCGGAGAAAAGCAGATGGTTGGAATAAATTGGTCCTGGGGATTGCTAGGAGAGGGTGTCGTGGGAGGACTGGAGAGTGGGGGAATCAGCCAGTCAGTCTGTAGCCCTGACTTCCCACTGTCACCCCGGGGGCAGCTCACCTGACTTGTAAGAATGGCACTGATTGACAGCTGTGCCCTCTTCCCCCCAGGAATCAGCACTGGCCTCAATCAAGTAGATTACTCCACAAACTGTGAGTAACAAAATCACTGATAAATATTCCTGGGGGCTCTTCTCTCCTCACTCCTCATGACTTATCCAAAAGGGGTACCTATCTGGCTTCCATACTATGATGCTTTTACAGACACTTCTGGCCTACTCTGGTTCAGTTCCATTAAGTCACTCAGTTGTGTCCGACTCTTTGCAACCCCATGAATTGCAGCACGCCAGGCCTCCCTGGTGATGGCGTCCATCACTAACTCCTGGAGTTCACTCAAACTCCATTGAGTCGGTGATGCCATCCAGCCATCTCATCCTCTGTCATCCCCCTCTCCTCCTGACCCTAATCCCTCCCAGCATCAGAGCCTTTTCCAATAAGTCAACTCTTCGCATGAGGTGGCCAAAGTACTGGAGTTTCAGCTTTAGCATCATTCCTTCCAAAGAACACCCAGGACTGATCTCCTTTAGAATGGACTGGTTGGATCTCCTTGCAGTCCAAGGGACTCTCAAGAGTCTTCTCCAACACCACAGTTCAAAAGCATCAATTCTTTGGT
Organism: Oryx dammah; assembly: GCF_014754425.2. Classification (NCBI taxonomy): domain Eukaryota; kingdom Metazoa; phylum Chordata; class Mammalia; order Artiodactyla; family Bovidae; genus Oryx; species Oryx dammah. The sequence goes on along the minus strand of NW_024070204.1, from coordinate 50,738,999 downwards.
GCTCAGCTTTCTTCACAGTCCAACTCTCACATCCATACATGACCACTGGAAAAACCATAGCCTTGACTAGATACACCTTTGGTTAGTCCTCACTTATTCAGCTTCTGACAGAGAAGGCAATGGCACCCCACTCCGGTACTCTTGCCTGGAAAATCCCATGGATGGAGGAGCCTGATAGGCTGTAGTCCATGGGGTCGCTAAGAGTCAGACATGACTGAGTGACTTCACTTTCCCTTTTCACTTTCATGCACTGGAGAAGGAAATGGCAACCCACTCCAGTGTTCTTGCCTGGAGAATCCCAGGGACAGGAGAGCCTGGTGGGCTGCCATCTGTGGGGTCACACAGAGTCAGACATGAGTGAAGTGACTTAGCAGCAGCATTCAGCTTCTGAAATAGGCAGCTTCAGTCTTTTGAGGCAGGATGACTCTCATCTGATTCCAAGTCCACTTAGGAGAGTCCCCTGTGTGAGTTCCCAAGGTTATGCTTCTATTGGGTTGGCCAAAAGTGTGTTCGGATTTTTCCATAAGATCTTACAGAAAAACCTGAACTAACTTTTTTGGCCAACCCAATACTCCAACATCTTCCTGAATATAAGCCTCCATGTGCTGTAATTGTGACCACTAACTAGGACCAGTATGTGCTCTATTCTGGGCCATACCTATACATAGCTAGTCTGGTCCCAGGCTCACCTTGCCTTCACCTCTCCACTTTGACTGTTTACAAAATTCTTTTCACCCTGAGGAGGATGGCTCAGGTGGTACATGCAAAGCATCCAGTGCTTTCTTCTGCTGGCTGCACCTCCTTCCTGCCTGGATCTTGACACTCTCACTCTTGCTTCATGGTCATCATCATTTTACTGTCATTTAAAAATATTTTACTTCTTTACTGTCATTTCATGGCTTTCTATACACTATTAACTATGACTTCTTTGCCTTATTTGTAAAGTTTGAGCAACTTAGGATTTTTGAGCTGTGAATTCTGAAAATCAGGAGAATGCAAATTTAGATCATTATGTTGGAAGTGAGCCACCCAGATTAGTTAGAAATTTCTGGAGTCCTTGGAATGAGTTGGAGTGTGCCTTCATGGGATGCCAGGAAAGGAGATAAAACCACAAGACAAATACCATGAGCTTGCCTTGTTGTCGTCTTTGTTCTCATGACCATGAAAGGATGAACGGATTCTGGAGAACATTCTGGAGGGACTTGGCTAGAACTGTCCACCCCTGCCCCTAGTGGTTAAGGAAAGCTACCGCATCACCATGGTGCTTTAGTCCCTTCTTGTGGTCCTTTATTAATAAATAGAAAGCTCAGCATTGATTGTCTGCTCTTCTATTCTAATGCAGAGGCCAACTTAGAGAATAATAATCTTTCAAGTGTTCTCTCTACCCTGATCACCAACCAAGCTTCTCCTTGTGACTCCAGTTTACACACCACAATCAAATTATATTCCTGAAGCACTACTTTGAATCTGTCAAACCTTTTGTTTAAAAACCGTCACTAATTCCCTTTTGTTAAATAAAAACTGTGAGTTTGCCTGCCATTCAAAGCTGCACTTACCAAACCTCAGTTCACATCATGCTTACTAATGTTCTGTTACCCAACGTGGTCAACATGGCCAAAGCTAGAATCAATGTGAGGGAACCATATAAGGGTGTGAATTCCAGGAGGTGCTGTTTATTAGATGTTACCAAAGTCCATCACATAAATCTGCTATTTAAGTAGTATTCCATGATTGCTAGTTCCATATTATAAATTTGAGTTTCTTAAAGCTTCCCTTTTCTCTTGAGGCTAACAAATAAGATTTCAGTGCTTAGCTTTGAGAGCCTAATTCCTCCATTAACATCTTCTAGTAAAAAGAATCTCAGGAAAAAGAGATGCTTCCATTTCCCTTGCTGACACAGATATTTAGACACTATCTTGCTTAATAAAAAAGAATTTGTTCAAAAACAAACTTTCAGTTTCCAAAGGGGAAAGTTGGGGAGGAGGGATAAATTAGGAGTTGGGATTAACATACACACAATACTACATATAGAATAGATAATCAACAAGGACCTAATGGATAATGCAGGGGACTCTATGCAGTATTCTGTAACAACCTTTATGGGAAAAGACTCTGCAAAAGAATGGGTATACGTGTATGAATAACTGGGTCACTTTGCTGTACACCTGAAACTAATACAGTATTGTAAATCAATTATACTCCAGTATATAATAAAAATAAAAATAAAGAATTCTGAACTTGAGAACACCCACAAGAGTATCAGTCTTAAACTCTGGCTCACTGTGGAGACTTACATAACTACACCATTCTTTTCTGATTTCTGCTACTTGAAAACTTGTCTTTGAAAATGTAAAAATAGTTACTGAGGACACCTGGACTCCAGAGATGGTCACTAGGTCTTGACAATTTTAACTTTTAACTTCTGAAACGCTGAATGTCTAATTGTTTCCTTCTCTATAAAGTTGTTGCTAAATAATGTTTTTTAAGGGGGCTTCCTTGGTGGCTCAGATGGTACAGAATCTGCCTGGAATGCAGGAGACCCAGGTTTGATCCCTGGGTTGGGAAGATCCTCCAGAGAAGGGAATGGAAGCCTACTCCAGTATTTTTGCCTGGAGAATTTCATGGATAGAGGAGCCTGGTGAGCTACAGTCCATGAGATCACAAAGAGTCAGACACAGCTGAGCAACTCATACACACACACACACACACAATGTTTTCAAAAGACATAAATATTTGTACTTTTTTTAGCAACCAAAAGAAGCTTTTTGCATTTTTTGCTTTTCTTACATTTATTAAAGAATAATAAGCCTATGATTCTGACAGATTATGTAATAAAACCAAGAGTTTTGAGAGATTTATCTCATTTAAATCACTAGTATTTAGTTAAATATTTATTTCTCCCTTGACAAATTGGAATCTCTTTTAAAGCAGGACCAATTACATATGTATATCTATATTTATATAAATTATTAAATATATATTCATACTTCAGCATAATTACTTAGTCAGTATCTAACATGATGCTTTTTTCCAACAAGCAACTGCTGAGTGATTTTTTTAGTAGCTGACCCATGATCTCGGTCCTTATGAAGACATTTGCACATTGCCTAACTGTTCCTGTTAGAGCAGGAGCTGTTCATACCAAACTTGGAAGTCTGGCCCCTATATGGTCAGATCCTATAAGAGCGAAACATTTTCACTGCTATAAAGGCGAGATTACATATGCAGCAAAACATTTTTAGTGTTTTATAAAGCACTTGGAGTATTTATTAAATATTTTGGATCATTCTTCTTTAATTAAAAATGTGGATGTATTCATTATCCTGAGACACGTAGGCTTTTGTTTGTTTGAGCATACATGAGTATGTGTCTTTCAGAATCCAATCTATTCCCAAACTTTAACCACCTTATATTAATTTTATATAAATGACATAAAGGTCAAAAAATTATTATGGTTAATCATAACAAATATTAGTTATAAACCCACGTTTGGGGTAGGCTGTGGAGTAGGATAAAATTTGTGGTAGCTTTTCTAATTTTACTTCTTCCTGCTAAAGGTTTGAAAAGATCCATGGTCTTTGAAGAAGGAAAACTGTAATACTAGTAAGATGCCTTTTACTAAACACTTCTTCTTATAATAGGTTTGGAGAACTTTATCTTTTAGAAACATTCAAAAATACGAAACATCTGAGGCAAAGAAGTAGGCCACTTTCAAGAAAATCTGAACTGGATTCAGCCTTGCATCAAGCCCTAAAGAAGATTTTTTTTTTCCTCTTTGTACTTTGTCAGTCGTCCAGAACGAACACTATTCCAAGCTGTTCTGCTGATTATTCAGCTTCTTTGCCAATATCATTTCTGGGTTACAGACAGTGACTTTTTTCCACTCTGGTTGAGAAAATGATTTGAATAATCCATTAGCAGGGGAGAACACCTAACAGCCTGCTATAATGCACACATCTTATCAATGAGTCATCTATAAGGTAACAGAGAGGGTGGTTCATTAATTAAACATCCTACTCTCACCTCGGGGCAGAACATATTAAAAATTACCATCTTTATTCTTTAATAATATTATTCTGTGTTGGAGTGAGTAATTAAATTACATAGAAACAACCTAGCAGAGATAATTACAATTATCATTACATAATGAATAGCAGCATTGCTGTCCATATATTATACTTTTCTAAAAGCTAGATGTGCCTATTCTTGTTTTCACAGAATGTGATTTTAAGGTATAAGCACATTTTATGTGTGGTTTAGCTACTGTTTTTCATTAACACCCTTCAGAGTTTCTTATTTTATCAGAAATAATCTGATCAAAATACTTTATATTACTAATATTCCTTAGTGGAGAATATTAACTATAAATTCATATCTTGAAGAATCATGCAGAGGATTAAATTTCCCTCAAAGAAACATGCATAAACTATTTCACCTCTTGGCAGAAGTTATATATGAGGATCCTCAGCTACATCCTCATATGACTGAAGAGGAAGTTCATAAAAGCAGAAAGAAAGAAAAGGTCTACATCTAATAAAATTATGCACTGGAAGATTAGGTCAGAATTTCAGAAGCTTGGTCAAGTCAAATCGAACTCTGACAATGCTTCTTTTTGGTTGTTGCTGAAGAGGTGGCTGAAGATTTATTATTTTTTAACATTTTAAAAATGTGGACCATTTTTAAAGTCTTCATTAAGTTTGTTACAATGTTGCATCTGTTGTTTATGTTCTGGTTTTTTGGTCCCTGTGGCATGTGGGAACTTAGCTCCCCCACCAGGGACTGAACCTGCACTCCCTGTGTTGAAAGGCACAGTCCTAACCCCTGGACCAACCAAGAAGTCCCTTGGATCCTTTTGATCTTTTAAAGCAGATATAGTTTCCCAATGTCATTTACTCTCCCAGAGAAAAGCATGAGGAAGAGAGCAGCGTGTGTTCAGCATCCTCTCTGGAGTCTGTGCTAGGAAGGACCAGTGTGCACATGCTTCAGGGTTTTAATGCTGGTGACCCCTTGCATACATCTCTAACCCTGACCTCTCTCCTAAGCCCCACACTCAAATATCTAACTACCAATTCAACACTGCTGCTTGGATGTCTGGTGGAAATTGCAAATACGAGCAATCGAAAATATATCCCATACACTGCTCCCTCAACCCTCTTCTGATTCCCACTGCTGCCTAAAGCTGACCTCTTGAAGTCTCCCCCACAACTTACTGCCACCATCATCTGCCCTGGAGCTCAGGATCCAAACTCAGGAGCCACTCATGGTTCCTCTTGCTATATTCTGTCACTGTGATGTCCTGCCTGGTTTTCTTTCACAATCTGTTCTGAATCTGCTCACTGTCCCTTCCCCCAAGGCCACTGCTTGGCCCGTGTGGACATCACATCTTAGACAGACTGTGGTCTCAAGCCTCTTCGTGGGTCTCTGGGTTTCCTTTCTTGGATTCCCACACTCTAAGCTCTACATAGCAGTGGGAGGGATCTTTTCAAAATGCAAGCATTAGGACACTACCTCAGCTTCTTGTAACACACAGAAGAGCCTCAGCCTAAGGAGCCCTCTGAACCAGATGTTGTATCTCTAACACTCTTGCCCTTGCCCCCTGGGCCCAAGCCACCCAGGCCTTCTAGTCCCTTCTGGACTCAGCAAGCTCCTGGCTGCAGTTCTCCCACTGGCTGTTCCCTCCTTTGCCGGGAAAGCTCCTCCAGCCCTAGACAGTCTTCACGTGGTCAGCCTCTTCTTGCCATTCACATCTCCCCTCGACTGCCACTTCTCCACCTAGTAGGCACTTACCAATTTTATGTGAAATGAATGACTAGATCCTAATATATGAAAATGCAGTAAATGCATTCCTAAAATCAGATTCTGACAAAATGGAATTTAAACTCTACTCAGTGGTGCCATCAATGTTACAGGGCAAGAAGTACCCAGATCAAGAATCTTCCTACTTTTTTTTTTTTTTTTAGTACCTAGGTAACTGGGCATGCTGCCTGCTCAGTCCATAGCTCTGCTTCATGTCCTACAGGCCTCAAAGTCATGTGCATGACCGGTCCCTGCCTCCACAATGACCTCTCCCCCTGCCACCCTGCCCCTTGCCCCTCCACTCCAGTCACAGCCTCTTCTTGCTGTTCCTACAGGCTTACTGCATACATTCCAGGCTTGGAGGTTTTGCATTAATCCTTCTTTCCATTCAGAGTTCAGCTTCAAAATCAGTTCCTCAAAGAGGCATGCCTGATCACTGAGGCTAAAGCAGCCTCTCTGCATAGCCCTTGTCACTGGTATTTTTCTTGTTTATTTTCTTCCCTTACCACCAGGCCATAAATGTTAGTGTCTCTCTTTCTACTGTATCCCCAGGGCCTGGAATAATGTCTGGCAAATAGTAGGTGATTAGTAAATATTTGGTGAGTATGAATATGACCCTAACTAATTTAGTGCCTTGAAGCCACTGAGTTCATAAGAAGCTCTATTTGAAATATTAGCTGAATGCTTATCTCTCCTACCCCAAGTCTCCTATTGATTTGTAAAGTGAGGCTAGTCTTTTGGTACATAAAAATATTCCTCTTTCAACTCAAACTTCTCTATAGAGTCTCTCTCACAGTTGTAGTATAGTATGATTTCTCTTTTTCTTTGAAATGAGCAAGGGCTATGTTTTATTTATCTGTTTGCAGCACAGAGCAGAGTGTCTGACACACAGCAGGTGCTCAATAAATATTTATTGAAAGAATGAATGAATGAAAAAAAAAGCAACTAGAATAAAGCTAAGGATCTGCTGGCGGGGTGCCCACTGGAACTGTAGAACCGGATAAAGCTAGACAGCTTGGCAAAAGCTCAGCCCACCTTTCTTAGCTGAGAATTAACAAGTGTGTTACTTTGGCCTGATTTCTGAGATCTGGCTGCCTGCAGCTCTTCAATTCACTAGAAAACTGCATACCTTCTTTACAAAGCATTGGTCTATTGTGAAGACATCACAGATAACCTGGCTTTGTCTTCAACTAGCAGCATCAGCAGTATTTAGCTTTCTCTGAAATCCAGAGCACTTGTTGGATTTCCAGGGCAAGGTTCTGAAAGTTCCTGTCCTGTGTCTCCTCCCAGGTTTTGTGGTCCTATGTTCATGCATCAGATTCAGAAATGTCCTCAGTCCCCTGAAGTCTATTCCCTACCTCTTCCTCACACCCTGTGGAACCTAGGCCCCTCACCTGGATGTTGGGAATCAGCTCCTGCCTGTGTCTCCTGGCTGGATATCAGCTTGTACATCATAGCCTGTACTAGTGTGTACAGCCTAACAGGTATGTCTTTTTGCCTTTGTACCTTTGCACTAAGCCATTATCTAGTCTGAAGGCTCTGACTATATCTTTAGCTGAGCTATGTTTACCTCCTAGACTCTGAACCCCACAAATAATTTCTGGTTCATAGAGGAGCTCTGGTATCATGTTCGTAATGATAACAACCCCTTCTTTTAACACTGCCAGAACATCTGGATATTCCGTCTCCTCAGTTGATCATTTGCTGCTTTGAATTTGGCATTGATCTTCTCAGAGTTCCATCTGGCACAACTGGATGGCTTTGTCTCTGGACTCTGGCCTTGGACCTACAGTCTTATTTATGCACTTTATCTCAGTTTCACCTTTGGCTGTCATGTTTGTCCGTAAGTGGCTGATTAGATCCATGCTAGATGATGGATCACGGAGTGAAACATTGTATGACCATGAAAAGGATGATGTCAGTTATGAAAAAGATTGGCATGGAAAGATCCCCACAGTGTATTTTTGAATGATAATAATATCAGGTTGCAAAATAATATGTTCAGTATCGTTCCATTCACACTAAATTATACAGCTCTCTAAAAAGAGAAGCATGGAATTTTTTTTCAAGAAATATCAATGGAGGTAAGATTACAAGCATCTGTGCTTTCTTCTTTATCCATGACGATGCATTATTTACATTTTCCAAAATGAGTATGTGCTCTCTTTCTAAACAGACAATCCAACTAAAAAGAGGAAAGAAAGACAACCTTATGGTAGGGACCTTTTACACGACCATTTCTTCTCTGATCTGCAGTAAAGCAAGTGGAAGGAAAATGTTAGCTGAGGGAGGTGGAGATGGAAAAGCCAGTGATAGTCTAATAGTTCAGGCCTCCAAAGGCAGTCTGGATCTCTGGGCCTGATCCCACTGTAGGAGCAGAAGGCGCTGGCTGTGAATGCATTTACTGTGCCTAGAAAGTTAGGGGTCTGTTCACTATTAACTTGACTTCCCCCAGACAGTACATAATCTGTCATTTTTAAAAACAGATTATCTTTCTTTTTTCACTTTTAAAAGTTGGTTTTCTTGACAGTTTTGAAGAAAGTCAATTGAATTTCGAAATACAGTATTTCAAAAGTATATTTTATCAAAAAAGTTAGTGCTTGAAAATAGTAACTATGCTATGCATTGGAAAAAGAAACTCTTAAGGCCAGTGTTCTCCTTAACACTTCCTTCTGTTAGGAAAAAAGGTCGTAACAGATAACAGGAAGTGTTGAAAAGAGAAATAGATTATAAAACTATTCCACGGAAATCTTCACCCTGAAAGCCCCCAACATAAGTACACAGCAGCTGCTTTCTAAATGTCATGGCCTGGCTGCACATACTGCCCTGCATTCTGACCTACTGACCTTGACCATAGCCACATGGGTTGGAGGTTAGATCCAGAGACATCTTCAGGAAGCTAGGCCTTTGTAAATTTACACAGAGGGGAGATTGCTTGTCCTCAGGCTGAAGGAGAAACTGAAGGGGACTTTGCTCTTTTCTGAAGTTTGACACTCCTTTTCTATATCCATACAGTACACATTTAGGGCTTTCCTAGTGGCCCAGATGATATATACATAAAAAAAATCCGCCTGCAATGCAGGAGAAGCTGGTTCAATCCCTGGGTTGGGAAGATCCCCTGGAGAAGGAAATGGCAACCAATTCCAGTATTCATGCTTGGAGAATCCCATGGACAGAGGAGCCTGGCGGGCTGCAGTCCATGGGATCGAAGAGTCAGACATGACTGAGCAACTGAGGATGCACCCACTACATCACACATTTATGAGCTGTGTTCTACTAAGGGATCTAAAAGTTTGATGCTTGCCAAAAAAAAATGCTGATTTATTTTAATACTTTCCAATGCTATTTTTTCTTACTTTTAAAAGAATTAATTAAAAATAAAAGCTTATCCAGTTAGAGGAACATGACCACACCTGGGGTAAGCTTGGCAAGGCTCCCTGAGGATGAGTAAGATTAGCAGAGCTGGGTGCAGCCCCTGCGGCTCCTGACTTCCCATCCCTTGTTCTTCTGCTCTGTCACCCTGTCCCACAAGGAATTTCCCGACACTCCCATATGTCCTGTGAGGATGCCACCAGCCATTTCTCCCCGCATTTGCATATTCGTTCTGCTGTATTTCTTTTTCCGCTTGTGAGGCAAAAGAAAATGGCTTTCTTCTCTAAATCATTGTGCTTTCATTTCTAAATCATAGGAACACAAATTTTTATTCAATGTCTAACTTGAGAGGTAGGAACTTCTTCAGTGAAAGCTGAAACAGAGTGATAATCCCACAGAATGTGCAAAAAGCTTGGTCATCTGTTCCTTTGCGACAGCCTGCAAACTCTCATCATATGGGTTGGATGACACCACCAGGAGGGCAGGGAGACTGCTTGGAAAGAGCCAAACCTACTTATCCAGTGCTGGAAGGCTGGTTTCAGCATGGGGCCAGGTTCTGTTTCCCATTGTTTTAATACCTATGGGGGAGGTGCTTTGGTGAAAATGCACTTTTGGAGATCTTCCTTTCAAAGAATCATATTGCTGGAGGTGGTTAACAAGCATCTAATATCACTCTATGATTCATCAAAGAGAAAAATGAAGCATAATCTTTCAGACTTGCCTAAGTTTACAATAAAACAGAACTGGGGCTTGATGCCAAGGTAGCCTTAAATGGATTATCAGATTCAAAGGCCTAAGTACAGATACGTTTTAGTCATAATATTTATAATGTGGGTTCTCTGGGTCTGCCATTTTATCTGTTTTCTCCTTGTTATTCCCCATCCCACCCCCCACGCCCCACCAACTCTTTAGTTTCTTAACACAAGTTGTTCCAAATACGGAGGAAGCCAACCTCAGCTTAGTTAAAATATCAACCTTTTATCAGTCATGATAAAAGGTTTTATAGAAGCAGATGGTAAACCTAGAGACAAGAGGAGATAATGAGCCAATTTAATTTTTTAAAAGTGTCTTAGTTTCCATAACTTGTTGCAAAGAGTCTGACAAGACTTAGCCACTGAACAACAAATGGCAAATTAGATATAGATATACAAACTTTTAATGTGCTTCAAATTTTAAGTAAGAATAATTGAATAAATATAATTTAATGAGAACAGACATAAAATGTAGTTAATGCTGATAGACTGTTGTCATTGGAGATATGTTCTCTATATTCATGATATGTTATAACCACATTTCAGCAACATATAACAAAAGTATTGGGTTGGCCAAAATGTTCATTTCTGTAACACGTTACAGAAAAACCCAGATGAATTTTTTGGCCAACCCAATAATATATCAAGATTTACTAATGTGATTTGTAAAAACCATTTTGTGTTTTAATGGATAACTCTGCATTATCTATAGTATACCCTTTTGGATTATCAGATTCTAGTTCTACTCAATGTCTTTGAGCTAATTTGCAACTCTTTGTAAATGGTAAGTATCTGACTGTGAGCTCAGTCCTACCTGGTAGTGATTTAACTGACTTTTTCCCTCTTGTGGGACAAACAGCTATGTTCTCTTTTGAAACTCATCTCACCATTGTTTACCTCCATATAAATTCATGCTTTTCTGACTTTTCCTTTGAAACAGTTATAACACCTGCTTACTTCACTCATATGAGTAAAATAACTTTTTCAGAATGCATTTACTTTACATCTGTCTAAAAGTCAAGACTATACCTTTTGCTGAAAATCATTTAACAGATACTAAATAAGAAGTATTTATATTGTAGTTTCCTTAGAAGGCTACTTATTGGTAGGAAAAATCCATCAAAGGGATAAATTCATAGTGATGAAAAGTAAAAATAAAATATTTTCTATTAAGGAAGGCAATTTGACACATTTATGAACTAAATTTTAGGAAGGAAAGAAACCTTATGAAATATCTTGTATCTTTAAATCTGCCAAGAATAAAATGATAACAGCAGGTTTAAGAAAGTAACAACCACTGTCTCGATCTCAGCTGTTTGATATGAGAGCCTTCAGCCACAAAAGGCAACTGGGGTTTCCAGTCGCCAAACTGAGATGTGCTATACATGTAAAATGAACACTGGATTTTGAAGATTTGATATAAAAAAAGTGTAAAATATCTCAATCATGATCTTCATATTATTTACATGTTGAAATGGTAATATCTTAGATAACTTGCATTAAATAAAAGACTTTAAAAATTAATTTTACATGGTTCTTTTTGCTATTAAAATGTGACTGATAGGGAATTAAAAATTAGTTATGTGGCTACCGGATAGTTCTGGTAAAGAGAATTAAACCATAAATTTAATATTTTACTAGATATTATGGCCATATTCTTGGGTTACAATATCTATGCAGGAGAAAAGCAAGAAGAAAGTCATAAATTTAAGAACAGTTACCCGGGAATTCATACAAAATTTAATATGCTTCTTCTGTGAACAATCACATAACATTTGGCTGTCATTGTTTATGATATATAAAGACAGAAAAGATCATGAAACAGCTGCCTGCAGTAAACAGTTCAAAGATCAATAAGCATATATTTAGTTTTGTTGTACCTTTTGTCCTTGATAGAAAGCAAGTAAAATGTGAAGTTGTGTGTGTGTCTATGTGTATGTGTGGGTAGGTGGGTCAAAGTTTCAGGTTTCCAGGAGGAAACGGAAAAAGCTGAGCATTTAAAATGAAGAAGGAGGTACAAGCTTGGCTAATCTTTCTAGAGATATGATTGGTTATCTTGGAAACAGTTTAAATTCTTTATCAAACTAGATCCTGAATTTTTTTAAGCACAAGTAGTATATGGATTTAAGCTGTTTATCATTCCAAAATGACAAACAGTGTTTATGAGTATTGCAAATACATACATTAATGAACTGCATAATTTTCATTTGTAATGGAAGAACAAGTTGTATGACTATCAAGTTAAAATCATGACTGTGAGAGATAAACTGAACTTTTTCAGGGACTTAACTTTGATATGTTTTTACTAAAAGAAAATATTACACTGTTTTTTCTGATTAAAAATAATAAACATTTATTATAGAAAGTATTCAATCAACATACAAGAAATCAAAAAAGCAGAATGTAGCCTCTGCTTTCAGACTCACTCCGTTTGTCAGAGATGTTCACAATTAGCAGTTCGGTGTGTATCCTTCTAAATGTGTTCTTGCCGTGTGTGTGTGTGCATATGTGTGAAAGAGAGAGAGAGGAGAGGGGGAGAGAGGAAAGGGGGAGAATGGGATCATGTAACTCACATTGTTATATAGACTGCTTTGTAAATGCATACATAATGTCTTTCTTTGGAAGATTAAGATATACAAGTAATACTCATCAAGACTCTTCACTGACAGTCTCCGCTGCCTGTAGTACTAATACTGGGCCTGTTGTACTGGTGTTGTTAGACCTGTGTCCTTTCCATGTCTCCGGTAACTAAATTGCAAGCTCCTTGAGGGCAGAATCAAGCTGTACTTAGATGAACCATGGCATCTAGCATAGAGCTAGGTCCACCATGGGCTCTCAAGTATATTTTTCAATAACAGATTATTTCCTGTGAATATTAACCAATTATACAATATCCTGAACACCATACAAGAAAGGGAAACAGGCAAATTTCTTGGTTAATAATTGCTCACATCCCAGCAGGAGTGATAAATCTAGGCTTCTGGCACCCCATTCTTGACACTCAAAATTTCTGAAAGGAGCCTTAGAGAGCATCAGTGGGTCGCTGCATGGAGGTGCTTTACATATAGTAACCGTTTCATTCTTACAATAACCTTGTAATGTAGGTACTTTTGAAATTCCCATTTTACAATGAGGAATCTGATGCAAAGCGTTAAGTAGTGGCACTGGGAACTAAATCCAAGCTTCTAAAGTCAGGACTCACACTTTCAACCCCTATTGTTATATTGAGGAGGTTATATTCCAAAAGTTTCGTGACTTTTCCATAGAGTCATGGTGGATGACTCTATGGAAAATTTTTCATACAAATAAACAACAATGTCTTATTGACATACAAGTCCACTGTGCATTTATCTTGATAATGATGCCCTTTATGAGAATGTCAAGGCAGCTGAGTGGGCGTGTCCCAGGTAAAGGGAGAGGGGGCTGGGAGTCAGGATGGGATAGGTCTCTGGTCCAGGTCAGGAACCCGCGCCTTGGATTCCCCATGCAGCTTCTATTAGTTCCACTCTAGCAGTGATATTTTTAATAACAAAGAGCAGCACTTGAATGCATTGCTACTCTGTGGCCTAATCTTCATCTTCTAAATTTGCCACCATGTACTTTATGCTCTTTTAAGCTAAATGACTTATCATAATTAATCAGGACTGTGATGCTAAATTTTGACCACAAAGAGCGGACCAAAGCCAAGTCACCTGGCTTTCAGTTAATTGGAAAAATTAAATGGATGAGTGAAGTCAGTTCTTCCAGGTATAAATAATGTGTTTTACAACCCATCTATTTACAGGCATCAGCAGAAACAGTTTAATAGCAGAAGGCTCTAAAACTGTTCTATCCTCTTCTTCACTATATAGCTATAGCTACAGTGTCAAGTTGACAGTACAGAAAGAAAGAAAGAAAGAAAGAAAGAAAGTGAAGTCGCTCAGTCATGTCCGACTCTTTGCGACCCCATGGAATGAAGCTCAGCAGGCTTCTCCATCCATGGAATTTTCCAGGCATGAGTACTGGAGTGGAGTAGTCAAATATGCTAAATATTATAAGGAATTTTATGTTGAATTTTATCAAGGTTATCTTTACTTCTGAGGACAAACTCTCTCTCATGCATGTACCCACTGACTCTTAGCAAAATAGTTACTGAGTGTCTACCATGTGCCAGGCACTGGGCATGTAGTGGGGAACTAGGGAATCAGGGTGTCTGATGTGTCATGGCAATGCTACCCCTGCCACCTGGATGCAGGGAATAGCTGGTGGTCTCCGGCTAACTGGTACCATTAAATATGGGCTTCACTTCCTGCCTGCTTGCCCTGCCCCCACCATGTCTGGGCTGCAATTCTCTTGCATAACCTCCCCCAGGGCCCTGTGCTTAGCACTGTGGTTACAGCTGTCATAGCACCTTGCCTACTTACTTGTTTGTATCCTTCACTGGAATCTTCAGTCCCCTGAGAAGAGGCACTGTTTTGTCCATCATTGTTTTCTGTGGTCTGGCACAGAGTGCATTCTTACTAAATGTCTGTTAAATGTTTGCTGTAGGTGGTCTTATTTTGTGTAAACTCTCTTGGTTTGGCCATTTGTTCATTTTCTTTTTATTGGAGTATAACTGCTTACCACGTTGTGTTAGCTTCTGCTGTACAACAAAATGAATCAGCTGTGTATGTATCTTTCCATATATTCCCTTCTTCTCAAACCTCCCTTACACCTTCCCCTGCCCCTTCCCACCCCTCTAGGTCTTTGCAGAGCACCGAGCTGAGCTCCCTGCCCCCCAGCAACTTCCCGCTAGCTAGCTATCGTACACATGGTGCCGTATATATGTCAATACTACTTTCCCAATTGGTTCCCCCCCACCGGCCCCCCATTGTATTCACATGTCCATTCTCTACATCTGCATCGTAATTCCTGCCTTGCAAGTAGAATCATCTGTACCACTTTTCTGGATTCCATATATATGTGTTAATAGATGATATTTGGTTTTCTCTTTCCGACTTACTTCACTCTGTATGACAGACTCTAGGTCCATCTGCATCACTACAAATGACCCAGGTTCATTATTTTTTATGGCTGAGTAGTAGTCCACTGTATATATGTACCACACTATGTGGTTGTTTTTTGCACTGTGGTATAAAAGTTACTGATATGCAGGCACAGTTGGGAAATTTCTAATCTGAAGGCTGCACCTACAAAGGGTGCTACAGTAGGAGTATGCTCTGGTCCTCCCTGGGAGGCTGCTGCAAATAAGCTAGAAGATCATGGAAAAGCAAAAGAAGAGAAAAAGAAGAGAAAAATGGACTGAACATCCGCCCAGAGAAACACCACTCAAACATTCATGAGAAACCATTATGAAGCTGTCCTCCTACCACTCTATTTAATCATGGCTAGCCTCTGTGTTCGGAGAAGGCAATGGCACCCCACTCCAGTACTCTTGCCTGGAAAATCCCATGGACGGAGGAGCCTGGTGGGCTGCAGTCCATGGGGTCGCTAAGAGTCAGACACAACTGAGCAACTTCACTTTGACTTTTCACTTTCATGCATTGGAGAAGGCAATGGCAACCCACTCCAGTGTTCTTGCCTGGAGAATCCCAGGGACGAGGAGCCTGGTGGGCTGCCGTCTATGCAGTCGCACAGAGTTGGACACGACTGAAGTGACTTAGCAGTAGCAGCAGCAGCCTCTGTGTTACCTTGGGAATCATCCTCTATCCTAGCTACTGTTTTTCTGTTTTCTTTTTTCTCTTGCAGCCTTTTTCAGAACCAGTAACTCTTTTGATACCTCACTTACTATGTACTTATTTGTTGATATCTCCCCCATTTGACTCCCTGCGGGTAGGGACTCAGTACCCTCAAGATCTAGGACAGTTCTCAACATGCTGGTGTTTGATAGACAAGTCATTCTAGACTATAGCTGTCTTCAAACTTCTGGATATACTTACAGGCACAATGTATCTGTAAAAAATGGGGAAGTATGGTTGCATCTATGTTTTGCTCCCAGTTGCATCCCCACAATGTATCAGAGTGCCTTGCCTACTATAGACACTCAATAAATAATCACTGAATAAATGAGTAAATAAACTGTTCAATTAAAATTCTATTTCCAGTTTATAAACCATTGGGAAAAACTGGAATTCATAGGTCCACACTGATGATAAACAGATACGTAAATAAATAAATGGGAGAATTTCGCTTCAAGTAGAATACTGAGAGCTGGTGGCAGATGGGGAAGAAGTGCTGAAATTGAAAAATCTTAATTTTGTACATATTTTATTAAAGATTGGATCAGGCAAGAGGCATCAATGGATGCTAACCCTAGAGGGAAATCTTGATGAGGAATTAGCTATTAGCATGGCTTTAAAGTGCCTCCCAACAGACAGCTTATTAGTTATGGGGGAGAAAATTAAACAGTAATTATCTAGTGGAGAAATCAAAAAACACTCGACTGGCTGATTAGAGTCAACATCACCATAGAGGGACAGATGCACTCAGTGTCCCTCCAGATGTGATAGCCTGAGAGGGACGCAACATCACCTGTGCAGTGTTCCAGACAAGAACATATGACCTGAGCGTGATCAGGAGGGGCTATCAGGCAAGTGAGGAATGTGCTATTTCAAAATGGAGAGAGGTGGCGATACTCTGGTATCTCCCAAACATCAGTATTAGAAAAGACAAAGAAAGGCTGGAGAACTTTTCCATGTTGAAAGAGGTTAAAGACACATGGCAAACAAATGTGCTCCCTGCCCCTAGACCGGATCTTCTACCGGAGGGGAGAATGTTATAAAGCAGCGGACCCCAGCGTTTTTGGCACCTCCCCTCCTGGTTTCACGGAAGACAGTTTTCCCGCAGACCAGGAGTAGCGAGGAGGTTTGGGGATGATTACGTGATTCACATTTATTGTGTGCTTTATTTCTGTTATTATTACAGCAGCTCCACCTCAGATCATCAGGCATTAGATCCCAGAGCTTGGGGACCCCTGGTTGGATCAACTGATAAAACTAAAGTATAAACGATAGACTAGACGAGAGAATTCTATCGATGTTAAATGTGTTTACAGTTTTAGGAAATATGTGCACTGATGTTTGGGGTAAAGGGCCATGAAATATGTAACATACCTCCAGTTCCTCTAGAATAAAATTATACGTATTAATAAAATGTACATAATGCATATGGAGAGGAAGAGCCAGAGAGAGAAAGAGCGCAGGCAAATCACAGAGCCAACCATGTAAAATGTTAACAAGTGATTCTAGGTTAAGGGTATATGAGTGTATGGGTGTTCTTTGTACTATTTTTATACTTACAAATTATCCATGATTGAAATTATTTCCAAATAAAAAGCCAAAAAATAAAAGAAGGTAAAAATATATCAAAATGTATCAATAATTACAAAAAATAAAAATTATTTCATTAAATACTTGTATAGGTTTTAATAGTTCATGGGTTGATGAATACCACATTAATCTGAATGATAAATTCATAAACCTTATTTTGCATGCTAGAAATTGTTTAACTTCAAAAAGGAAAGTATAATAAAATCAGCTATCATGGGAAAGTTTGCATACTAATGCACACTACTCAGAAGTCCCCATACTCAGCAGTTCTTTGGGTTCCAAAATGCTTGCCCACTGGGAATTTTCAGTCTGGAAGCTTCCTCTGCCTGACAGAAGCATCACCGAGGAGCAGGAGCCGTGGCAGTAGGCATTCCCCTCCCCAAACACCACATTATCCAGATGCCCGCAGCTCCTCCCGCCCATCCTGCCGGCTCTCAGTCCTGACATCCAGTGCCGTCCAGCCTGGCAGCAGCCCAGGAGATACAGCCACTTCAGTGGTCAGACATGCAATTACCAGGAGTGACTTACAGTTCATAACTGTATCCTAAACACGAACATCATTTCACCATGCACAACATACAAAGTGTATCCTGCCCCGAGGAGCAGCAATCCATGTTAGAGGAAAACAAATAGCCAGATTAAAGGGAAATGTTAATTGGAAGTAGCCAATTAAGTTTTTATTATGTCAGATTAGTTCAGGCTTACAGCCACATTAAATCAGGACATCAAAAGGCATGGCCCTGGAATAATAAGTTAGAAACCAGCTCTGTCACTCAGTTTCTCTGGAAATTGTTCGCTTGTGCTCTTCTGTTATCCTCAGGAATACAGCCCCCTTTGTCACAGCCTTGTGTGGCTGCCATTTGAGGGTGGGGGTTGTGGTATAAGTGATCAGAGAATGATTTCTAGTCAATAACATGTCAGCTGTCTCACCTCCAATTGTATGTCTTATATTCAGTGTGTTGAAGCCAATCTGATTTTTTTATCCTTTTTTTTTTTTTTTCCTTTTTTTGGTTTCCCTGCCCATGTTGCTTGGAATTTAACTTGGGCTGACAAAAAAGGTTTTATTGATTTATGTAGGAGCGAGAGAGAGCGTGTGGGGGTGAGGGGTGGGGAGAGAGAGCAACAGAGAGAAATGCCAAGAAAATACACAAACAGATTTAGATTTAGCATGCTGGATGATGCTGGGTGACCCAAGATGCAGGTGGCCACAGGCAGTGCTCAGTGTAAAAAATATTACGTAGAATGTATGTCATTTCTTATTCTGGATTTTGTGCTTTTTGTCTTTCAAGAAGGATTACAGTGTTAATGCATTCAGCATCATATAAACAATAATATTTCTGGTTCCTCTTTGCTGCTGTCTCTCCTTGAGGCTGGCACAGTTGTATGAACATTTGTCCTGTTTATCCTTGGCCTGGGGTAATTACCACCATCAGTGTGTTGGGGAGGGGGTGGTGTATGTTGCCCCCCGCCCCGATTCCAGACAAAGATTTTCTCTGCTTTGTATCTCCTTACTAGATTGGCTGAGTGTGACACTGATTCTGACCTCTTTTCACTTCGGCAAGCATTTGTCTAACATATGCCATGTGGACGGCACCTGAGTTGGGAAAGGCTGAACTAGAAATCATAATAACACATAAGACTTAGTCCTATAATAAAAAGCTTGCCTCCCTGACAGTGTTATTTAGATCACAATTGTTAAATTGCTTTGTGTACATAAATTATTTAGCATGTTTCTACAGGATCTTTGTTAATAACATGGACAGTATAATAATTGTGTTGTTAAGTCCAAGTCCCAACCAGGGAGAAATAGAGTATATTGTACATTTCACTGGGCATAGCACAGAGATGAGAATTAACCCTGTAAATGCCAGGTTTTAATCTTTCATGATGGGAGGCTTCCCCAGATAGTTTGCACGTGATTTCCTCTCTCAGATGGAAGAATCTACTTGTCCCAGTTCTACATATCCCCTCCCTCCCGAGATAGCTGGAACCCAGCCTCTGACACATTTTGGCCCACTGGTGTTGGCTAGCGATTATTCTTCCCCTCTCTTGAACAAAGAAAATAAAACCTTTCAATGCTGAAACATGTAAAGGGCTACAGTCTGGGGAGGAGGGAAAGCTGAGGGGCCTGCTAGTAAAGAGAGTTGTCTGTGCTCCCTTCCCAGGCATCCATCTGCCCATCAGCCCACGATGACCGGTGCATCCGTGACCGACCAATACCGCTGCTCTTCTTCATTCTGTTTCTTCACTCTTTGCCTCTTATCACTCCCCACCCTGCTTCTGGTCTCGATGCCTTCTCTGTACAGGGTCAGTCAGGGGCCTCGGCCTTTTGCTTCTCTGCCTGGGTACACCAGACACTGAACTAACCTCATAGCATCTCTCGCTCAGCCTCAGTTCTCCCAAATGCTGTCCCTTCCAGATGCTCAGAAGTCCCCTTCCTGCCTTAAAAGCAACTGGAGGTGCGGGGGAGAGTTGGAGGTATAGGATTATTTCTGGATCTGAATAATTTCAGGAAAGCTAGAGGTTCTGGAAAACTAGATAATGGGTAGTAGAGGGTTTACTCTATTTATAAATGGATGAGAACACTATTTTTAAGAAATAGCTGCTTAAAATCCATGATTCAGGAATCAGGAAAAGCATGTGGGAGATCTCTTTCCTTTTAAAAAAACATCTTGCTTCTTTTGGGTCAGAAAAAGTTAATTCTATAGTTCAGTTAAAAGATGCCTCTACAGAGATCAAAATGATAGTCCCCACTAGTTTCCTTCACACATTTTAAAATAAATTCAGGCTCCAGACAGGACACCCACCTTAGCAGATAATTATTTTCCTTCAGCAGCAAAACATCAAGCTTCAAATAACTAATTGATTCAATGAATATTTATGAATCTTGGAGGAAGTTTAAGCAGGCTCAAAACATCCTATTAACCATTTTTTAAAAATAGGAATGTCATTTTTTTTTTTTAATGATCCCTTTTCACTCTTTAAGGTTCAAGTTAAACTTGACCCTGCCTGGGATCCTAAAATAATGGCTCTCTCATCTCAACTGACATGAGGCATTTAGCCTCATTCCTTACATGGAGTTAAGTCATCAACAACTATTTTCAGATTGGGAGTGAATTTCCATAATTTAATCTTTTGAGAAGCTGGTATATGATTATATTATTCAAATAACATACTATATTTTAAATTGATGAATAAATCTGCATTTTAGGTAGCTGAGAACGAATAAAGTTGAACAAAATCGAGTAAGGGGAATTTCAGTGCTTATACTTTTCCCCAAAGCTGTAATATCTCTTTCTTTTTTGATACTTCACTAAATAGCTGGAGAAAGTCCATCAGCAATCAGTTCCCATTTGGAATCAACCAAAAGAGATAACTATTGAGAATTCTCATTGATTGGAATAACTGCTGGTACCTCAGAAAACCTTGAGGATTAAGGGTTTGAGATGAACATATGCAAATGTTCAGCATAGACTACATGTCTCTTCCTTTGCAAACATCTTTTTTTTTTTCCCTGCAGCTGATTCAATGAGTTTCCTCCACTGTGATTCTGAACCCTTTTTATCCAAGATAATCACAGATCTTTTCTTAGATCCCTTATGGATCACTGGGGGCTGATACCTTGGTCTTTTCTCAGAACTGAATTGCAGTTCTACTATTAAGTTATAGCAGTAGTATTCTGGGAACAGGGTCATTATTTCTTCTGCTAGGGATAGTGTTGACAGATTTGTTGCTAAATATTTACAGAATAAGGGAAAAAGAAAGTTATTAAGTAGGCTCAAGAGGTGATTTCAGTATGGAGTTATCTTGAATTTCACTTTCAAGCCCTAGTCAGAGTTAAAGTGGGTTTGTTTTTTTTTTTTTCAAACTTTGAAATAATTTTATTATCAATTTAGGAAAAGTCTAGAGTTCTAAATACACTTAACATTTCCCTGAGTCAGAAATCAAAGTAATTATACTGAGCCTGCAAGCCGATTTCCACATTTACTTTCACAATTTATTATGCTTAACTCTGCTACTTTGTTTTGAAGTATAGCTAAAATGGCAATGTTCAAGAGGCTTAGAATTAAGGAAAATCAATAATTACACCTCTGACCTACATTTAAATCATTAGACACAGTTCTATTTTAAAATATGTAAATAGCATGTTTAATTCAGCATTCTGAGAAACAATTAAATATTTCACAAATACAAGGTCAAGTCAGTCAAATAAGCTCTTCATTCACATACTATATGTAATGCTCAGGTCTCTCTCCTCTTCCTCATGCTGCTGCTGCTGCTAAGTCACTTCAGTCATGTCTGACTCTGTGCGACCCCATAGACGGCAGCCCACCAGGCTCCTCCTTCCCTGGGATTCTCCAGGCAAGAACACTGGAGTGGGTTGCCAGTTCCTTCTCCAATGCATGCAAGTGAAAAGTGAAAGTGAAGTCACTCTGTTGTGTCCGACTGTTCTCGACCCCATGGACTGCAGCCTATCAGGCTCCCCCGTCCATAGGATTTTCCAGGCAAGAGTACTGGAGTGGGATGCCATTGCCTTCTCCCCTCTTCCTCATAAACCCCCATTTATGGCTCCTGTTCAAACCTTTTGCCTTACTCTGTCTTGTGTTCTGCTCCCTGACTGTCTCTCAGCCTCCCTGACTTAGCTCTGTAACTACTCCTTCAGTGAGCTATTTTGCTGGTTGTAACTCATGTTTGCTTTGCCAGCAAAGGTCCATCTAGTCAAAACTATGGATTTTCCAGTAGTCATGTATGGATGTGAGAGTTGGACTATAAAGAAAGCTGAGCGCCAAAGAATTGATGCTTTTGAACTGTAGTGTTGGAGAAGACTCTTGAGAGTCACTTGGACAGCAAGGACATCCAACCAGTCCATCCTAAAGGAAATCAGTCCTGAATATTCATTGGAAGGACTGATGCTGAAGCTGAAACTCCAGTACTTTGGCCACCTGATGGGAAGAACTGACTTATTGGAAAAGACACTGATGATGGGAAAGATTGAAGGCGGGAGAAGGGGACGACATTGTTAGATGGCATCACTGACTCAATGGACATGAGTTTGAGTAAACTCTGGGAGTTGGTGATGGACAGGGAGACCTGTCATGCTGCAGTCCATGGGGTCACAGAGTCAGACAGGACTGAGCAACTGAACTGAACTGAACTCATGTTTGATACCAAGAGCCATTCAAAAAATGTTTATCGAGTGCCTACTATGTGTCTTCAGGAACTGAGTGGCAACTGGAGATATGGTGGTGAACAAAATAGACACTCCTCAATTATATCTTAGGCTTCTTGTCTCAACTATGACCTTCTAGTGGACCTGCAAACATGATGCTGGTCAAGATCTATATGTGATGACACCAGTTTTTATTTTTATAAGCAAAGCACTGTTTCCAAATATAACCTAGTTTTAAATTTTGGTTTTAAAAATGAAACCATGAGTTATAATGGCCGCACAAGGTAAAAAGTGAAAGTTTTGCAATCTGATTATTGAGACACTACTGACTGAGGAAATAATTTCCATATATATTAAAAGAACCCAGAATGAAATCTGACACCCAGCTCATTGTTTTTGAGAGTCAGAGACCTAATTTCTCCTTTCTTTTTCAAAGTCTTTATAACCTAAAAGTTTCAATGTTTTCTAAAAAACATTTCTTGAGTTTTTGTATCCACTACAAATAATTGCTGAATACAACTTTTCACCCGCTCATCCTTGAGTTGAGTTACTGACATTTAAAGAAAGGACTCAAGGCTAAGCAATAATTCAAATATGTATAATGAATCTATTTTCCAATATTTTAAATAGAGTTACAAATTATAAGATGTCTTTCTTTGAAGCATTCACAGTAGCAAGAAGTAAGAAGCACCAACTGTATAGCTTACTGTTTCCTTTTTTTCCTAAACCTTTCCATTTCTTCTTGTTCCTTCTATCAGTTCCAATCTTCTGGCCTTTGGAAATCAGTCCCTTGCCAGAGTGAAAACTGTATAAAGTTGAGAACAAAAACAGAAGGCTGACACCGAGGAACTTGCTCTATCATACATAAAAATGATTATAACGCACCAGGGGATAAAATTGCATGATGCAAGTTAAAAATAGAAGACTAGAGTGATGGAACAGAATACAGATGCTTGGAATGCAGCTAAGCCTACACGTTTAATAAATTACAATACTGGGACTTCCTTAGTGATCCAGTCACTAAAACTGTACATTACCAATGTAAGAGGCTGGGGTTGATCCCTGGTCAGGAAACTAGATCCCAAACACCATGACTATAGATCCCACATGCCCCAATGAAGATCAAAGATCCTGTGTGCTGCAACTAAGACCCCAATAAATAAATACTTAAAAAATAAATTACAATACCATGGGAGATAAAACATGGACAAATGATAATTAATAAAACTAGGTTAATAATGAAAAATAAGTTGTTATTGTATACAACCATAAATCCCAGAAGGACTAAGGTTAAAAACCCTCAAGCTTAAAAATTTGTGACTGAGATGGTGGTGATTGACACAAAATGATAAATTACTCATGGTAAAGTTAATAATGAAAAACTCTGTTCAGTAAAAGGCTAAAAGTAAGAAAAAGGAATAGTTAGTCCTGATGAATATGACAAACTTTGATATGATAAACCAATACAGTTTTATAACAAGCAACATCCTCTTTTCATTGTAAAAATGCTTAAAACATGTAAACAGTGACTCATATCTTTTGATAGAACTCATATTCAACCTCCAACACCTAATTCAATGTCACCTTCTCTGTGAAGCTTCTTCTATTCCATGTAGCTCCACTGGTTCCCAGAGACTACTTATAATGCTGTACATTTTTCTTTAAATTTCATTCCCTTGTAATTTGTCTTTTATATGTTTTTTTTCTTTAGCTAATTCATCAGTTAATTATTGTCTTTTTATTCCCAAGGCTGAGCAGGATGCATGTTCCATATAATGAGTGCTAGATTAATGTTTGCTAAGTGAAAAGAAAACTCACACAAAACAAATCACTTTGGAATTCTTTGAGAATCCTAATTCTTCAATACTGGGATTTTCTAGGCAGTAGGAAGGAATGATGGGGAAGGGCAAACGATAAGAATACATAGTCTCAACAACTGCCTCTGGAGAGGGCAGAATACAATAAAAAGCATCTGAGTAAGTGTTAAGTAAAATCCTACTGTGCCAAGTCACTTCAGTCATGTCCAACTGTTTGTGAGCCTATGGACTGTAGCCCACCAGGCCCCTCGGTCCATGGGATTTTCCAGGCAAGAATACTGGAGTGGGGTGCCTTTCCTTCTCCAGGTGACCTTCTGACCCAGGGAACTGAATGTGTGTCTCTTAGGTCTCCCTCATTGGCAGGTGGGTTCTTTACTACTAGTGCCACCTGGGAAGCGCTAATAAATTATGTTGGTTAGTTATGAGGCTATTTTCTGGAGCAAACACACCTATAACTCAAATATGAAGGAAGTTTATTCCTTGTGTACATACATATACATGTTCTTGATTCAGCAGGTGGAGGGGAGCTCTCTTTCCACTGAAAAGAGGTTTCTAGAAACCCACTCTCTTTCCGTCTTCTGGCTCTACTGTCTTCACCTCCTGAATTCTAAGATTCTGCATGGAGCCCATTAGAAAGAGGATAACAGGGATGGAGAAAGTAAATTCACATCACTATGGTCTGGTAGTGGCAGACATTACCTTGACTGGCATTCTGTTGGTCAGAACTAATCACATGGCTCACCCAGAAAAGCTGGGAAATGTAGTCTCTGAGTGTACTTTCTTCACAGTAAGTAGTGCTACAGAATATCACCTATAAACCTGATGGAAAGTTAGCCATCTATGCAAAGACTTCCAACACCTTCTTCAAATACTTTGTAAATGGATATCTACATACAGAATTACACATATATATGTGTGTGTGTGTGTGTATATATATCAGTTCAGTTCAGTGACTTCATTTTCACTTTTCACTTTCATGCATTGGAAAAGAAAGTGGCAACCCACTCCATTCTTGCCTGGAGAATCCCAGGGACGGCAGAGCCTGGTGGGCTGCCGTCTATGGGGTCGCACAGAGTCGGACACAACTGAAGCGACTTAGCAGCAGCAGCAGTTCAGTTCAGTCACTCACTCATGTTTGACTCTTTGCCACCCCATGGACTATAGCATGCCAGGCTTCCCTGTCCATCACCATCTCCCAGAGCTTCCTCAAACTCATGTCCATTGAGTCAGTGATGCCATCCAACCATCTCTTCCTCAAACTCATGTCCATCGAGTCGGTGAGACCATCCAACCATCTCATCCTCTGCCGTCCCTTTCTCTTCCTGCCTTCCCACTTTCCCATCATCAGTGTCTTTTCCAGTGAGTCAGTTCTTCCCATCAGGTGGCCAAAGTATTAGAGTTTCAGCTTCAGCATCAGTCCTTCCAATGAATATTCAGGACTGATCTCCTTTAGGATGGACTGGTTGGATGTCCTTGCTGTCCAAGGGACTCTCAAGAGTCTTCTCCAACACCACAGTTCAAAAGCATCAGTTCTTTGGTGTTCAGCTTTCTTTATAGTCCAACTCTCACATCCATACATGACTACTGGAAAAACCATAGTTTTGACTAGATGGACCTTTGTTGGCAAAGTAATCTCTCTGCTTTTTAACATGTTGTCCAGGTTGGTCACAGCTTTTTTTCCAAGGAGCAAGTATCTTTTAATTTTATGGCTGCACTCACCATCTGCAGTGATTTTGGAGTCCAAGAAAATAAAGTCTCTCACTGTTTCCATTGTTTCCCCATCTATTTGTCATGAAGTGATGGGACCAGAAGCCATGATCTTCATTTTCTGAATGTTGAGTTTAAGCCAACTTTTTCTCTCTCCTCTTTCACTTTCATCAAGAGACTCTCTTGTTCTTCTTCATTTCCTGCCAAAAGGGTGGTGTCATCTGCATGTCTGAGGTAATTGATATTTCTCCCTGAAACCTTGATTCCAGCTTGTGCTTCATCCAGCCTGGCATTTTGCATGATGTACTCTGCATCTAAGTTAAATAAGCAGGGTGATAATAGACAGCCTTGATGTTCTCCTTTCCCAATTTGGAAGTGGTCTGTTGTTTCATGTCCAGTTCCATGTTGCTTCTTGACCTGCATACAGATTTTTCAGGAGGCAGGTAAGGTGGTCTGGTATTCCCATCTCTTTCAGAATTTTCCACAGTTTATTGTGATCCACACAGTCAAAGGCTTTGGCATAGTCAATAAAGCAGAAATAGATGTTTTTCTGGTATTCTCTTGCTTTTTTGATGATCCAACAGATGTTGGCAATTTGATCTCTGGTTCCTCTGCCTTTTCTAAAACCAGCTTGAACATCTGGAAGTTCATGGTTCACATATTGCTGAAGCCTGGCTTTGAGAATTTTGAGCATTATTTTGCTAGCGTGTGGCATAAGTGCAATTGTGTGATAGTTTGAGCATTCTTTGGCATTGCCTTTCTTTGGGATTGGAATGAAAACTGACCTTTTCCAGTCCTGTAGCCACTTCTGAGTTTTCCAATTTTGCTGGCATATTGAGTGCAGCACTTTCACAGCATCATCTTTTAGGATTTGAAGTAGTTCAACTGGAATTCCATCACCTCCACTAGCTTTGTTTGTAGTGATGCTTCCTAAGGCCCACTGACTTCATATTCCAGGATGTCTGGCTCAAGGTGATTGATCACACCATCAGGATTATCTGCGTCATGAAGATATTTTTTGTATAGTTCTTCTGTGTATTCTTGCCACCTTTTCTTAATATCTTCTGCTTCTCTTAGGTCCATACCATTTCTGTCTTTTTGAGCCCATCTTTGTATGAAATGTTCCCATGATATCTCTAATTTTCTTGACGAGATCTCTAGTCTTTCCCATTCTACTGTTTTCCTCTATGTCTTTGAATTGATCAGTGAGGAAGGCTTTCTTATCTCTCCTTGCTATTCTTTGGAACTCTGCATTCAAATGGGTATATCTTTCCTTTTTTCTTTTGCCTTTATTTCTCTTTTCTCAGCTCTTTGTATGTGTGTGTGTGTGTGTGTGTATGTATCTTTATGTACATTTAACTTCTGAAAGAAACACACACACATACACACACACAGAGGACTTGTAAATCTTTGAGAAATACAAGATTTGGGCTACAAGAAAGCCAACAGAGTTAGAGGTAGGATTCTTGCCCAGATCAGAATGTTGAAGAGTTTTACTTAACTCTCTCACTGCAGATACATCCTACTTTACAGCAGTGATTCTCAGATTTTTTAAAATAACCACTGGACACACCAAGAACCAGACACTATGCTAGATAATTTCAGCTTTAAAAGGAGGGAAGCTTCTTATCACCTGACAGGAATGATTAGCCTAGGGGGAGAAAGACTTAAAGCAGGTAATTATAATGTCAAGGATAGACAATGACAAAAATCTGTGCAGATTTCAATGCTTAAAAGGGTCAATTATCTTTCTTATTCTTAGTGTTTCCCCAGCATTCTGTCTGAATGCTGAATGAATACTAAGTGGCTTCAGTCGTGTCCGACTCTTTGTGACCCTATGGACTATAGCCCACCAGACTAAAATCTTTTCCCATGAAATTCTTTCTAAATATTGTCAAATAGCTATGTGCCTGTTAAAGAATTTCCTCATCTCCACTATAGTAATGAGAGTGAGGGCAGAGATAGCAAAGGTAGGGGAAAGTTCTCTACCTTTTTAATATATGTTTTGTTATTGTTGTTTTCTCTGTTATTCATTCATAAGGTCGTTATCCTTATGGCCATATAGTAACAGTAAAAGCTCTTTTTTTGTTGTTCACAAATATGATTCTAAGTGTATTATTTAAATACATTTAAAGAATGAAAGGGTTTATTTAATAAGGAGGAGGGTTGGTCAAAGGCACTATCAAATCTTATCTGGAGCCATCTAAGCTCTAGAACTCTTTTTTAAGGGCTTCATGTAACACTTGGGGCTTCCCAGGCGGCTCAGTGGTAAAGAACCTGCCTGCCAATGCAAGAGATGCAGGAGACGTGGGTTCAGTCCTGGGTGGGGAAGATCCCCTGGAGAAGGAAATGGCAACCCACTCCAGTATTCCTACCTGGAAAATTCCATGCACAGAGGAACCTGGCGGGGGTCACAGAGTGGGACATGACTGAGCGATTGAGCATGTGCGTGTGCACGCGCGCGTGCACACACACACACACACACACACAGAGTAATATTTGCTGTGATCTAAAATATTTCTTGAGTATCACAAAGTAAATGACTCGGTGTTGAATACTGTTAGACTGAAAGAATTTGACTTTATGTTGTCCCAAGCTAAAGGATTTTATAACTGTAGTGATGAACAACAAGAATATTTAAACAATGAGATGATACAAATATATATACAAAATAACATGGAAATATGGTTGGTTGGGTGCCATGGAATGGGTACCAATCAACACACATTATGCTGTTTTCTCTGTGAACATTTCTCACCTCAGCCTTTGGAAGCTCAGACATAATAAATATTTTGACTAAATAATAACATGCTTTTGGTTACCAGCTGTGACCTCCAGAAAAATGGGAGAGGCAGATGGCAGGAAGCAGTGAAAGGGAAGTTTAATAGAAAAATGCTAGAATGTGTTTTAAAATTTTTTCTACTCTATAGGGTTGTCTATAAATCCCTAAGAATAGGGTTACCTGATGAAATAGAGGATTTCCAGTTAGGTGTAAATTTCAAATAAATAATAAACATTTTCTTAGTATGTCTCAAATATAGTATGGGAATACTTATATTAAAATTTGTCATCATTTTTCTGAAATTCAAATTTAAGTAGGAAGCTCATACTTTTATTGCTGCATCTGGCAACCCTATTAAAAGTTCTAGTAAGGATACTTCAAATGTTATCATAATATTGACACATGACTATGGTTGCCTAAAAATATCATTAAAAATAGATTTGATCAGAAATAATATTAGAAAAAACGTACAGGGTTTCATTGTACACTCTGGATCAACAAAAGCTGTATCTACTTATTGTATGTCCTAATTTCTTAGGGAAATGAGAGGACTTGAAACTTCTGTCAGAATAATTGAGAATGTTAAAGCCCACTGCTTCAGTTTTAGCTTCCATTGTCCTTCTGCTAGCTTTTGTACATGTGTCCAGATGGACAAATTAAGAATCAAGTTCCAAGAACAAATGAAGCCATTTCCTGATCTAGAAACAGAAATCAATGACATAATATCAGCAGCAATTATTAAATAATAAATATGTTTATATTTGCAGAGTACTACAGTTTTAGAATCTTTTCAGAATCTGTAAACACACTTGAAATATTTTTTGGGGGTGCGAAGATCTACATGAGATTCTTGATTTCAGAGAAACTGTGTACATTCCCTCCGCAGCTGTGGAAGGAACATGAAGCAAATATGGCTTTTCATTCCAGCTGTCAAACGTACACTTTATGGATGAGTTCATTATTATGCAAGATGGAGCTGAATCACATTGGTGTGTAGGGGCTGCTAATGAGAAGTCATAAATCAAAGTCCTTAATGTTAAGCTCAAGCTCCAACATGCTGTTCCTCTTGAAATATCTAAGGGATGGTGACGTGTGTGTGCATATATGTGCAATGACTCTGACGCTCAAGAAGTTAGCTGCTTCCTGATGCCCACTTTAAATATTCAGCATATAACCCATCCTTTCTCCCCTTTGTGATGTCTTTGTTCCTTTAAGTCCCACAGATCCAGGAGCTTTTTGAAATGGTGGATAGAAGCCGTGGGCAGAGCACTGCCTGCGAATACCACAGAATGATGCTGACTCCTTGTGTTCATTCCCTGACAAACTAGTTACAGGGAGAATGGTGACTGCTTAGAATGAGAGGTTGTTTTTTGTTTATTTGTTTTTCTGTTTTTCCCTAACCTCAGCAAGGAACAAAAAGACCCTCCTATCTGTATTCATAACAAACCCTTTACAAGTTGGGGATCAGTTTAGGGATATAAAACTCTCCTTTTCAAGGGCAAATGTTCCTATCTACACTAGCAAATCGATGATCAATTTATACACAGTCTGTAAGTTGCTTTAATCATTTTTGTCCCTGGAAAGCATAAAAGCAATCAGCAAATAGGAGTTGTTTAGACAGGGAAAAACCCTGTGGAAGGGAATTGTGTAGGCAAAGAGTGGGCCTGGGCATTTGTTTTCTCATTCATTCACTCATCAATTGCATATTAACTGAGTATCTGCTAAGGATACGGTTTTTTGAGAGACGCTTGGGTAATGTAATTCATATTCAAATGTCAAGAACTTCATAGCATAGTGGAGCAAACAAACAGGTAAGTGATGAACATACAAGGCAGGATGAACTAAGTGCTAATGAGATCTGTAAGGGACAGGGCAGGGGGAGCCTCTGAGAAACAAGGAGCCCCTGATCCTCCTGATCAGGAGGAAAGGAAGAAAACTAACACCTAATGAATTCCTACCCTATGGCTGGTGTCAGGTAGGCCTCAGGACAGTACCATAGTATTAGGTTGGTGCAAAAGTAATTGTGGTTTTTGCATTGTTGAACTTTGCCATTTGATATTAGAATATGTTCTTAAATAAGTGTGGTTATGTTATATATCATTTTAATGTACATTTCTCACTTTATGTTTTTTTGCTAGTGACTTATTACTTGCTGTGTATTTTTATATGTATTTTAGACTGTGGAAATGATGCTATGTATGTGTGCTCAGCCATGTCTGACTCTTTGTGACCTCATGGACTGTAGCCTACCAGGCTCCTTTGTCCATAGAATTCTCCAGGGAAGAACACTGTGAAAGTGAAAGTCACTCAGTTGTGTATGACTCTTTGCAACCCCATGGACTTAGTCCATGGAATTCTCCAGGCCAGAATACTGGAGTGTGTAGCCTTATCTCTTCTCCAACGATCTTCTCAACCCAGGGACTGAACCCAGGTCTCCCACATTGCAGGTGGATTCTTTACCAGCTGAGCCACAAGGGAGGCCCAAGAATAATGGAGTGGGTAGCCAATCCCTTCTCCAGGGGATCTTCTCGACCTAGGAATTGAACCGGGGTCTCTTGCATCACAGGTGGATTCTTTACCAACTGAGCTAGTTGCTGTCTCCTTTTGCAGCGGATCTTCCAGGCCCAGGGATTGAACCCAGGTGTCCTGCAATGCAGCCAAATTCTTTACTGTCAAATTTGAGTGATTTTCTTATTTGAGTTAAAAAGGGGTTTTAAAGCAGCAGACACCACTTTCAATCCCAACAATGCATTTGGCCCAGGAACTGCTAACAAATGTATAGTACAGTGGTGGTTCAAGAAGTTTTGGAAAGGAGATGAGAGCCTTGAAGATGAGGAGTGTAGTGGCTGGTTGTTGGAAGTTGACAAATGAGAGCAAATGACCAAATGAGAGCAGTCACCACAGCTAATCCTCTTACAACTACATGAGACATTGCCAAAGAACTCAGCGTCGACCATTCTATAGTCATTGGCACTTGAAGCAAATTGGAAAGGTGAAAAACTCGATAACTGAGTGCCTCATGAGTGAGTGAGTGAAGTCGCTCAGTTGTGTCCGACTCTTTGCGACCACATGAACTGTGGCCTACCAGGCTCCTCCATCCATGGGATTTTCCAGGCAAGAATACTGGAGTGGGTTGCCATTTCCTTCTCCAAGAGATCTTCCTGACCCAGGGATTGAACCCAGGTCTCCCGCATTGTAGGCAGACGCTTTACAGTCTGAGCCAACAGGGAAGTCATGAGCTGACTGCAAATAAAAAAACCTGCTGTTTTGAAATGTCATCTTCTCTTATTCTGCCCAACAGCAATGAACCATTTCTCCATCGAATTGTGATGTGTGACAAAAAGTGGATTTTATATGACAACCGGAGATGACCAGCTCAGTGGCTGGACTGAGAAGAAACTTCAAAGCACTTCCCAAAGCCAAATTTGCACCAAAAAAAGGTCATTGTCACTGGTGGCCTGCTGCTCATCTTAACCACCACAGCTTTCTGAATCCCGGCAAAACCATTACATCTGAGAAGTATGCTCAGCAAATCAATGAGACGCACTGAGAAACGCAATGCCTGCAGCTGGCACTGGTCAACAGAAAGGGCCCAGGTTTTCTCCACAACAATGCCTGACTGCATGTAGCACAGCCAGTTCTTCAAAAGTTGACCAAATTGGGCTATGAAGTTTGCCTCATCCACCGTATTCACCTGACCTCTCACGAACCGATTATCACTTCTTCAAGCGTTTTGACAACGTTTTATAGGGAAAATGCTTCCACAACCAGCAGGAGGCAGAAGACACTTTCCATGCATTTGTCTTTTCCCAAAGCACAGATTTTTACACTATAGGGAATAAACAAACATTCTCATTGGCAAAAATGTGTTGATTGTAATTGTTCTTATTTTAATTAATAAAGACGTGTTTGAGCCTAGTTATAATGATTTAAAATTCACGGTCCAAAACCACAATTACGTTTGCAGCAGCCCAATATCAAGGAGGGGGATATTCAAGGTGGACTTCAGAAGAGGAGGAGTCCAGAGGTCCGCATCAGGACAGGAGCCCCTCGTTCTGTTCTGTGGAACAACGGAGGGAGCAGGCGCACCACACATGTGAGTGTGGCCTGTGGGCTGGTGTGTTCAGTGCAGGAAGGTTCATGCGGTTATGACACCTCACACGTCGGAGAACTGGGGCTTTGGAAATCAGAGGGTGGCTGCATAAAAGTCCTGGCCACATGGAAGGGAACAGGGGAGGCCAGAGCAGAGAGACTGCCCAAAAAGGCTACCTTCCAGACAAAAGTGGATTCTACGGTTGTGGCCTGGTGGATTCGTGGCAACTGCCATGCAAAAACATCTCAACTGTACAAACAAAAAATCAAACCAAATAACACTCCCCGCTCAAAAAAACACTTGTTGGTCTGTGTGGCCAACATATGGGGTCTGTGTGGCCCCATACTGTGGGCTTCGTGTATGTGTGCAGGCTAGGTCGCTTCAGTCATACCTGACTCTTTGCGACTCTGTGGACTGTAGCCCCCCAGGCTCCTCTGTCCACGAGATTCCCTAGGCATGAACACTACAGTGAACTGCCATACCCTCCTCCAGGGGATCTTCCTGACCCAGGAATGGAACCCGTTCTGTTACATCTGCATTGGCAAGTGGTTTCTTTACCACTAACGCCACCTGGGAAGCCCACTGTGGTCTTCATATCCAGGTTTTCAAATATATATGTGTATAAAATAAATTTCCATATATGTAAATACATGTAAATACACACATATGTAATGTTTGGAAAACCACAAGTGTGATCATCTTCCTATCCTGCCAGTTCAGGAACCTTTGCAGTTCAGAGATCCAGCCTCACCTCTTCTCTATGCAGTCATCTCATCAGAAAGAACAGTGAAACCACGAGAAGGCACAACTTGCATTAGTTACTTCATTTCAAATCAGTTCCCAGCGTTTGCTGCTGCTCCTGATGCTGAAAGTCCTCTCCCAGCCTGAGCCAGATGGACATGCCATCCATGGTTCACAAACCATGGAACACTGCGTGCTTGATGATCTACGAACCCCAGGATTACAGAAGCCTTTTCCGTATCAACCCATCATTAGCCACTTCCATAAATAACACAGTCAATGGCGTCCTGGGAACTTTGGCAGAGGCAGCCCTGATGGTAAGTCATTGACGGGAATCACTGCTCATCGTTGCATCTGTGATGCCAGGGGAAACCATGTGATTCAACCCATGGGTTCAAACATATGTTTCTTACCCTGGGAAGAAGTCTAGAAGGAGCACCTACATTGGAGAACAGCTGACTTGGCTGAAGTTTCTGCCCTTGCTGATTGGACCCAGGCTCGTGACATGAATCCTATCTTGAGGTCCAAACACTTTGATTTGAATTCCTGATCTATGCCTAGACTCCATGCTGTGGAGTCTCTATGTGAACCACAGAATTTCAGGAAAAGAAAAAGGCCACTTGGCAAACAATGTGGCATTAAGTTCCAGTCCCCATGGGAATACATGAGATTGTGTTGTCAATATTAATGAGGTGGGTTGTAGATGTAGAGGCATTAAAAATCATTCTGCAAAATCTATATATACAAAAGGCTAAGAAGCTTATATATATATATACACACACATGCATATAAGATTATTTATGTATTTCCCCAGAATCTTATTAATACATGAGCCTCGTTTCAATAATATGTGATTTAGAATTTCCTTAGGGAAAGCACTCATCTTTTAATGTAACTTTACAATGGGGTGACCTTAAAAATTCTGATGCTGGGGTCACTATGGCAGAGATTCTGATTG
Source organism: Oryx dammah (assembly GCF_014754425.2). NCBI lineage: Eukaryota > Metazoa > Chordata > Mammalia > Artiodactyla > Bovidae > Oryx > Oryx dammah. The sequence continues at coordinate 50,704,504 of NW_024070204.1, read as the reverse complement.
AATTAGTACAGAGCACAGTACAGTTGGTCCTCTGTACAGGTGGGTTCTGCAATCTTTGATTCAACCAACCATGGTTTGAGAATATTAGAAAAAGAATTTCCAGAAAGTTCCAAAAAGCAAAACTTGAATTTTCCACATGGTAACTAGTATTTACATTGTATTAGGCATTATAGGTAACCTCGCAAAGAGTTGGACATGACTGAGCGACTGAACTGAACTGAACTGAGAGATGGTTTAAAGTAAATGGGAGGATGTGCATAGCTTATAGGCAAATATTATTCTATTTATATCTTTTTGCCTTTTCATAGTGTTCATAGGGTTCTCAAGAGCAAGAATATTGGAGTGGTTCGCCATTCCCTTGCTGGAGAAGAATCTTGAGAGTCCCTTGGACTGCAAGGAGATCCAACCAATCACTCCTAAAGGAAATCAACCCTGAATGTTCATTGAAAGGACTGATGATGAAAGCTAAAGTTCCAATACTTTGGCCACCTAACGAGAAGAGCTGATTCATTGGAAAAGACCCTGCTGCTGGGAAAGACCGAGGGCAGGGGGAGAAGGGGGCAGCAGAGGATGACATGGTTAGATAGCACCACTGACTCAATGGACATGAGTCTGAGCAAACTCCGGGAGATAGTGAAGGCCAGGGAAGCCTGGTGTGCTGCCGTCCATGGGGTTGCAAAGTGTTGAACAGGACTTAGCAACTGAACAACAACAAGCCATTTTATATAAGGGCCTTGAGCATCCATGGATTTTGTTCTGGAATCATTTTCCACCAGATGCTGAAGGACAATTGTGTCTTGGAAAGATGTCCAAGAGATTCTAATACAAAAATGTTGATTGAGACCTACTGTCTGACACAGATCCAGGGCAAGATACAGTCATTTCCTGTCTACAACATGCCGAGTACATTGGGTTTTCTCCTCTGTTCTTCATAATTCCCTTGTAAGTTAGGAATTCTTTCTCTTTTTTAAAGATAGTACCTAAGGCTGAAAAGGCTTTAGTACTGTCATGTCTCCAAAGTTATACAGTCTTGGTTTGTTGGATTTGTCTAACTTTGATGCAAGGGACTTCAATTAATGGTCTGCAAAGCCTCCACAGCTCCCTTCGCCAGCCACAGAATTCTCAGCTTGGTGCCTCTTGCCCTTTTCAAAATGAACCTTTCACCAGTAATTCTGCTCCTTTCTTTCTGCCTTTTCTCATTTCCTCCCAGCTCCCTATTTCTGTTGGTTTTAAACTGAGGGAATTTTTTTTTTTTAAGGAAACTTCTCCTCTCAGTTTAAGGAAATTTCTCCTAAAATTAGGTATTCTATCTAGTGATACAAACTAAGCCATCCTTGGTATTATTCAATACGTATCATAGGTCATAGGATATAAAATTTTGTGCTCAAGCAATTCAGAAAAGACTCATTTCCAGAATATAAACTATGAAAGCAAAGATTTACATAAATTACCATGTTAATATTCATATTTAAAGTTCACAGCTTATTAAAAACAAAAAGATAAGGAAATAATTTCAACTGTAGCAGAGCAGCCTTTTCCCCCGTGTTGTTTAAATATCTGATATGCATTCAGGAAGTGCTGGGTCAGTGGGGCCCCAGCCAGATTCTACCATACTTAACTCCTTGCATGCCAGGTAACAAAGCTTTCAAAAATGCCATGATCAAGATCAAGCCCACTGGGGTTTAGAAAAGGCACAAACTGAAGAAAGGGGTTTGATCAAAAACGAGGTTAGGAATAAAATGGGAGGTAAAGATATGTGTTGTTCTACTCTTTGCTTGTAAGAGGAAGAATGTTTTGACACTTTGACATGGGCATTTTGATGCGTGCTCTATAAACATGACCCTGTCATACTGGCCTTATCATCACGTTTTGCTTCAGTGGCAATGAAACTGATGTGAATAATAAAATTTGGGAAGCCAACAAGGGCAAGAGTGGGAAGAAATGACAAGGGGAAAGTGTGATATGTCCTTGAGGACAACAGAAGCTTTCATTTGGAACCCTCCCAGATTTTGCTCTAGCATCTCTCTTTGGCTGGTTCTGATTTGCATCCCTTTATTATAATAAAACTATAATTGTAAGTATAGCACTTCCCTGAGTTCTGTGTCATTCTAGTGAATTATCAAACCTAAAAGTAGTGATGGGAAACCCTGAATCTGCAGCCTGTTGGTCAGAAGTGAGGATGGAGTTGTATCAGTTTAGATTGAGAAGATTTGGTCTTCCTACTCACTTCACAGGGCAATGGCTGAGTGCATATTTTTGCTAATTGGGCAATCAGAAAAGGAAGACCAACAGTATGTGTCATGAAGTACAAAATATTCTAAATATTCATTGAGACTGGAAAGCAGATCTGATGAAGATTACTTACATTCATGACAGACCTGAAAATACTAGTAAAGTTCAAGTCAACTACTAGAGTTACCATTCATTTCTAAATAGGGTCATCAACAATCCCACAATTTTCTTTTTTCATTAACAATATTACCCAGAACCAAGCTAATCATCTAGAACTAGGAAATGAGCTCTTATCACAATGTCCTTTCTGAAGAGTTACATGACAGGTCCTTCCAGACAAATCCACTCTCAAAGACAGGCAACCTAACTTCAGAGCAAAGTAGGTAAAATAAAATAGCTAGAAACCAAGGAAATCCTGTGAGGAAATAATGGCATTTGCAATAAATATTGTGACACGCAACTGAACATAAGGAGCTGCCAAGGAGTCTATTTTCAGAGTGTAAATGAAGCAGAATAAATTGCAATCATATTTATATAATACCTTTTATCCAAGAGACCAAGTTTTTTATTTAATCTTTATATTCCCTATATAGGTTGCCTGAGGTAAGGCTGCAGGGACAAGAATTCAGCTTCTAGCCTTGACTTTGGTGTCAATATATATGGAATTGTAATTACCACCTCCGAGTACAGGTGAGGTTAGGCGACAAGACACAAAGTCAGACAGGACCAGCATCTCAATTCCCCTAGCTCCTTCTCTGTACAAAATCAGCACATTAACCATTAATATGAGCTTTATGCTTCAATCTTCAAGCCTTATGCTATTCCCTGGATCACACACACACACACACACACTCACACACACACACATAAGATTCTCTGTAACTAGAATATAAGCCCAGGTTTGCCCTCATAGGTCTGGCTAGATATTGAGTAACCTTAAGTACTTAATTAAGACATCTTTAATTAAAGGCTCATAATGTCTGCATTTTTTATGCAGCTAATTTTGGGCCAGAACCAAGTCCAGCAAATGAAAAAATAAATGGAAAGAAAGAAATTAAAAAATAAATCCAGAGACAGAAAGTTGGTTGATGGACCTTTGAGGCCATAAGAGATGAGCAAATATTTCTCATTGCATTAGATGATATTTCTGGTCATTTTAAGGTGCCCCCAAATATGTGTTATGCATTTATTGGACTAACGGTATTCCTCACATATATGCTCCCCTCCAAAAATAAAAATAAAAGACCATTTTAGGGGTGGAATATGCTATAGGAACCAAGCAGTAACTTCAAGTCATTTTGCCCAATATGAAAGATGGGACACATTTTTATTTCTTTTCATCAATTCCACCTACAGTCAACTTCATCTTACTGAAAGGTTGGAAGGTCTTACTATATATATAGTTAAAATTTTGGTGAGATAGGCAGTACCTCCCTACAAAAATTGAACTGAGAGCACTGAGTTATTTTGTTCAAAATGTTCTGATACTATTCTAGCCCTTGATTATCAATTTTGTAGGACACATAATTGATATATGCCTGAGAGTGCTAGACTATGAAGACACCTGAGTAAGGTCTAGTCTTGTATACTTCTCTTTCTATTGTTCATACATTCATTTATTCAACAAATATTTGTTGAACATTTAGTATGTGCCAGGGACTATTCTAGGCACTTAGATATAATATTGCATAAAAGGGACAGAGATTAGTTATTCTGTGAGGCATGCTTGTTGGGGAGGACATGGTACATAAATCAATTAGAAAATACATAGGAGGGTGGTAGATGCTACGGAAATATGAAGCCAAAAAGGGGGATAGGCAGTGCTAAAGAGAGTTACAATATAAAATAGGGTGGGGGTGGCAGGCCTTGCTGAGCAGGTGACATTAGATGAAGAATGGAAGGTGGTGAGGGGAGAACCACAGGGATATCTGCGGAAGAGACTTCCAGGCAGTGGGAATAACAGGAGCAAATGCCATGAGGTAGACCAGGTCTGGTGTGTTCTAGGAATGGCAAAGAGGCTGGTGTGGCCAGACTGGGCTGTGAGAGAGGGAGAGCAGGAGAAGGTGTGGTTGGAGAGGCAGCGGGTACATCGGGAGGGTCTGGCAGGCTCTTGAAAGGGCTCTGGCTTTAATCCAGGGGAGGTGGGATGCTGTGAATATTTGGAGCGGAGGAGTGACAAGATCGCACCTGAGAACAAGGTTTTGCAGATGATCAGATTAAGCTGAGGTTGTTAGGGTTGTGCACAGAGGGACACACATACAAAGAGGAGATGATATGAAAACAGGGAGAAGGCCATCTGCAGGCTAAGGAATGTCCAAGGCTCCCAGAATGGGGAGAAGCATGGAAGAGGTTCTCTCTCGGAGGCCTCAGAAAGAGCCAACCCAGCTGACACCTCAATCTGGGACTTCCAGCCCCAGAACTGAGATAATACACTTCTGTGTTTCAAGCAACTGGTCTGTGGCACTTTGTTTCAGCAGCCCTAGCAAACTAATGCACAGTGGAAACAACAGTCGGGGAGGGAAGTGGTAGGATTTTGAATATGTGATTGATTATTATTCATGGATTCCACATGTTTGAATTTACTAGTTTATTTTTAATCTGAAAATAAATACAACACTTTCACAGACATTTGCAATCATGAGCAAGGTGGTGAAAAACCTGAATGGCCTGAAAACATACTCCCAGCTGAGTTGAAGAAGGCAAGGCCATGGTCTGCCTTCTTATTTCAGCTCTCACTCTCACAGTACATTTAGAACCAGACTCTCCACATTTTTGTGATTGATGATTTTGCTGTTCAGAATGACCTCAGAGCATAATGGTGAGGTGCTGCCTCGTGTTTCCAAGTGCAAGAAGGCAGTGATGTGCCTTATGGAGGAAATACCTGTGTTGGATGTTTCACGTGTGCACGAGTTATATTGCTGTTGGCCATAAGTTCAATGTCAGGAATCAACAATATATATTAAATACGGTGTCCCGAAGCAGAAACACACCTAACATAAGGTATGTATTATCGGCTGACAAAAACATTGTGGATAGAAGCTCGCAGGAAAGTAACCCCATGCCTCATCAATGGGGCAATGATTCTGTACTCACTAACTCAATACTTTTGATAACTTTACAGAGTATAACTACTTCAAAGAATAAAAGGAGACTATATTTTGAAATTAGAGCCAAGATATAATAGTATTTTTTTAAAGGACTGGATGTGGGGTCTGAGAAAATGAGGCATTATGATTAACCCCAATGTGTTTGGCCTGATAAACTGGAAAGATGGAGACAGGGAAGACAATGGAGTTTTTCTGAAAGCAGCTGTAGATTAGGAGCCATACATCTTCTAAATACTAACTTGAACTTAAGTTGGTGATGTGTATAAGAATACTGTTGCATGATTGGATCAGAGCTGACGTAAGAAATGTAGTCATTAAGATCCAGGGAGAGGAGAGACTCTTTGATGCCCAGCATGAGATGGTGGTAAAACTCAGGGGTCAGATGTCTGAGCTCTAGTCCCACCACTGTCCCCTCCAAGCTATCTCAGAATTGACCTTACAGTTGAGATGACCCTTGAACAAGATTAAGAAGCTCCAAAAAAGGCTTAGCAATTGCGTATCATATCTTATTAATTGTTATTATCTGGCTAAAATTATTTAAGATTTAACCTGAGGTCACCTTAATTTAAGACCTGTATATATTTCTGGAGAAGAAGATAGAGAAGGAAAATTGCAGAGGAAGGAAATATGTGAAGGTGAAATTTCATTCATTCTAGCACATCTGCCGGGGGACCCTGAATGTCATGGAAATTAATTATTTAAAACTGGTGGGATGATGGTGTCAGACTTGTATCTTTAGTCTGGTGGTTTTTAAAAATTATCAATCTGCTCACCAGATTTCCTGCCTTAAAAATGTATATTTATAGTTTCTTATTGTGTCATAAAAAGCAGAATGTAAATAAGTAGGTGGAGGGAGATAAGCCAAATGACAATCTCTTGCAGGAAATACCGCAGCCTGTGGCCATGCAATATTTAGAACAGAGGTGCATTTAGTCAGGAATGGGGAGGATTTTAAATCAAGCTAAAATGGCCTGCAGTGTGTACAGATATTTTAGTCTTAGTGCTAGATATTTAGGAAGAGCCTGGACAACAGATTCAAATTCCATATACCCAGGATCACGTTCCACCTGAGATCCAGGAAATTCTCTTGTCCACAACCCCTCTGACAAACATTTCAAAGGCAGTGAAAATTTCAACGCTGATCTTCTGTTCCTAGAACTATCTAAATCTATTTGGGGCTTGTTTCTCTAATAAATCATTCATTTATTTCTTAAATCAAAGCCCACTGAACGATTCAAAGCACAGAATACTCTTTTTCCCAAAGAGGTAACTTCTATTTCCTCAAAATTATGGAGCTAAATTGCTGCTCTTGACTTTAAACTCCACACAGCTGTCTCCTTAACAAATAGCAGGGTGGAACAAATGGAGATTTGGCAAATTAGTCTAGTTCCTGACCATGATGACACATTGTTTCTCTACCTGGACAAAGCTGAAGAACACTGTAACTGTTGTTTCAGCATCCAATCTGACTGTTTACAGCCGTCTCACTTTCCTGGGTCTTTTTACAAAATATGCCAGTCAGTTCAGATAACCTTACTGGATGTACACTTCCTATGCGGTTTCACTCACCTTAAATAATTCTTGAGCAGCCATGCAGTGCCAAGCATTTGGGTAGGCACTGGGATATAAAGGTAAAAAAGAGAAAAGGCACAGACCTTGTCTTCCAGGAACTTGGAATCCAGCAGGAAAATATAAATCTAAACAGGGGTTTACAATATGTTATAAGATATAACAGTGCTGAGATGGTTGGATGGCATTATCAACTCAAGGGACATGAGTTTGAGAAAACTCCAGGAGATGGTGAAGAACTGGGAAGCCTGGAGTGCTGCAGTCCATGGGGTCACAAAGAATCAGATACGGCCTAGAGACTAAACAACAACTTAGCAGGGATGATATTTCAAGAGCCTACTACAGAAGCAAGCAAACAAATCCTGCATCAGAAAAAAATTTATGAAAAAGATGGTCAAGCTGAGATCTAAAGGATGAAAGGAAATTAGCTTGATCTGTGTGGAGGCTGGAGCGATGTGGTTTCTTGTAGGAGACAGGGCATATACAAAGGCTCAGAGGAAGAGAAACCCAGAAGTACAAGAAGATCAAGGAACTGAAAGAAGTTCAAAAACCAGCAAGACTTTAACAAGCATAATAATACAAGGTCAGCATCTGGTTTTCCAAGTATTAGCACATAAGCTCAAACTGCCTTCTATCTGAGATATAGTGCAGAAAAAAGGAATTGAGGGAGGAGAGTCTAGGGAGCACAGAATCCATGCACTCCTTCGAGTGGTTTCCATTCAATTATTGGATCCTTTGAGACCACAAGAAATCTATATGTGTTTGGATCACATTTTCCCAGCCTCCCATGGGGCCTTCACCAAACAGGCTCTAATGTTCGTCTCGTATGTTTTGAAGGCTCTATAAAAAAAGGAGTCTCGTGAGGTCTTTTTAGTACTAGATGTGAAAGTCAGTATTGACATAAAGCCAATGTGCCCCCAAATCAAAGACATTTCTAGCAGAATTTAGTGAAAAATTTTCTTTGCCCTCATGGATTCCTATAGTAATTTTTACCCTTTCCTATAATGAGAGCTGTATATTATATCATGTTTAATATTTTTTTTTTGCAGCCACAGTTTTCACTTTGGTTTAAAAGACTCTCAGAACTAAATTTTCAACACGAGAGCCATTTTACCCTTTAAATTTCCATAGGCTTTTCAGTTCTCTGTCAGATGACCTCAACCTTATGTGCCCTGTCAAATTCTCCTGGACTTAACGTGGCTAAAGGGCTACTGGCCAGCCACTCTTTCCATTCCGGCAAAGGCTCTGCTCAGCTATCATCTCAGGCATGACCCAAAGCAGCTACCTCAGGCTAACGCCACACAGTTCTGCCTCCCACACTGAAGTCGCCCTGTTGCCACTGAAATGAGTCATCCTTGGATGTGTAACATAGAAACGTGGAGGCATTAAAGTCCCAGAAACAACCTCTGACCGATACGAGACAAGGGCTCATGGGGAAACTCTTCTTTCATCTACCTGACAGTTTCTGAAGAAGTGCCTCTGAGATCAAGGGCCAGTTGCACGTGACACCAAGTGGTGACGGGTTCTTGCCAGACGCCCCCTAGTGTTGGTTCCCCCTTTTCCATGCCACACTTAACTTTCTTCTCTTTTTTCTCTCTCTCTTGCTTCTCTAATATTCTAGTTCCCAATAAAGTCTTAGCATTTATTCCTTTCCCACCCCGTTTCTAGGAAACTAGGCCTAAAACAAACATCCCCCCTGACTCTTGGGAGTCCCTCTCTACTATTTTATTAAGCATGCTGTATGCATCTTTTGTGTTTCCTTCGTCACATTCTTTTTGAAAATTTGTAGACTCAAGATAAACTTATAAATAAGATCACAGTGAGCTTCCTTTTGTGTTAACTTTACAGAACTTGGGAATCTGACTAAATTAAAGAGAGTATTTTTAGTTCAGTTCAGTTCAGTTTATTTCAGTCGCTCAGTTGTGTCCGACTCTCTGCGACCAGTGAAGCACAGCATGCAAGGCCTCCCTGTCCATCACCAACTCCTGGAGTTTACCCAAACTCGTCCATTGAGTCAGTAATGCCATCCAACCATCTCATCCTCTGTCGTCCCCTTCTCCTCCTGCCCTCAATCTTTCCCAGCATCAGATGCGTCAGCTCTTCACATCAGGTGGTCAAAGTATTGGAGTTTCAGCTTTAACATCAGTCCTTCCAAATTCCTCTAATAACATTCCATTCAAAAATTCAAAATACAGTCTAAAGTGTTTTCAAAAAAACGGATAGCTTCTATTTTCTCAAAATGATTTGTTAGTTTTGCTGCCAGTCTCTCTAAATTTTATACTTGTCTTAACTGACTAGAATTTGTGTGTAGTTAAATTTTAAGAAATTTTCCACTTAATCTAAATATTCCTACAGATAGATTGTTTAAGGATTTTACTGAGATCACAGCCAACAAGCATTTTCTTTTTTTTTTCTATATAATAAAAGTGCATTTTGTTAGGAAGAGTATTTGAAGCTTTAGTTGCAAATAAAGTGCAATTAATTTTTCATTTAGCCATATATTCTTTTTTCTGTATTTTTTTGTAGCCTTAAGATTAGCAGTTGGAGAATAGTAATTTAAAGAAGCTGTTTCTTTGTACTTGTTTTTCAGGAAGACCTTATTTTGTGTTGTAGAAAACCATTGCAGAATATCAGCAAATGTCTCCTTCCCCACTCCTGCTGGATAATACTGTATATGTAAGCAAGTCTGTATTGCTGAGCTGGACTTTTTTTCCCCAACAGATTTTTTTCCGCTGAAGTATGAATAGCGTACTCATATTCATAGACATAGAAAGTAAAATAATGGTTCAGGGGTTGGGGATAAAGGAGAATAGGAGGTTATTATTAAATTGACACAGTTTCAGTTTTACAAGATGAAGAGTTGTGGAGATGGACTGTAGCGATGATTGCACATCAACAACAATGTATTTAATACCACTGAACTGTGTACTTAAAAATGATTAAGGTTGTAAATTTTAAGTTCTGTATATTTTAGACCACAATAAAAATAAAAATTTAGAAAAAGGTTTTAATAAAATTGTACAGTAGTCAGTACTAGAGAAAAAAGATGAATGAACTTACACTGAAATACAGAAGACAAATTATAATATAAATATGAAGAGTAAACTAGGGTTTTTATGTGTTCTGCAGAAAGTACTAGGGTAGCATGGATGCAGAGTTATGGGAGTGAACAGCATTGTCCACTGGGAGTGGAAATTGGGGTGGGTGGGAACCAGGGCAGCAATATCTTCAAAAGCTTCATAGACAAGTTAATGGATGGCCTTGAAAAGAGAATAAGAATTTAGAAAGATAGCAGAGAAGACATTCCAATCAGAGGAATAGAGTTATTGAAAACATGAAACATTTGTAAATGAGAAAAGTTCTATCTGGTTGAAATCTAGGAACAATGGAAGAGAGAGGTAGGGGATGAGGTGAATGGAATAGATATGGTGGCTACACTGTCTACCATGTTAGAGCCTGTGGATTTCATTTTAAATCAATGCTCTTAATAAGAAATGGGCATCAGAATCACTGATGGAGCTGTCACACATACATATGCCAAAATTTATCACTGCAGATTTGGTTTAGTTTGTATACAGTGGAGCCTGGGCTTCTGCATGCTGTCAAATCTTGACAATGATTCAACTGGGCCCCCAGAATCTCCACTATGAGAAATAAGACATTATTTAAGGCTTTATTTTTCAGATGAGAGATATGTTACTTAGCTCTGATAACAATATAATGGATGAACTGGAGAGGGTGGGGCTTGCTGGTAAGCACACAAGGTAGAAAACTGCTAAATGCTAAATAGCTCATGACAGTCTGAATTTAGACAGTGGCCAGAGAGACAAAGGCATTCAAAAAGTCAAAACTACTGGATTTGGTAGTCAGTAAGAGAAGGCAATAGCACCCCACTCCAGTACTCTTGCTTGGAAAATCCCATGGATGGAGGAACCTGGTAGGCTGCAGTCCATGGGGTCGCTAAGAGTCAGACACGACTGACTGACTTCACTTTCACTTTTCACTTTCATGCATTGGAGAAGGAAATGGCAACCCACTCCAGTGTTCTTGCCTTGAGAATACCAGGGACGGGGGAGCCTGGTGGGCTGCCATCTCTGGGGTCACACAGAGTCGGACATGACTGAAGTGATTTAGCAGCAGCAGCAGCAGCAGCAGCAGCAGCAGGATATAACAGGTTCAGTTCAGCTCATTCGTGTCGGACTTTTTGTGACCCCATGCAGCACACCAGGCTTCCCTTTCCATCACTAGCTCCCAGAGCTTGCTCAAATTCACGTCCATCGAGTTGGATATGCCAGCCAACATTTTCATCCTCTGTCGTCCCCTTCTCCTCCTGCCTTCAATCTTTCCCAGCATCAGAATCTTTTCCAGTGAATTGGTTCTTTGCATCAGATGGCCAAAGTATTGGAGTTTCATCTTTAGCATCAGTCCTTCTAATGAACATTTAGGACTGATTTCCTTTAGGACTGACTGGTTGGATTTCCTTGCAGTTCAAGGGACTCTCAAGAGTCTTCTCCAACACCGCAGTTTGAAAGCATCAATTCTTCCATGCTCAGCCTTGTTTATAGTCCAACTCTCACATCCATACATGACTACTGGAAAAACCATAGCTTTGACTAGATGGACCTTTGCTGGCAAAGTAACGTCTCTGCTTTTTAATATGCTGTCCATGGTTTTCATAGCTTTTCTTCCAAGAAGCAAGCGTCTCTTAATTTCATGGCTGCAGTCACTATCTGCAGTGATTTTGGAGCCCAAGAAAATACAGTCTCTCACTGTTTCCATTGTTTTCCTATCTATCAGTCATGAAGTGATGGGACCGGATGCCATGATCTTAGTTTTCTGAACGTTGAGTTTTAAGCCAACTTTTTCACTCTCCTGTTTCACTTTCATCAAGAGGTTCTTTATTACTTCTTCACTTTCTGCCATAAGGGTGGTGTCATCTGCCTTTCTGAGGTTATTGATATTTTTCCCAGAAATCTTGATTCCAGCTTGTGCTTCATCCAGCCTGGCATTCTGCATGAGGTACTCTGCCTCTAAGTTAAATAAGCAGGGTGACAATATACAGCCTTGATGTACTCCTTTGCCAATTTGGAACCAGTGTGTTGTTCCATGTCCAGTTTTAACTGTTGCTTCTTGACCTGCATACAGATTTTTCAGAAGACAGGTAAGGTAGTCTGGTATTTCCATCTCTTGAAGAATTTTCCACAGTTTGTTGTGATCCACACAGTCAAAGGCTTTGGCATAGTCAATAAAGCAGAAATAGATGTCTGTCTGGAATTCTCTTGCTTTCTCAATGATCCAACGGATGTTCGTAATTTGATGTCTGGTTCCTCTGTCTTTTCTAAATCCAGCTTGTACATCTGGAAGTTCACGGCTCATGTACTGTTGAAGCATGGCTTGGGGAATTTTGAGCATTACCTTGCTAGCATGTGAGATGAGTGTAATTGTGCAGTAGTTTGAACATTCTTTGGCATTGCCTTTCTTTGGGATTGGAATGAAAACTGACCTTTTCCAGTCCTGTAGCCGCTGCTGAGTTTTCAAAATTTGCTGGCATATTGACTGCAGCACTTTCACAGCATCATCTTTTAGGATTTGAAATGGCTCAACTGGAATTCTATCACCTCCACTAGCTTTGTTCGTAGTGATGCTTTCTAAGGCCCACTTGGCTTCACATTCCAGGATGTCTGGCTCTAGGTGAGTGATCACACCATTGTGATTATCTGGGTCATGAAGATCTTTTCTGTATAGTTCTTTTGTGCATTCTTACTACCTCTTCTTAATATCTTCTGCTTCTGTGGGGTCCAAACCATTTCTGTCGGGTCCAAACCATTTCTGTCCTTTATTGTGCCCATCTTTGCATGAAATGTTCCTTTGGTATCTAATTTTATTGAAGAGATCTCTAGTCTTCCCCATTCTATTGTTTTCCTCTATTTCTTTGCATTGATCACTGAGGAAGGCTTTGTTATCTCTCCTTGCTATTCTTTGAAACTGCATTCAAATGTAGTTTTTCCTTTTCCCCTTTGCCTTTAGCTTCTCTTCTTTTTTTCAGCTATTTGTAAGACTTCCTCAGATAATCATTTTGCCTTTTGGAGTTTCTTATTCTTGGCGATGATCTTGATCACTGCCTCCTGTACAATGTCACAAACCTCCATCCATAGTTCTTCAGATACTCTGTCTATCAGATCTAATCCCTTGAATCTATTTGTCACTTCCATTGTATAGTCGTAAGGGATTTGATTTAGGTATACCTGAATGGTCTAGTCATTTTCCCTACTTTCTTCAACTGAAGTCTGAATTTGGCAATAAGGAGTTCATGATCTGAGCCACAGTCAGCTCCCAGTCTTGTTTTTGCTGACTGTATAGAGCTTATCCATCTTTGGCTGTAAAGAATATAATCAATCTGATTTTGGTGTCAACCATCTGGTGATGTCCATGTGTAGAGTCTTCTCTTGTGTTGTTGGAAGAGGGTGTTTGCTATGACCAGTGCGTTCTCTTGGCAAAACTCTGTTAGCCTTTTCCCTGCTTCATTTTGTAGTCCAAGGTCAAATTTGCCTGTTACTTGGGGTATTTCTTGACTTCCTACTTTTGCATTCCAGTCCCCTATAATGAAAAGGACATCTTTTTTGGGTGTTAGTTCTAGAAGGCCTTGTAGGTCTTCATAGAACTGTTCAACTTCAGCTTCTTCAGCATTATTGGTTGGGGCATAGACTTGGATTACTGTGATATTGAATGGTTTGCCTTGGAAATGAACAGAGATCATTCTGTCATTTTTGAGATTGTACCCAAGAGCTTCATTTTGAACTCTTTTGTTGACCATGATGGCTACTCCATTTCTTAAGGGATTCTTGCCCATAGTAGTTGATACAATTGTCATCTGAAATAAACTTGCCCATTCTAGTCCATTTCAATGATTCCTAAAATGTCAATGTTCACTCTTGCCATCTCCTGTTTGACCACTTCCTATTTACCTCGATTCATGGACCTAACATTCCAGGTTCCTATGCAATATTGTTCTTCACAGCATGGGACTTCACTTCCATCACCAGTCACATCCACAACTGGATGTGTTGTGGATGTGAACCTGGGGAGTTTGTCTTTCTGTGTCATATCTTTTTGCCTTTTCATACTGCTAATGGGGTTCTCAAGGCAAGAATACTTAAATGGTTTGCCATTCCCTTCTCCAGTGGACCACATTTTGTCAGAACTCTCTACCATGACCTGTCTATCTTGGGTGGCCCTACACGGCATGGCTCATAGTTTCATTGAGTGAGACAAGGCTATGGTACAATGTAACAGGTAAAGAGAGAAAAATCAAACTGAGAACTCAGATTTCAACAGCAGGCAACTGGGTTCTGGTGGATCCATTAACTGGGATAGTAAATACTGGCATAGGTACTAACTACAGTCCTAAAAGATGATGCTGTGAAAGTGTTGCATTCAATATACGAGCAAATTTGGAAGACTTAACAGTGGCCACAGGACTGGAAAAGGTCAGTTTTTATTCCGGTCCCCAAGAAAGGCAATGCCAAAGAATGTTTAACTAGTGCACAATTGCACTCATCTCATACTCTAGCCAAGTAATGCTCAAAATTCTCCAAGCAAGGCTTCAAAAGTACGTGAACCTAGAACTTTCCAGATGTACAAGCTAGATTTAGAAAAGGTAGAAGAACCAGAGATGAAATTGCCAACATCTGTTGGATCATAGGAAAAGCAAGAGAATTCAGAAAAACATCTAATTCTGCTTCATTGTCTACCCTAAAACCTTTGTATGTAACACAACAAACTGGAAAATTCTTCAAGAGATGGGAATACCAGACCACTTTACCTGTCTCCTGAAAAATCTGTATGCAGGTCAAGAAGCAACAATTAGAACTGGACATGGAACAATGAACTGGTTCCAAATTGGGAAAGGAGTATGCCAAGCCTGTATATTGTCATCCTGCTTCTTTAATGTAAATGAAGAGTATATCATTTGAAATGCCAGGCTGGATGAAGCAGAAGCTGGAATCAAGATTGCTGGGAGAAATATCAATAACCTCAGATATGCAGATTGCACACCCTTACAGCAGAAAGAGAAGAGGAACTAAAGAGCCTCTTGATGAAGGTGAAAGAAGAGAGTGAAAAAGCTGGGTTAAAATTTAACATTTAAAAAATGAAGATCATGGCATCCAGTCCTATTACTTCACAGCAAATAGATGAGGAAACAATAGAAACAGTACGAGACTTTATTTTCTTGGGCTCCAAAATTACTGAAGATGGTGGCTGCAGGCATGAAATTAAAAGATGCTTGCTCCTTGGAAGAAAAGTTATGATAAGCATAGCATATTAGAAAACAGAGACATTACTTTGCTGATAAAGGTCTGTCTAGTCAAAGCTGTGGTTTTTCCACTAGTCATGTGTGGATGTGAGTGCTGAACCATAAAGAAGGCTGAGCGCCAAAGAATTGATGCTTTTGAACTGTGATGTTGGAGAAGACTCTTCAGAGTCCCTTGGACAGCAAGGAGATCACACCAGTCAATCCTAAAGGAAATCAACCCTGAATATTCATTGGAAGGACTGATGCTGAAGCTCCAATACTTTGGCCACCTGATGTGAACAGCTGACTCATTACAAAAGACCCTGATGCTGGGAAAGATTGAAGGCAGGAGGGGAAGGGGATGACAGAGGATGAGATTCTTATATGGCATCACTGACTCAATGGACATGAACGAGCAATATCCGGTAGACAATGAAGGACAGGGAAGCCTGGCATACTGCAGTCCATGGGGTCACAAAGAGTCAGATACAACTGAGTGGCTGAACAACAACAACAACTAACTACAACATCTGGCAGGTTGACTGTCAAAGAGTAGGTGCTCAATACCTGTTGAATGAATGAAAGATACCTAATAAACCATGATCATACAATTGTGGATGACAACGTGGGAAAGTAGCGCTGATTTATGGATAAGCTTTGTTGAGTTTTGACAGATATGTATATCCAGGGGAGGTAGAGTAGGAGGTTGTGAAAAAGAAATGCATAACAGAGGTACCAGCAAACAAAAACCCACAAAGGTTAGAAAGTTTAGTTTCAGTTCCAGAAACAGTGAAAGGTTCAGTTTAGCTTTCGAATAGTGAGAGATGAGACTAAAAAATATGGGCTCCATGATGTTCTGTGACTGAAAGTCAGTCTGAGGAAGTTTTAATTAATTAAGGTAGTGACAGTGAGTCATGGCTATTGAGCAGGGGTCTTCCATGACCTTTAGGATCACTTTCTTTTGGGAAACTTTTATAGCAGCACTGGGATAGGAAAGATTGGAATGGGAAGAAATCTAAGAGGTGGAAGATCGGTTAGAAGGATATTATGAAGGAAAAAGCAAAGATCAGAAGAAGTCCTGATGGTCGTGTGGTTTGTCAGGCAGTAACAGATTCAAAGGATATTCAGGAGAAAGTTAATATGCAAGATCAGGCCCCAGATTGGGATGGACAGAAGTTAGAGTTGGATTCGAGGTAGAATCTGGGTGGCAAAGCATTGTCGCCTCAATGAACAGCAAAAACTGAAGCCAGGAAGGTGAACAGTTTCAGGTGAAGACAAGTGATTCTGAGATGCCAGAAGGAGATAGCAGGAAATGGAACTCTGCCCTTCAGAAGACAGACTGGGGCCCGGTATTTAAAGTTGGGAATCAGCTGATATAAATGGTGATGATGTGTGTGAATGGATAAGATGGCCAAGGAAACAGAATAAGCCCAGGAAAAAAGCCAGGAGAGGATGCTTACCCTTGGCTGGGTGAGGCAGGAAGTGAAAGCTAGGAAGCAGAAAGAGCAGCAGTCAGAGAGAGAGAAGATTAATCTGGGAAATGTGCTTCTAAGAGGACAGGAAACAGAGCTTCAAAGGAAAGGGTGGGTCAATAGAACCAAATAGTTATAGAATTGGAAAAGAAGGAGAATTGACAGGGGAGGGAGCTGGGCAGGGCTGCAGAGGGCAGGCATGGAGGGGGCATGGGGAAGATGTACTTTTCCACAGTGTTTCTAATGCAAGAGTCAGGGGTACTGCTGGGATGGCTCCTACACTGATATCATGTGGTTTCACAGAACTCGATAGATCCCTTTCTTCTCAGCAGTCACTGGAAAAATGGGCCACAAGTATGGGTACAAATCAATTTAAGAACCCCGATATCTGAAATCTAACTCATGAACACTCCCGGGACTTATCATGTCCTGAGAGGAAACAGTCAAACTTAGACTGACCATTTTGTACAGCAGTATGCGTGCCAGAGCTATGGGTGGCGCTGGGTAGCACCATAGTATTAACTGAACCACCCATTCTGTTACTAATTTGAAATGCTACTTTTATCATAGAGTAAATCCCAATTGGCTTTGTATCTATACCTGGACTCTCTGTTTCATTCCATTTTGTACCAAACCTCCTGGTATTTGATTGGGATTGCCTTGTGTTCATGAATTTATTTGTGAAGAACTGGCATTTTTTATAATATTCAGTCTACTAAAAAGATGAGGGTACTTAAGCCTTCTTCTATGCCCTTTAGTGAAGATAAATACTTTTTCATAGAGGTCCTAAGCTTGTCTTTTGAATTACCAGTTTTAGTGGTATTAGTATTATTTTTGGTATTTTAAGTGTGTGTGTGTGGAAATAAGGATGTAGGTGCTTTCTCAGATAAGCAATACGAATTTTAAAAAGCAATCTAAAGCAAATGTAAATGTTTAATAGCATCTGACCTTCTCTGAGGGCTTCCCAAGTGGCTCAGTGGTAAAGAATACACCTGTCAATGTAGAGATGCAGAAGACATGGGTTCGATCCCTGGGTTGAGAAGATCCCCTGGAGGAGGAAATGGCAACCCACTCCAGTATTCTTGCTGGGAAAATTCCATAGACAGAGGAACCTGGTGGGCTACAGACCATGAGGTTGCAAAGAGTGGGACATGACTGAGCGACTGAGCATGACCTTCCCTGAGCTGATACACAAGTAAATAAATCATTCTGGATAGTACTGTTATTAAGATAGAAAAAAAAATGTTGTTCATTTTCCCTGTATATTGCTAGTTTTTCCTTCAATAAGACCAGCGGTGACTATGTATGTTAAAATGTGGTCTGTTGAGCCCTCGCCACCCCCGGCCCTGCAAATCACGTTTATCATAGGTGTTGTCACACGGTTTGGTGGGAGTGAAGAAAGGTTTCAGTTTTATCTTTTTCTTCATCCCAGTCCTTTGAAAATTTTCAGTTTGAAGAAAAACGTAAAACTATCTAACAAATCCAGATAAGGAGTCAGCAAACTTCTACTGTAAACAGCCAGAGAGAAAATGTTTTAGGCTTGTGGGCTATACGGTCGCTGCGGCAGCTACCTAACTCTTGTTGTACGTGAAAGCAGCCGTAGACAATAAGTAACTGAGCCTGGTTGTGTTTTAATAAAAAATGTTTTAAATATTTATTTATGTATTTGGCTGCACCGGGTCCTACTTGTGGCACAAGACCTTCTATCTTCATCATGGAACTCTTTAGTCCGGGCATGGAAACCCTGAGCGGCAGCACACGGGATCTAGTTCCCTGACCAGGGATAGAACCTGGGGCCCCAGCACTGAGAGTGTAGAGTCCTGGCCACTGCACCACCAGGGAAGCCCTTCTAACAAAACTTTACTTATAAAACAAGTGGTGAGCCCGTTGTGCTGCACAGGCCAGATCTGGCTCATGGCTCATGGTTTCCAGATCCCTAGTTTAGACCAGTGTACTTCCAAATTTTTCATTATCTGTGCTTCAAAAAATTGAAAGCAATGTACTTGTCCCCATGGAACTAAAGACGACAGGATGCAAAGTGCTGGAGTGAACAAAACAGAGCAAAATCACCAAAATGATTTTTTATCAATACTCCCATAATGAGTCAGCATAGCTAGCCCTTATCAGCTTCCTAAAACACAACTGGGATCACAGTACATAAAAAATATTTGAGGAGAGAGAAAGAGCTAAATGAAAAAAGAAAACCATCATTATTAGTAATGGAAACATTTGCTGTTACTTACCAGTCCTGTACTGCATTGAAGGATTCTTCATTTGTGATGTCATACATTAAAATAAAGCCCATGGCCCCACGATAATAGGCTGTGGTGATAGTCCTGTATCTTTCCTGGCCTGCTGTGTCCTATAAAATAAAAACAACAATCTCTCAAAAACTGAAGCAATACATCTTTTGGGGAGTGATTAATTATTTCCCAAATTGTCATAACAGAGAGTTTACAATGTCTAGCTGTATATGTTTTTCAGTCTTGATTTTCCTAATCATTTTCATAAGGCAGCTCTGTAATATTATGAGAAAATCTTTTTGGGGGTAAAGGGCTAGCTCAGAGTACCTTCTACATTTGTTCATTCCCATTAGGCAGCACCTAACTATAGAAAAGAAGAAGATAGTTCATACATATCAAAATCCGTGGCTTTTTGTATAGTTTAAAACCAGGGGAGTACATTAACTCCATCATTATGTATTTATTGTCTATCTGCTAAGTGCAAGCCTCTGTGGAGGGAAAAAAGAAATTTATGAAAAAGTGTCTGCATTTAAAAACTTGCAGTGTAGTTTCAGTTTATTCAACGGTAAGAAATGAGAATAAAAATACCTGCTTTGTATGAGTGTTTGAGTTGGACGTATGAGGAGTTCCCAGTCTCCCATTAGAGAACCAGGGGGACATGCACAAACCACTGAACCGCTATTAACTTGAACCTCCTAAAGTCTAGCATGCTTGTTAGGGTGACATGATATAATGTACTGGAAGTGCTTCATAGAGCCTGACACACAAAAGTGGCCAATAAACAGCAGGAACTGGCTGTTATTCCTGAAGTTTGGGAAGGTTAAATCTAACACAGGATGCCACATGGCAGCTTACAAATGCAGGTGTTCAGAACCTGCAAAAGAGCCACATGCAGCAGAGAAAACTGAGAATTAGAGGCATCCCTGAAATGACCTGTATGTCATGGACACTGCACAGTGTAGCTGAAGAAATGATTATTCAACTGTCTTGCTCTTTGTCTTCTTAGGATTTGAGGTATCACTTATAACCCAGAGGTCCTTGGTTTCCCTCTTCGTTACTCTCCCAGGAGATTGGGCTCTGATTTCTTCATCCTAGTATTCTCCGTGCTTAGCATTTTGGACAGAAATGTTACCTTCTTTCTAACTTCAGTCTGGGTCCTCTTTCCTCCCTTCTCCCAGAGATGCCTCCTTTGTAAACAAAATAAATCCCAGGTCCAAGCCCTGCAGGGAAAGCTAATGTGTTAGATGATACAAGAAGAGGTTCCTTTCACATCAAAATGAAATGTACATCTCCTGGGTCCAAACAGATTCTCATTGGACATGCTGTTCCTTGCCCATAGCCCCCTCCCACTCAGATGCATACACGACACCTCAAACTAACAGCCGGAAATTCAAGACTGCTCACAATTTTCTCGTAATTTGTGTGATTTATTCTATTTAGCCCCTGAAAATTCAGAGAAGGGTGACTAAAGAGGCTGAGGAAATCAGCAAATGATTTCAGGAGAATGTGGGGGTGTGAAATAAAGCTTGAAAATTAGCAAAGGGTATGACTGTGCATGGAGTCAGAAACAATTATACTTTATTTGTGGAGCAGGGATAAGACTGGCCTGATTAGAGGTATTTATTAGGTAATGTTATTGAAATAAGTTTCCAAAGGTAAGATAAAAAAGATTAAGGTACTCAAAATAGCAAAAGTGAAGCAAGACAAGCAAAGAAGGTCTTTCAGAACATACCACTAATTGGCAGAAAACAGAAAGTCTAGATTTCACCACATGAAAATCTGACCATTTCTTGAATATAGAAAACCCTTAAAAATAAAATTGAAATGATGTGAATAAGATAATATTTGATTATTTTTCTCTACTTTGTTTAGCATTTTATAAATATGAATGTGTAGATGTTAGCGATAACCTTGGATATCAAAAACTGCATGTAATTGGGACATATACAAATTTATCAGACAGAAAGTATCCAGTCTTGAGCTTATTTGGATATTCTTGGATATTCATTGGCTCTAATTCCATTAACAGTATATCCAACTGTTAAATAAAAAGGAAAGTTAGAGAATGAAATGAAATGGTGTTTAAAAAGCAAAGTATAATCAAAGATTGTGTAATATATTTTAGCTCTCTGGGAGACACAACCCCTTACATCCTATTTTAAAACTTGGGCACTTTTGGGTTCATAATTTTTCAGAATACATTATCTTTAAAATTACTTTTTTTTTTTCCTACTGTGAAGTAACTTTAAATAGCTTTCATTATCTCTTGGTAAAATTGACTGAGTAGCCTTCTTATCGGTTGGGGACCCCTTTCTGCTGCTTTTTCTAGACAATAGACAGCTTTCCCCTAATTTTTCACAGGAGAAAACAGCCAGTATGCCTGAGCCACAGCTAAAAGGTGACCCAGACCCTTCCTGTCAAGCATGTCTTCAACACAGGCACTGAATAATGTTGTGTTGAAAAACTATGACATTATCTCTTTCTTCTTGACCTCCTTCAGTGATGGCTTCCCTTTTCATAAGATGTTAATTTTATTTTGACAGTAAAGAAACTAGGTCTAGTGTTATAAAACACATCAACTTCCCACTTTGAGTGTATTTCATCTTCAAGGGAGCAGAAATCAAGGTTGTGTTATATTATGATTGAGATGTTATAGGAAACCACAGGGTCAGACAGCCATTATGTATCAAAATTTAAAAATAGAGGGGGACAAAAACAGCTTTCAAGGAAAAAAAAAAAAAAACAGGAGCTTTCAGACAGCAGGTAAGTCACAGCAAGGGACAGGATCTTCCATAGGATTCTGACTTGAACCCAGAAACACAATCTAATTTGAGGTATTTGTCACCTAAAAGCTCTCAAGGAGAATAAGAAATTGCACCAAGTAAAGGACATGTTGTAAGAAATACAAGGAGGAAATTTCCTTTCCAGATGCAAAGAAAATAAAGAGTAAAACTAAGCTAATAAACAGACACTAAATTGGCTCTGCATTGGTTTTGAGCATTGAAAACAATTTTAGGATTCCAAACTCATTAGCACTTTCTCTCCCACTATATTAGGAAGAAAAAGGAGTCAGAAAAAAAACATCTCATTACATCTGACATTTACTAATAATGATAGAAGGCTATACTGGAAAGAAAATAACATTTATAATGTCAAGTGCCACTAATGTAATTAAATGTGAGAATCTTGAAAGGGAACTAAAATGGTACCTCTTCTCAACCTGCTCAGGAAAACGGCTCTAAACCCTGGTTTTGCCTTGTTCCTCTTCCCAGTTGATTCTAATAACTGGAGGCACCTGCTGCTGCTGCTGCTAAGTCACTTCAGTCGTGTCCGACTCTGTGCAACCCCATAGACGGCAGCCCACCAGGCTCCCCCGTCCCTGGGATTCTCCAGGCAAGAACACTGGAGTGGGTTGCCATTGCCTTCTCCAGGAGGCACCTGCTGGTTTTCTACAAACGTAGGCTTCTGGTGATTGAAAAATCACAACTGGAAATCTTTCGCACAAAAAATGAGGGATAAAAATATGATTGAAAAATCAAAACTTTCTTCCAAGAGAGTTAGCTTTCATTTTTCTCTCTTTTAAGGAAAAATAAAATCATTTTAGCTGGCTTAAATATTTTGATTTCTCAATCATGCTCTTAGCAATTGTTGGCTTTAATGACAAGTTTGATTAGCAAATACTTGAATACCTGTCAAGAAAAGAGCTCTAAAATGGAAAACATTAGCACTTTGATCATTAGTAGCTAGGAACATACTTCAGTTTTGAATTTTGGCATTTTTGTCTGTTTTTGCCTTATGTTTTCTTTCTCTGGTGAAACATTTTATTTTTTTTCACTGTACGTAGTGTATTCTCAATCACTTTTGAAGTCACACAGAGATAATGTGCAGTTTTAGACTGAGGAAATAACTTTCATTTGTAAGATCTGGGTTATATTGTAATTCGCTTTCTTGTTTTGGTGGTTATTTCTCTCTATATTGAATTAAACAGAAAATGGAAGTAATCATTAGTAAAGAAACATAACTCAAATAATATCACTACCGTCAAAATACATTTTATTGAGTGTCTAGACAAAGAAAAATGGATTGAAGGACAGATAATCCTGATACATAGTAAAGTAGGTCATTTTATAGGTGGAGAAATCAAATCAGAACACACTGGTGTTAACCAAAGGAAATAGTATGTAATAATCCAAAGAGGAAATTAACAGCAATGTACAGTAGGATGAGAACATTGAAACATAAGACATAATTCACAATTTACCTAGTGAACTTCCAAATAGATACAAATAATGTGAAATAGAATAAACATTCAGTCATTTAGCATTCAAGCAAGTAGTGATGCTTTAACTTGGACCTTGCTACCTTTTTACCTGCAGGAATTATTTTGAATTATCAAAGGAAGATGAAATTATTCTCAATATAATTTAATATTAATGATGATTGATTGATTCAATAAACAATAAGTGAATACTTATTACCAGTTACAAACTATGATAATACTTATTAAATTTATCTATTCTAGACATATTTAACAATTCTACACTTTAAAAGCACTTCATTAATCAGGATATCCTATTCCTTACATGTCTATAAAATATTAGAATATATATCATTTCTAAAGCACCAGACAGCATAGCAATTTAAAATTGTAATTGAGACCATCTCCAATTCAGAGTCACAATTGTGGGTTGTATTGTGTTCCTCCCAGAAGATATGTGAATTCCTACCCCTAGAACCTGTGAATGGGATCTTATTTAGAAGTAGGGTCTTGGCAGATGTAATCTAGTTACAAGGAGTTCATAGTGGATTATGGTGGATACTAATCCTGAACTGGTGAAAAGAAAACAGAGACACAGAAGGCCATCTGAAGCCAGTAGCAGAGACTGGAGTGATGTAACAACAAACCAAGAAATATCAAAGATTGCTGGGAAGCACTAGAAGCTAAGAGAGGCATGAAATGAATTCTCCCTCTGGAGCCTGAGAGAAAGCATAGCCTTGTGACACCTTAATTTAGGACTTCTAGCCTCCAGAACTGTGAGGCAATAAATTCCTGTTGTTTTAAGCCACCCAGTTTGTGGTACTTCATTATGGCAGCCCTAGGAAACTAATGCAGTCACTGACCCCAGTTTGCAATCTGCATGATCAGGGCAAAAGCAATATAAATTTCACAGCTATCCACATACCCCTTTACTACTTTACAGGAGAGAAAATACAGAAGGTTAACAGTGGTCTATTGGAGAACCGTAAAATAGTCTCATGAAGACATTATGCCAAAATGCATAACTGTCTTCCACTTATGAAAATTAATTCTACTCAAAAGCTGAGTTGATGTGTCTTATTGCTTAAAAAAAAGTAGATCTTACTATATATGAATACATACATATATTGTTATTAGAAGGACAGAACACCATTCCTTGAAGTGATACATATTATATACTGCTTCATGCTGGAATTTTATCCCCACATGACTGAAGTGCTGTTACAGAAAAACCTAAAGTCATAACATATACTGAGACACTACCTTCCAAAACAATAGAAACAACAAAATGTTGATTATCATATATTTCTTTATGTGCAATTACTTCCCTCCCAGTTATATTTATTTTTTTCATTTCCATAAATAGGCAGGCATAAAGCAAACACAGAACACACTCTGATGAAAATAGTAGGCAAAACAGAGAGCTTAAATATTTTATGCTCTCTTGCTGCACGTTTATTTTTGGAATAAGAACTTTTTTCCTTACTGCAGGTAATCTTCCATAAAGATGAAATTTACAAACCATTTTTCCCTACTGATCTTTTACAAACAGTCACTATGAATTCATTTTCACACAGTTATATAAGCATCTGTAAATCAAGCCCACATTTTAGAAGAGGGTTCTAATAAGCTGGCCTCTAAATAATTCTTTGATCAATTTAGAGGTTCTTCCTACCTATTGTCCTTTATCCATCCTCTTCACACCAGCCAATTTTATCGATCAGATTTTCTTGGCATGATGTTTAACTTTGAAACACCCAATCCTTCATTTTACAATGGCATCTACTTCCAAGTAAAACCTAATAAAACAAGCCTGAGGCACAAGGATAAAACTTGACCTATTATTTCTTGGCAGTGTTGCCATGGCAATCCATCTTTTCTGGAAGAGAGGAACAGTTGTATATAGCTCTTTTATAGGGGGCCTTAGACTCTATTGTCAGTGAGACCAAAACACATCTACCAATTGTGTGTTTCTGCTCATGAAAAGTTGGAGATACTTTTCAGAAAATGCCATTTCAATGCTCAGATGAACTCTTTTCAAGACCTTTATAAAATTTATAATCAAAACCATGTAAAGACATCTTCATTCATTTTAAGAGCTTGTTATCTAAGGATGAGTAACACAAAGGCAGAGAAAGGCGTCATTTTTGCTTTCTTTCTAATTAATCTTTCTGACAATCTTCTTCCCAGTAGGATTTTGATTATGTTCAACTTTGTCAAAACCTAGGGCACAAACATTTAAATGCAGGCAGCTCAGAGCTCTTCATCAAAATTAGTGGTTGTTTTTCTTCACAGAATGCAATTCAAATGCTTCCCATCAGATCAAGTGGTCTATGTTTTAAAGGATAATAGGCTTTTCAGTGGGATTCTTAGTGTTGGCCTAAAATTGGGAAGTAAAGGGGTGTGTGTGTGTGTGTGTGTGTGTGTACACACATACATATATGTGTGTATGTATATATATATTTATATGACTGATTTGAGTGTTGTAAGGCAGAAACTAACACAACATTGTAAAGCCATTTTCCCCCAATTAAAAAATAAATAAACTAAAATTCATTAAATTTTTTTTAAAAGCCTCCAACTATATTCCTTACAAAGGGATGGAGGTTTCACCCACACATGTGCCAGTTGGATGGATGGATGGATGTCTGCTCAGACAATGAAACTGCTGACTTTAGGTATCTGAGAACTGAAGAGAGAGGCAGGGTGGTGGAGGGGAGGCAGTAGAGAAGTCTGACTTCCCGCAGGTTAGCATGGCTACCTCATGTGAGTTCCCCATGGATCAGTAAACACCAGAGCAGGCAGCTGCTCTTGAGACATCTTGCCATGAACCCACCTCTGAGAAGACTGTCTCCTGGATGAGGCACCGGAGGCGACGAGGATTACTACCAGAGGCAGGAGGGGCTGAATGAATGTTAAAAGGGAAAGAACCTGAACCAACCTTTCTTGTCATGGCGCTGAGCAGTGGGAGAGCCCTGCAAGGCTCCCTGAACCTCCCACATGAGGGAGCCAGCATTCAGACATGTGCCACATGGAAGTTACATGGGCTTAGCTGGAGAAGCCGAGAAAGAAAGTGCAGTCGCTCAGTCGTGTCCGACTCTTTGAGACCTGGTACAAGCTCCTCTGTCCATGGGAGTTTCTAGGCAAGAGTACTGGAGTGGGTTGCCATTTCCTCCTGACCCAGGGATTGAACCCAGGTCTCCCTCATTGTAGACAGACGCTTTACCATCTGAGCCACCAGGGAAGTCCCGAGAGGGAACTGTAACCCACAGCTAGTTCCGGCAGAGTCATCTGCCTAACGTTTCCCAGCCCTTCGCTGGTCCGTCAAGAGTAAAAACTAGGAAAAGTGGAAGAACAGAAGAGGTGAAAGGGTGACGCAAATCTCTCTTCCTATTACACTATCAATCTATGGGAATATAGCTAGATTTGAGGGAAGAATATGAGGGTTAAATTGAATATGACAAGAGGATTTTAAACTAGGATCAAAAATGCTGAGGTTTTAAAATAGACTATGTATTTTTCAGAATAGATTTAGAGTCACAGAAGAATTGAACAAAAAGCACAGAGATTTCCCAAATACCCTCTGCCCCACAACTGCGTAGCCTGCTCTCCCATTATCCACACCCCCATCCTCACCAGAGCAGCGCATGTGTTATAGTTGATGATGTTATACCATTGACACACCATCACCACTCACAGTCCATAGTTTACACGGGGGTTCGCTCTCCGTGGTGTGCATTCCATGGTTTGGACTATTTTATGATGACATTTATCCACCATTATAGAAACACACGGAGTAGTTCCACTGCCCTAAAAATCTTATCTGTGCCCTGCCTGAGCTTTTTTTTTTTTTAATAAAAGGAGACAGACTAGAAATGGGATCTGTTCAGACTGTGGTTTGGGGATAGGCACAGGACATTGGACAGAGTATCACTGAAAACAGGGTTTCGATAAAAATAATACCAGTGCATGGTATTTAACACCAGTAGGTTTAGACTCTTCACCAAACTACGTACCAATGAAATATAACAACAACATGAAGAATATGGACTTAAGAAAAGTTTTACACACTTCAAAGCACATCTCCAAATATCATTCCAGTTAATTGTTTTCTCAGAAGAGACTATTTTATAGATGATGGAACTGAGAAATAAAGAGGTTAGGCACAGGTTCTATGGTTTTTCTATCAATCATACAAAAATGCTGCTTTCAGATTGTTTTATTGCCCACCAAATTGTAAATGTTTGTTCAAGAATGTTGATCAGATAATTATGAGAAGTTATAAAACATGTAGGAGGTCATTATAGTTCATAATTTTGCTTATCAATAACATCTGAACTTTAAGGGAGAGCTGGTTTTTTGAATATAACTCAGTCTTATGTTGAAATGTTTAGGAATGAAGTATAATGAGGTCTGCAACTAACTGAAATACATTAATGAAAATAAGATGGATAAATGAATGGATAGAGGGATGGATCGACATGTGATAAAGTAAAATGTTAGAATCTAGGCTAATTGTACAATGTAAGTGATGAACATGTGTTTACCATAAAATTCTTTCAACTACTCCTGCCCCCTTCCCTGGCCAAAAGAGGTTAGGCACTAGTTCCAAGTCAAAGCACTAGAAAATGACATGTTACATCAAAGTCCAGCTCTTCTCACACAAATCTAGTCCTCTTTCTGAATATCAGGCTGGAGATTGAAGAATTTACATTATAGTTTTTCACTCTAGGTCTATGTTTGATATTATCACTTGGATGTTTAACACTTGTTCCATGTATGTGCTTTCGATCTTTGTCAGTTTCATATTTTCAAACTCCATTCATTCTTCAAGCAATTGTGCTGCGTCTAGTCCCAATCCACTCTTTCAGGGCATGTTTTTCTCCTTTTTCTTTAGTCTGTGAATTTTCTTCTATCTTTGCAAGCTCCTTTTTCTGTCCACCTCTTGAAGGTTTTACACAGGCTTCTGATCTTCATTCTCTCTCATCATCCTGTACCGTACTATCTTCACAGTTTCAAAGGTAGTCTATAAATGGCTCTACCTCTCCTGGAAACCTTGACTCTTGCTCCCCAGAATGACATTTCCATCATTGTAAGAGAGATAGCTCAAATTTATCTTGCTCAAATAAGTCAGTGCAATTCTCTTAAATTTATTATGTCACTAGCATTTTAAATCTTTTAATCACAACATCAGACTCACAGATATTCTCCTCAGAATTTGGTCTATAAATACTAAATACATTTTTGTTGAAAATAAAAAAAACCCAACAACTATAGTTTAGCAGAGTATCCTATTGGGAGTCAGGTTGTGGCTGAATATTTGGCACTTGTGTGAACTTGGTTATCTCACTTGCCTCTCTGGGCTCTGATATCCTCATTTGTAAATGAGAAAGTAAATTTTCTAAGTCTTGTTTCAGCTCTCAAGTCACAGAATGTCTTTAAATACATTTTCCCCTCTAACAGGATTTTTGGTCTAGTGCATCAGTTTCGTTTTACTGGTGAAATCTGTCCATTAATATTCACTCTAGTTACCAACATCTTTGCATGGTGGTGGTGGCTTAGTTGCTATGTCATGTCCGACTCCTGTGACCCGATAGACTGTAGTCTGCCAGGGTCCTCTGTCCCTGGGATTCTCCAGGCAAGAATACTGGAGTGGGTTGCCATTTCCTTCTCCAGGATATCTTCCCGACCCAGGAATTAAACCCGGTCTCCTGCATCGCAGGCAGATTCTTTACTGACTGAGCTATGAGGAAAGCCCCAAATATTTGCATAGATGTTTCCTATCTTATTTTATGATATTTGTGTTGATTTTCCTATATTTCTTTCTGTTCATTTCCTGCTTTTTCTTTGGTTGAATGCTTTTCATTTTTTCCCTAATTTTATTCTTTATTAGTTTGGAGGTTATACCTGTTATATGAAGTGATTTTCTCAAATTTCAAAACATATGTTCAAAAAACTTAATTACATATTTATTTCCCCAAATTCAAGTATTTAGAATAATGTCATTCATTCTTTCCCATTTTACATAATAATATGTACAGTGGTCCATATTCTAATTATATCTTCACTTTTTACTCCCTATATTAGACATTATTATGTTTTACATAGACATTATTCACTTATATTTATCCTTATTTTCCAGTTTCCCTGCTCACAGTTTTTTTCTTACTGAAACTATCCTTTCATATTTCTGAAATGCACTCTTCAGAAATCTCACTAAAGGTCTTTTGGTAGTAAACATTCTCTTCTGCATGTCTGAATATGTATTTATTGAAATTATTCATGAATAATGTTCAAAAAATATATATTACTGGGTATAAATTCTAGTTATACTTTATTTGTTCTTTATAGCATTATACTAAGGTTTATTGACTTCAGTTGACATTTAAAAATATGCTATCACTCTAATCATCGTTCTGTTTTAGGTAAACTCTCTTCTCTGAAGCTGTAAGAATTTCCTTCATCTTTGGAGGTTTTCAGTTTCCATGATGTAGCTACACTTACAATTCTTTTATCTATGTTGCTTCAGGTTCACTGTGATCCCCTATTTTGAGAATTCTTATCTTTCAAAATTTTAGAAAAAAATCCAGTCGCTATCTATTCAAACTACTGTTCTCCCATTCCTCCCCCTGCTCCCCCCTGCCTTTACTTTGGACTTACAATTAGATAAACAATTAGACATCAGATAAATAGGGTGACCCCACAGCCTGGGCTGCCCAGGAATATCCCAGGGTATGCCCTGTGGTAGATCAGTGAACACTTAAATAATGAATTTATCGAACTAAAAGTCTTCTAGAACTTTTTCAATTTAATTCATATTTGAAACCATGTCTGGATCAATAAAACAAGTTCATAGTTTCTGACATGGTTTCTGTCAGTTCTTAGGAGTTTGAAGAAAGGTCTGAAACAGTTCTAAAGGTCAGCTGAGTCATACGCTGTAAAACTTGTTAGTTTTAAAATGAAAGCAGGACTGAGTATAAAATATATGGCTGTTGCACGAGTCTGCCTCTGGAAGAGGAGTGTTTCTGTGCCCCCTGAGGCCTCTGTTCTCTTAAATCTTCTCATTAGCCATTCCGCTCATTTTTTTCTCTAATCAGCTTTCTTTTGTTACCTGTGCTGAGGAAGGGATGTGTCACTCATTGCGGGTCAAGATCAGAGCCTGGCATCTGACTCACTAAAGTATTTCATTTGATTAACACAGTCATTAAAAACTTTCAAGCCAACATTTAAAAATGTGGAGGTTATGACACAAAAGCCTACACTCCCAATTTCTTTTGAAAAATGCAAAAAGCTGGTAACAAATTGCTGTACGGCCGCTGAGGCTGAAGCTGGTAGCAGCTGCCTCTCTTACATGCTCATCTGCCCATCTGCCCTTCTCTCCTTCCTGATGTTGCCCATTCCCTAAGGAACTCATGTATGAGCTCACTCCCCACCTACCACCTTAAGTACTTCTGGTTATTCTCTGCACTAAACCATCCTATGTCTTCCTTTAAGCCTAAGAATGAAGCCCAAATTCCTTAGGCTCTTCTTCATTTGACCCCATCGTCCCTTTCCAATTTTGTCTTTACACGATCGTATGTGTTTATTCTTCTTTTTGTTCCCTTTGTGTCAGAATTTGGCCAAGTTTCTCAACTTCTTCCTATGGTTTTCTGACTTCTGTGTCTTCTTGTGTGTTCATGCCTCCACATGCTTGTCCTCTTGATCTTGTGTTTATCTTCAGTAGAATTCAGGTATATCTTTTTTAAAAAGTCTTATCAAATAGCTATTCTTCTTATTCTTCTAGACTGTCTTAACAAAGACTAAAACTTGTTCTTAACTTAGCCTAGGCAATTTAGTGCCTAGGTGAAATTTACATTTGGTGGTCAAGATTTATACAAGGAAAAAGTCAGGTTGTCTTAACAAATCAATATGCTGTCTGGATTAACTTTTTACTAAAAACTATTCAAACAGTGTAAATCTATATTCCTAACATTGTGCTGAGTACTGAGAAAAATATAAAATATGCACGCATGTGATATAATCTCTAAATCAAAAAAATTACATTTCCCACAAACTGGCAAAATAAAGCACATAAAGTGATCTGAGCCCTGGCAGTATTAGCAGTGTTTATTGTATGATGTGTACAGTATGTGCTAGAGGATTGACTGAAATGTGCTGGAAATGACTCTAGGAAAAGGTAAGGCAGGTCCTCAAGGATGGGTAGGTTTTGAAGGGCAGAGGAAAGGTGGTTAGCAGACTCAACCACAGCGTGAATCGTGGAAAGACCACAGAAGTGACAGGGAGGGAAGAGACTGGCATTGCTGTTTATCCTTTATTTGTACCTACCTCAATCTCCCTGAAGGGATCGAAACAATGTCTGTTGTTATGTATTGCACAAGGCTTTTGTTTGGCATCTGAAAATTCACCAGGCACTGCAAATGGAGAATATGATTCCCTACTCCCCTTTAAACTATAGTATCTGGTTTGGGAGACTGAGAACAGATCTATTTCTTCTAGAGCATGGAAGAAAGAAAATGTAACCTATGACTGAGTAACAGGTGGACTAAGTAATTAAACCTCTTTGAATTTTCACTTTCTAGCAAAAATGTGGATAATATTATTTACCTATATACCTTTTCATGGTTGTTGTAAGGACTGAATAAATAAACACATTGTAAGGTTTCTTGCACATACTGGGTGCTCAACAAATGGGAACTTTTTTCTTTTCTTTTCTTTTTTTCAAGAAGCAGCAATATGTAGAGGAAAGAATAAGGTCTTGGTGTTAGAACAACTGGGTTCCTACCCTGGCTCTGAGACTCACCTGCTGAGAGACTTGAGAAATATCACTTAATCATGGATGTCCCTAGAGAATATCATACTGAGTAAAGTAAGTCAGACAGAGAAGGGGATATACTGTAAAACATCCCTTATATGTGGAATCTAAACAGAAATGATACAAATGAATTTTCTAACGAAATAGAAACAGACTCAGAGAATGAACTTATAGTTGCCATAAATTGCTGAGATGGGGAAGGATGGAGGAAAGGGATAGTTAGGGAGTTTGTATATACTGCTATATTTAAAATGGATAACCAACAAGGATCTGCTACAGCACACGGAACTCAGCTCAGTGTTATATGACAGCCTGGATGGGAGGGGAGTTTGGGGGCAAATGGAACTTGTACATGTATGGCTGAGCTCCTTTGCTGTTTACCTAAAACTGTCACAATGCTGTTAATTGGGTATATTCCAATACAAAATAAAAAAGATTTTTTTTTTAAAGAAAAGAAATATCACCTAATCTCTCTGAAAATCAGCTTCCTGATTTCCAAAATGAAATCAGTAACTAATATTGAGTTGAGTTGCAAGCTGCAAATGACAAACATTCTCTGTAAGCTGTATAATGCTATAGGTAACATCATTATTATTGAACCTGTTAAAGACAGTAAAGAGTTGAAGCACGTTAAATTCCATTAGAAAGTGTTTGTTTAAATGCAACTGGATTTCTCAGTAGAACATTGTTCCTTATTTCTCCCATCTCCCAGAGCAGAGAGAAAATAAAGGTAGTTGTCCTTCACAATCACTCAGAATGTACATACCCTCATTTTCTCTTTCTACACTTCTTTACATTAAAAAGGAATGGAATTCAAAGGTGAAATACACAATTAAATTATCATAACAATTACTTGATTATGCTTACTGATCTCTTTAAGATCTTCTGCACAGTCTTACTTTTTATGATTGTTTTGACCTGCTTTGAGACAAAAGGTCTAATGAATAACAATGGTGGTTCAAGGTTAGAAGAGTGACTCCCACATTTCAAACTACTACTCACTGTAGTTGATAAGACTCATTGAACGATAAGTACTACGTCCAACAAATAAGTCTCAAAAAATACATAGGAGACACGGGGAAATGAAAATGCAGAAACCAGATGCTAGAGAAACGGGAGGTGCTGGAACATCTTACTATGTGCTCTGAGTCCAGAGAGAGAAAGCTCACAGCAGGCGCCTGGCTGTGCAACAGGTTTGGGCAACCAGAGGATAAAGTGACTGTCTGGCTCTGGAAGGTGCACTGCAAGGCCAGGGAGATGCATACTTTGTTTGGAAAGGCTTCTTGACTTGACCAGAAGCAGTTCTACTATCAATAATAGCAAGTATTTCTCCTTCTGAAGTGAGTCTAATGTATTTTTTCTTTATATATAACCTTCATCTTAAATAACTTAAAAATATATAATGAAATGATATTATATCCAAATGAAACATCTAAACATCAAGGCAATCTTGAGTGGTTGAGTGTTATTTTACCAGTTAAGTCAGTAGAAAATATTAAGCTCATTGCCTGGCATGGGGCATTTTCGTGTGTGGCCTTGTGACCTCACCTTTCTGTATGAGATTATATAGTATCAAATTTTATAAGGCATAAAGCCATCAGATTTTATAAGGGTCTCCTAAGATGAATGGTAACTGCAAATAAGCCTTGCAGGTCACATAGCTAAGTAGATGACAAAGCCTGGCTTTTTGCCTACATTCTTGGTTATGATGAAACCATCCCAAAGTAGCTTCATTGCTATTTAAGCAATTTTCTCCTTTCTGTTCAGTTCTCAACAGACACCCACGTACAGCTGAGTCTGGGGCTTGGCTTCATAATTATAGGAAATAAAATCGGAGGCAGAGGTCACAGGCTGGCTACAAAGACGATTACAGGGTTAAAGAGAGATGTGCCCATGGGGAGCAGCTGAAGGAGCTTTATTAAGCCTCAGGAGTCTGATGTGTGACTTCCTACGAACTGAGTGTTTAAAAGTCTTTGTGATAGAGCATGGCAAGTGGTTCTTCTTTTATAAATCTTCATTCAAGACAGAACTGGACTTATTGGGGCAGGGGTGGGGGGTGGGAAATGGGGCCTGGACACTGACTACAGGGATTGGGGAAGCTGGAAGGGCAGACATCCTGTCTTAAGGGCTGGGCTGTGAGTTGTACAGTGTCCAGTGGGGAGTTAGAGGGGCCAGTCAGGAGAGGAGAGAGCTCCGGGGGCACTCCAAGCCCCTTTAACACTGTTATTAAGGATGCTGCTTTTGAAAGGGATAAAACCTGACCACAGAGCTAAAAGAAAAATCTAAAAGAGAGGCCAAATTTGTATTAAAACATGATACAATCTAAACCTAGAATAAGATCTATAGAGTTTATTCAACCTGAGTGCTATTTAGGGGTGAAATCTTCTACTAAGTCAGAAAAAGCACATTTCTAGGTCTGTACAAATATATCAACCACATTATTTTCAGAGCAAATAAAATAGGACCTGTACTGAACTGTATGAATGAGGACACAGATAGGCAGATTTATACTGCATAGTACAGAAAACACTCAAACGTTAGCACTTTACATTTAAGAAGCAAAATAAGCTAGGACGAAGAAAATCATTATTGACAAGAAATAAAACCCATGCATAAAGCAACATTTAGTTTTTTCTTAATAAAAAGTTACCAAAATCACTGTGTTACAAATAGATCAAGTAGACCTAAATCATTTGCCAAACAATCTGGCAGCCCATAAAAGCATTTTCCCCAGATTTAAATTTTACTAACAACATGGCTGCTGGCATGAGAAGCCTGAAAGAGCATTCGTATTCCAACTATAATTCAAATTTCTACTTTTGATGCAAAAAGTTCTTTTACAACTTGTGTGCCTGACAAATATATTTTTCTTACCATGTCAACAGACTCTACTGCTCGAATAACTTGATAGCAGAGTCAGAGAGCAGATGCACTGGCATCCACTGATCCTTCTCCTACAGGAAAGACAGAAACTTCTCCAGCTGGGTACCACCCAACTGGAGGATGCCAGGCCTGAGGATCATGCTGTGCTAATAAGGTCAAGGTCTGATCTCTGTGTGTCTTCATTCTGCCCGATTACATGCTCAACCTGGCGCGTTATTTCACAAAGATGAGAGGCAGGCCGATGGGCAAGGGTGTAAGGCTGAATTTGCACAGGTCCATCATCCTTCATAAAAAGACAAACGAGTGATTCTTAGTATCCAGAGACAACTCTAAGCTACTGCTAAGGAACTTGACCACATGGGGCTGAGTATCTCCCCTTTTGGAACCGACAGCAATAAATTCTGATGCTGAGTGTTGGCTGGAGGGACAAATACAATGGAGAATTACCTCTCACCTTCAGGGAAGTTTTAGAAGACCTATTCCTTCTCATTGGCCTATTTATTTAAAAACTGGCATTTGGTCATTTAACACAGTGCCACACTCCAGTTCTTCTTTGGTCAATCTGATGGTGGAGTCTGGGCAGGGGCACTACTCCCAAGGCACCCTTGGTCATTCTGATGCTGGTGGTTTGACTGATACTGAATCCTGACTCTGGGGTTAGGTGACCGGGGCTGACATTGTGGCTCCATCACATACTTGCTGTGTGACTTTAGAAAAATCAGCTCATCTCATCTCTCATCTCTTGTCAGTTTCCTGAACTGTAAAATGGGATCATGATAGATTACCTCTCAAGTTATGAAGATTGAATGAGCTAACTCAGGCAATTTGTTTAGCATAGGAGATCAGACTAGGAAGTGAACAATACATGGTAGTTATTGTAACTTCCAAATACTCTTTCAAATGGCATTGAAACATGTATACTATCATGTAAGAAATGAATTGCCAGTCTATGTTCGATACAGGATACAGGATGCTTGGGGCTGGTGCACGGGGATGATCCAGAGAGATGATATGGGGTGGGAAGTGGGAGGGGGGTTCAGGATTGGGAACTCATGTACACCCGTGGTGGATTCATGTCAATGTATGGCAAAACCAATACAGTATTGTAAAGCAAAATAAAGTAAAAATTAAAATTAAAAAAAAGAGGACGTAGAAAAAAATAAAATAAAAAATAAAAATAAAAATTTTTCTTTCTTATGTGAAATGTTTTAAATATCAATATGTTACATCCTTACAGTTTCAGTTTTTTAAGTCATTGTAGAATATATAAATAATGCATATGCTATATACTGTATGTATAAAATATTATATATATGTGATTATTGGTATGATAGATCTAATTTTGGATGTCAATGCTTTTCAAAGATTTGGCTACAAACCACTGTTAATCCTTCTTATTTAAATAAAGTGGTGAGTTACTAAGAAGTAAAGATATCTAACACATTGTCATTCTTTGCTAAAATATGATCTTTTTTTTTCTCAAGTGGAAACAAAATAAATAACTGCTATAGTCTTCCAGTTTGTTTGAGGTGGACAGGCGAAAATTTCTGAGCTTTAAAATTTCCTTCTGTCGAAATACCTACTTCAATATAAAGTGTCCAAGGCAATTTAAAAAGTAGATAGAGACAAGCCAATAAAAATTGGAAACTGCCATAGAAAGAAAAGCAAACAAATAATGACTGAAATGCTGCTTGGACCTTTATCCAAGCTGGTTTTTGAAAAAATATGAATACTGTTTGCCTCAATGTTCCAAATGATTGGAGATGTACAGATTTTGGTCAAAATAGAGAAACTTACTAACAAAGAAAGGGGTTGCCTCATAAACTGGCAAGCATTTCATCACGGGACGTGTTTGAGCATAGGCTGGGTAAACAAAGTTAAGGATGCTAAAGAAGAGAGTCATGCACTCTATAAGGCATTAGACTACAGAACAAGATTCTAAAGGAGAATGACAGATGGTGCCCAAGTTGTGGAAACTGGGTATTGGAAGGTGCATGATTTTGATAGTGACAAATAAGTAAAGATGTTATTAAACATCTGTGGAAAGACAGGGGGCTCAGATTTTGGATATATCTTATTTTAGCCATAGGTGGAAACTCCTTAGCAGAGAAGTTCTAAAACCCAATAAATAGTTATGTCCTCATTATATTACAAATCTATTTTTTCACCTAATAAATCTTTTTGTTTACTGATTTTCTGCTTTTCCTATCATACAAATTTCAATGACTCAGTATGGAAGATTGGTCATTTATCTGTAAATAAAGATATAAATTTAGAGTGGTAAAAGCATCCTAAAGGTGAAAACTATGTTTATCTGGAAGGTATCCAAACTCTCTCCTTCCAAGATCACTGTCGCACAAACTGTAGCTGAAACTGACTGATTTATCCTCTTAATTAGTGACAGAGTAAAGTTTACCATACAATGTGGCCATAATAAGCTACTCCTTAGGCAAAAAAAAAAAAAAAGTTTCCAGTTTTGGTATTTCCTTTATACTTATTACTAGACCACTCAGTGGCTACTGGCACTAGATTACTTTCACATGTATTTTTAAAAAATTGACCTCAACTATCCCCTAAATCATCACAGAAACATCATGAGTTCTAAAATGACAATTTTACATTGGCAGCACCAACAATGTAATATCCAGTCTCTCCAATGATTAAATGAACTACAAAGCCACTGGGCAACATGAACATAAGAGGAGTTGGGCTGGTCAACATAAAATCAAATGCAGCTCTAATCTCCCAATCATATGAAGATGGATACTTCAGGCATAAGCACATTAACCTGTAAAATTTAATTTGCTCCACTTCCAGAAACAGGTTAAATTAGGTTAGGAACCAGAGGGCCTCTTTTCAGAGAGGAAGAGAGGGAGGATAGATAGAGGGAATCAGAGCAAGTGGAGAGAGGGGAACAGAAATGCATAGGAACAAGTCATTTTACTCGGAGTCCTTTTAAGAGCAAGCTTGGGTGTCATCATATAGTTCTATGCCAGAAACCCAGTTCCAGGAGACTTACACTCCCTCCAAAAGAAGGTTTCTCTTTATCTATATAATATTCATCGAAACACACATTGGTTTTATCTTGGTTTTGAATTTGAGTGCCTCTTGCCCCCTTTCCTAATAAATAAAATATCCGAATGCCACAAGATCAAGCACATCATCAAAAACTAAGAATTTATAAAAGAAAGCAAATCCCTTGTAGATTACCAGTAATTCCCTCTAACAGTGATATTGCAAGACTTCTGACCATTAGACTGAAGACTAGGTCACATTTGGACCAATCACTTATCTGTATCTTTTTGTTGTTGTTGTTTAGTCACTAAGTTGTGTCCGACTCGTTTGCGACTCCATGGACTGTAGCCCACCAGGTTCCTCTGTCCATGGGATTTTCCAGGCAAGGATACTAGAGTGGGTTGCCACTTCCTTCTCCACAGGATCTTCCCAAACCTGGGATGGAACCTGCATCTCCTACACTGACAGGCTGATTCTTTACCACTGAATCACTGAGGAAAACTAGCCCCTTATCTCCATCTGCTAAAATAAAATTCACTTGTGAGAAGCTATTTTATTCCTTAAGGCCCAGGTTGCTTTGCTTACTTACAAAACGAGAACTTAAAAATACTCTATGTGATGTACAATTATTTCATTAGTCTGTTGTTTATTTAAAAGTACTTTAAAAGCAGAGATTTCCTTAAGAAATATCTAACATATAATATGATGTCATAAATAACCAGATGTTTAGAAAATCATTATTGAAGGCTGAGGGGAAAAGCAAAGGATTATAGTGATGGTCAGAAACAATAAATTATGTTCTCATTTGCTTTGATGAACTTGGTTCTGAATATAACAGTGTATCGTCACTCACTTTGAACCTACCGTCCATGAAAGGAAGCAAAGGGAAATGCGTACAGTTAGCTACTTGTTTGAAATCCTCTCTGATTTGCTAAGGCAGGTTTCTTACAGTGTTGATTAATGGTGAGCACAACACTCTCCAACAAACCAGTTGTCCCCATGTTGAGCAAGAGAACCACCTCCCCCAATCCCAACTGGAGCTAAATATCCAGCTGGAGAGTGACTGAAGGTATAGCAATGAAATAGACAAACAGCTAGCTCCCCTTCTGACTTCTGAAAAGCTGGCAACCAAAATAATTCTGACAAAATAAAAGTCATTTTATCCGTTCATCCCACTTCCCCGTGTTTGCAGTTCTGAAATGGAAGAGAATTTCAGCACCAGAAACACTCAGCACAGACCATTTGTGTGGCACTTTTGTTTTTAGTTTTTGGTTTTTCATCTAGTCTCTTGGCAAGTTTAATGTTTACCACAAATACTGTTGTCTAGCATCGTGATACTGTGACTTGGGTCTCCGGGACCTATTTATCCACCAGCTGCCAGTTTACACCCTTAGACCACATCATTCTCCTACCTCCCAGTCACTGGTAGCTACCATCTAATTCCCTGTTTCTATGAATTTGGCTTTTTTAGACTCCATATATAAGCGATACCATACAATATCTATATAGCATTGTTTCTGTGTATCTTATAATGTTCTCAGTGCTTTCAAGAATTCTGTGCTTGAGCTTATTTTCAGCTATTTAGATTACTTTTCACCTCACTAAACAAGGAACATTTTTTCCTGTTCTGGAAATAGAGATATCTATACATTTATTTTATCAGAATTCTTTAATTGAGAGTCTCTCTGCTTCCTCTTATCTGAGTACACCAGCAGGCAAACTTAAGAATTATGGACCACAGATTGC
Organism: Oryx dammah; assembly: GCF_014754425.2. Classification (NCBI taxonomy): domain Eukaryota; kingdom Metazoa; phylum Chordata; class Mammalia; order Artiodactyla; family Bovidae; genus Oryx; species Oryx dammah. Next base: position 50,664,874 of record NW_024070204.1, on the reverse strand, counting down.
ATGCAGTATGGGGTTAACAAAAGGGATTTCACGGCTCTGCAGTTCTCATAATTACATTAAAGCCGGGCATGTTTCTCTTTAAACACCAAAATGTGTCTTTATAAAGAAACTGGGTTTCAGGATTTGTCATTAGAAAAGTAAATAAGCAAGGATTAAAATGGCATTTACCACGAGGAAATAGTGGCCCAGCAGCTACAGTAGAGTACACTCCAGTCTGCATAAAGAGCTTCAGAGCTGGAGTCAGAGGTTCTTTCTGGCTAACAGGCTTGGCTTTCCCACAAACCAGCGCTGAGACTTCAGGAAGGTCACTTCATCTTTTAGTTTCCTCATTTGTATAGGAATATGATTGACTTACTGAACACGTACTTTTTAAGGTCTCTCAATCCTAAAAACTCCTAAGATTAAATCCTTTTAAAGGATCTTATTTCTTCACTTGTGGCCCAGCTGGTAAAGAATCTGCCTGCAACACAGGAGACCTGGGTTCGATCCCTGGGTTGAGAAGATCCCCTGAATAAGGGAAAGGCTACCCACTCCAGTGTTCTGGCCTGGAGAATTCCATGGATTGTATAGTCCATGGAGTTGCAAAGAGTTGGACACGACTGATCGACTTTTGCTTTACACACTTTCGTTTCATAGGAGAATGAAATGTAGGGCCCCTAAAAAGCTGCTTAGGACATTGATTTTTTTTTTAAGAGTTTTATGAATTTCAGTACAGTGATTCTCAAACTTTGGTATTTGACAAAACTTGTTGAAGTAGCAATTCCTGGGCCCTATCACTAAAGATTGATTCGGGAGGACAGGCGTGTGTGTGGACATCTATACTATGAATGACCCTCCGGGAAATTCTGATGCAGATGCTCTGTGGACCCTACTTTGAGATTAAACTAGTAGCTTGAAAGAAATAAAGAAATTTGTTCAAATCCTGGCTTAACGCCTGGAAAAAACTGCTTCAACAGGATACTAAGACACAATCATTCCAAATAAAACCTTCTTTTGCCCTCAGAAGTAGGATTATAAAAAATAAATTTGATGTTATTCACCAGGATAATTCAGATTTGGCTGGCACATGCAATTTCTGAATTATCCCTTTCTTCTTTTATTAAAAGTTCTTTGCAGTTTTCCTCCTCATGGAAGTCACCTTTAATTACCATATATGCTGAGTATTAGCTAACCCAACACAGAGCTGTCCTGGATTTTTCTGTCAAAAAGTTCTGGTTCTAACCCTACTTACTATCCAGGTCAAAGTCAAATCTATTCTTAGCAGGTTACACAATTCTATAGTAGAATTTTAGTTTTGTATAATAAGACATAAGTGTAGATATCAAAAAAGATTAATTAAAAATGTGTATTAGCAGTTATCTATTTTCTGTTTATTCCTCTGTATTTTAAATTTTTCTACAAAAGGTATTTTATCTTTTACAATCTTTACTTTAGAAAGAAAAAGAGAAAGAAGGAAGGAGGAAGACAGACAAAGGGAGAAGAAAGAGGAGCAAGAGGAGAGGAGATGGAATGTGTGTGCTATTCATTTCCAAGGATGAGATCAGACTAGACTTTATCCCTGCATGTTATTTTCTTATGAGCAAATATATATTTGTATTTCTGGTAAATGGTACATAATTCATTTTTTGTGACAAATGTATTATCTAAAATATCTAAACACACATTGAATATTCTACTCACTAAACTCTGAGTTTATAAAACACTGCAATAAAAAGGCAAATGTCTCTATTTGGGACTATATCTAAATTACATACACAATATTACTCTCTCCTTTCTGTACTACACACACTTTAGTTTCAAAGCATCCAACAATTGGGAACTATTTTCATGTCAGCTATGATACAGGAGTTTAAATAAATGATAACCGTCTACTCCAGGTCTGCTCGTCCTTGAGTGTTCTGACCTTGAAGAAAAAGCATCACTTTATTGCTTTAGCTGAAGTCTAGACTGTGATTCCCCCAGTCCAAAATGTGCCTGGATCCATCAATCTTCAGAACACAATCACATTTTGTGAAAAGAAGGGTAGAATGATTCATTTATGATTAAAGAACAAGAAGACCAGTTTCACACACTAATCAAATCATGGTATAAATGGAATTCATCTGATGTACTTTTTCAGTGACATGATAGGTGAGCAGAAAACAGATAAAATCTAGTCTAAAACTATATTATGGAATATATATAATATACATATATATACACACATTTTGAGATCAAACATGATTAGTTTGCTGAGTGTCTGCGTTCCAGGCACAATGCACAATGAATGAAGCGTAAGCCATCATCCCTGCACATTAGAAGCTTTCCGTTCCCTGAGAAGACATTTTGTACCAAGACAGCTCCTCCAGAATGCCAATCAAAGCTTCTCGGTCCATTACGTGTGGTAATTATCCATATTTCCCCTTTCCAGCTAGACCTTTTAATCAGTGTCTTGAAAGACTATGAAAGTGTTTTGGCTAGTTTCCCTCTGACATCTACATTAATACTGAGCTTCTGGAGACAACAAATACAGACAAACATCTCTTTCTTTCTTCATTTTTTCCCCTTGGCTTTTTATTTCCTGTGCTTTACCAATACTCACCAAGCAGATGCCCCGTCTATGTGACCCTAATACTCTCTGGTTGTTAAAACGCTTCTCTGTTTGGAGGAAGAAACCTTAGTCCATTTATTAAAAAAACAGTAGAACCCATCACATTTAAACATTCACCCACAGCAGACAATCTTCTAAAATGTAAAGCCCTTCACTGCCTTCCCATCAAACTTGAAATACAATCTAAACTCTTTAGATGATCAGTAAGAACCTATGTAATCTGTTTCTTAACCACCCCTTCCATCTTCTTTCCTTCTCCTCTCTCCTTCATTCCTTCCACATAAACCAGAATCCTTCACAAGAAAGCTTAAGTAAGGAGTATATGAATATTCTATACAGGAGCTGCTTCACCACATAGACGGATCAGTCCAGGAACCACAAGAGGCGTCTCACTACAGAGATTGTTATATTTCTGCTTCTCTGTCCATTCAGGCCATAATATCCAAGTGTTGCCCACTTTATTTCTTTCCACAGACGCTTTAAAGGGGATTAGTACAAGTTTGATGACCTGTAATTCTAATATAAAGATAGTTCAGGAAAAGAATCAAAACAAATATAAAAATAATATTAGAAAACATAAGTTCATTTTTGCTCTTTCAGCTCTGGTTCTATTTTCATAATTTTTAAATTGTATTGTAAAATATATGTACATATATATGACATATATATAAAATACTAAAGAAGAATAGCTATGTATTGAAAGATTAATGAATCAAAAATATACTAAATCTACTCAGAAAAATACACTATAATTTGACTCATGGAGCAGACATATACATGCCATTTATGAAAAGACTTCACTTAGTCTCATGCTTATATTAACCACCACCACAAGTTGCCAAGAGCAAGGACTGGGTTTTTCAAATCTAAAAATCCAGTGTTTAGTACATAACAGATTCTCAACATATATACCATTTGTATGGGAGAAATCAGTTGATTGTACAAGGTCAAGAATTACTAGATCTGTATCTCAAGAGAACTTATAAAATATTAAAACTTGATAATCTCTTAAAAATAGAATGGCCGAGCATCACAGATATGCTTTAGACATCTGAGGTATTTTCCTGCCTGGGACACAGCTGATTTCCTAAGTGCTGGATCAATCACTCCATGCTAGCCTTCCATCATGACTCCCTTATATTAACTCCACCGATGGGGGTCAACATAGTGCAGGAGGGAAATGCAGATGCCTGAGACCATAACTTTTAAATGTTTTTCCTATTCCTGAAAATACATAGGGTCTTTATGGAATATGGAGGAGGAAGAACTTTAGTAGGTTGAGAGCTGCAACATCCTGGATGTGACTTTGCGATCAATAACAGCTTTCCTCTAGAATTTTGTCCATGCTCCAAAGTTCAGTGTGCATGCTGCTGCTTCTTGATAAGCCTCTGACATTGTCCATCCTTACAATCCCAGCAATGGGGAATTCACCACCTTGCTCTTTTATCTATGTTTCCACAGCTATTTTTTCATCATTAGCAACAAAGTGGGCTTCCCTGTGGCTCAGATGATACTCTGCTTGCAATGCAGGAGATCCAGGTTTGATCCCTGGGTTTGGGAAGATGCCTTGGAGAACTCAATGGATACCCTCTCCAGTATTCTTGCCTGGAGAATTCCATGGATAGAGGAGCCTGGCAGGCTACAGTCCATGGGGTCGGAAAGAGTTGGAAATGACTGAGCGACTAACAATTTCACTTTTTCACTTTCATCAATAAAGTGAGTTGTGTAGGTTTACTTTTGCTTGCTGAGTAGACTCACACTATTTCTTCCAAAGTGTCCCTAGAAATGACAAAGTAAGTGGACCTCTATGGCTGTCAAAGAATTGTGGCCACTTGTATGAAGTAAATTATGGCAGACAACTAATATTCAAAAGTGGGAATTACATGTAAAAATACTTTACCTCTAATGATTCCTCTAGTTTCATTGTCTCTATCTGGACCATACATTGGATTTTCCAAGCTCATACTTCCTTGATGACATGACAAGTTTTTCATTAGGTTCATAACTACTTCATACACTATGAGTTCTCTCTTTTCTCTAATATTCTTTAAAATAATAATACTAATAATAAACTTTATTATCTGCCAGAGTGGTTTTCAGTCTCTACCTTAATCCTACAAGATAACATGACTTATAATCAGAGACTCTGGTTTTAAAATCCCACACAAAATGACATTCAACAAAACTTACTATACAAGTTAAGCATGCCACAGCACAAAGCATTTTGTCTCCTTAGAAGACGTTTTGTTCTTGGCAGGAAATCTATGCCAAACCTAAACAATATGCTGGAAAGCAGAGACACTACTCTGCTGACAAGGGTCGGTATAGTCAAGGCTATGATTTTCCCAGTGGTCATGCACAGTTGTGAAAGCTGGACCATAAAGAAGGTGGAGCGCTGGAGAATTGATGCCTTCAAACTATGGTGCTGGAGAAGACTCCTGAGAGTCCCTTAGACAGCAAGGAGATCAAACCAGTCAATCTTAAGGGAAATCAACCCTGAATATTCTTTGGAAGGACTGATGCTGGTGCTGAAACTCCAGTATTTTGGTCATCTGATGTGAGCAGGCTGACTCATTGGAAAAGTCCCTAATGCTGGGAAAGACGGAGGGCAGGAGGAGAAGAGGGCATCAGAGGATGAGATGGCTGGATGGCATCACTGATGCAATGGACATGAACTTGGGCAAACTTCAGGAGATTGTGAGGCACAGAGAGTCCTGGCATGCTGCAATCCATGGAGTCGCAAAGATTCAGACATGACTGGGTGACTGAATGACAACAACTACTTATAGACCTTCCAAGAGAATATCCTGGCAGCTTTCAAAAGATTTTCAGGTTAAGTTTTTTTAGTGAAAATTATATGAACCATCATAATTTGTGGGTTCTTCATGAATTAAATATAGGTATATTATTAATAAGCTAGATACAAAAATGGGTTAAGAACAACTTATTTCACATGGATATCTACTTCTGCAAATTATCTTTAATAATGGCCTCTTATCTCATGATCAATTGCTACAATTCTTAAATGTAACTGAGTTTATTAGTTATTGCAAATCTTATCCACCCCCTCCCATTACTGTTTTATAACCTAGGAATTGCAGCAGTCAGTCAGTCAGTATATTGCGTGTGTGCGTGTTAACTCACCTCAGTCATGGCTGACTCTTTGAGACCATATGGATTGCAACCCAACAGGTTCCTCTGTCCATGGGATTCTCCAGGCAAGAATACTGGGGTGGGTTGCCATGACCTCCTCCAAGGATCTTTCCAACCCAGGGACCTTATGTTTCCTGCATTGGCAGACGGGTTCTTTACCACTAGCGCCACCTGGAAAGCCTCGTCAGTAACACTGGTATTCATGCCTTTCTATATAGTCCATTACACATGCCTGGTCCTATGACTTGCTTTAATGAGAAATGCAGCAAGATAGCTTTGTGCCATTTCTGAGCCTAAGCAATAAGCAGATCTAGCGGCTTCAACTTTGATGCGTTGGGTAGCCCTAAGCTGCCATGTATGATGCGGGGCTACCCTGTCAGAGAGACCCCGTGGAAAGAACTCAGAGAGAAGAAAAGACCTTCATGGAGAAAACCTAAGGAACCAGCCAGCAGAGAAAACTGCATCTCCAAACTAGGGCCCCGGGGGAATCACTCCTGCCAACCCCAGGAGTCCTTACCCACTTAGCTGAGGAATCAGGAATGTGAGCACAGAAGTCATTTTGGACAGTCCAGTTCGGCAGACATCATGTGGAGAAATGAGCCAACCATCCTGTGTACTGCCTGGATGTCTGACCCATGAAATCATGAGAAAGAATAAGATATTTTAACTGGTTAGTTTTAGTCTTCTTTGCTACATAGCAACAGAGAACTGAGGGCTTCCCTGGTAGCTAAGACAGTAAAGAATCTGCCTGCGAATGTGGGAGACCCAGGTTCAGTCCTCGGGTTGGGAAGATCCCTTGGAGAAGGGAATAGCAATCCACTCCACTATTGTTACCTGGAGAATCCCATGGACAGAGGAGCTTGGTGAGCTACAAAGAAAGGGACATAACTAAGCAACTAACACACACATACAACAGAGAACTGAAGCAGGAATGTATTCAGTTGCTATTGTTTCAGTCCTTAAGAAATAATTCTTAAAAAAAAAAACGTTCAGACCAACCCAAATGAGTATAGAATTACTTAACTAGAAGTATATATTTTCATGCAGAGGAGTGGGTCATACACAGAGCTATAGTGTTTTCTCTGTTACTTCCGAGTTATCTTTCTTCCTCTTCTCAAAAAATATGTAAATTTAGGAAACTCATTCAAAGAGGAAGAGGCAGTTTGGATGAATGCACAAACATCCTTTTTTTCTAGTATGCATAACTCCAGGAATAGATTGCAAAGCATTATAGAGGAACAGGTAGACTATATAATCTTTACAATATCCTCCCTAAATGTTGCTCTATACAACTGAGCTTTAGATTTATACTGAGTGACAGAGAATTAGATAAGAATGTGGAGTGCAGCTAGTCTACAATATCATTTAAACCCTAAGCAATATACTTTAATAGTCATGTGAAAGAAATACAAGAAATGCATCCTGAAGCTGAAGAGGCCACTAAGAGTAACAGTTTTAATAGAGGCCATTTCTATTCCACTTAGGGTATGCCAAGGGAAGAATATGATTTTTCTTAAGAAATAATTTTGCATCTGCTGCATCACACAGATAAATGGGTGATCAAAGCCTTTTCTTCATCATGAGGTTTCATGGCTATATTGATTTTAACTGCTTACACAACACAAATTGTAGAACAGATATAACCACATAACCAGAAATTCACCTGGGCCATTTTTTTCCTTTAACAAAACATCTCTAAAAATATCTTGAGCAGCACTACTTCCTGGAGTGCTCTTTAAATTAACGGATTATAAAATAGATATCTATATAATTGAAAGATTTAAATTGCTACTGGATCTCAACCCAAAGCTGGTTAAATTATAGGAACTGACTGCCAAAATTATGTTTAGTTTTAGATGTCTGTTATGAAACGTTATATTGGCACTAGACAGCAGGGTAAGTTGTTCACAGCAAATTTGTGTTAAGAAAATAATATCTTCATATGAGAGGTAGTACATAATAATTGCTGGGGATTCATGTTTTGGAGTGAGACCCGCTAAATTTGAATTCCATTCTAATCACATAGTAGCCATGTTACCTTGGATAACTTCAATTTTTCTGGGCTTCTGTTTTCTCATTTGTAAAAAATGAGAATAAAAATAGCATCAGTGTCATAGAGCTTCTGTGGGGATTAAATGAGAATAAACTACATAGAGTACTTAGCAGAATGCCTGGCACACAGAAAAAGGTCACCAAATGTCAGCTGTCTCTATTCCCTATTGTAGAGGGTATATATCCAACTCCACAAGGCATACTAACAGATTTTTAATGTAAAAATTACAAAGGAGGTAAAGCCAAATCAAATTCATGTTTGACTTCACTGAAATCATTATTGGATCCATCAAGAGATCATTTCTACTGATTTTCTGAATAGTATTATCATCCTTAATAACCAAAGATGCACATTTTGTTTAGAGAGCTTAAGCTATAACAAATCCGTACGTACAGAATCAAAGGCCACAGAAATATCAATAAAACATCCAAAGAAATTTAAATGGACTGCAAAATGTTAGAGTACCTAAAGGTTTCCTGATTTCTTTACTGAATCTGTGGCTTGAGAAGACTAGCATCAACATGTTCTTATGACCGTTGCAGAGCTACAACCTTTTGTAAAGAGCAGTACGTTAGTTAAGGGCTTTGTAATTTAGTGGCATAAAAGGTTGCCTTTAAAAATGGAATAGAGTCCATTCTGAAAATAATCAAATAAGACCATTCCTGTAGACCTGACAGAAGTAAACCCATTGCTAAATACTGAAGCCTGCAATTTAAAGTTGTTCTTGACTTATTCTGGGTCTTGGAAATCCTTCCATGTGCCTTAAAGAGAAAAGCAGCAGAAATAGTGTTGTTTCATGGTATACATGGCTGCTATAAAGAATATGCAGTTGGATAAAAACCCTTCAGCCAGCCAGTCTCAGATGTGTGTGTGTGTTAGTCGCTGGGTCGTGTCCACTCCTTGAGACCCCATGGACCGTAGTCTGCCAGGCTCCTCTGTCTATGGGATTCTCCAGGCAAGAATGCTAGAGTGGGTTGCCATTTCCTTCTGCAGGGGATCTTCCCAACCCAGGAATCAAGCCCAAGTCTCCTGCATTGTAGGCAGATTCTTTATCATCTGAGCTACCAGGGAAGCCCCTCAGAGCTATGAGGGGCATCTTATGTTAAAAAGAAGGAAAAGCAAATGAGGAAAAGTCAACAAAATTGATAACATTTTTTATGAGCTTCCTTTCTTATAAGAACCGTGCAGAAACTATGAGAAATGCTCAGCAAGTCATGGCCAGAAATTCTAGTTTCTACCAGATAGCAAACAGGTTATTAAAAAATCTATAGCTCTTGGCACCAACAAAAAGGACTTGAGGCATTTCTATAGAAACAAGCATTCTGGCCTTTACAAAACATTTGCGAGAATTAATTAAATCAGTTGATGTGTTGGGAATATTGTATTCAATCAAAGTGTCAAAGATGGTTAATCAGTGAGGAAAGGTGAAATAAACACAGATTATCATCCAAACAGAACCTTAGCAATTCTATTCAGGGACTTAGATCAGAAATGCTTTTAATAGTAAAAGCCTAAGACTTTATAAACTGAAGACTGCAAAACAATACAGTAGTGATTAGAAAGGATACCAGTATATCTAAATGCCCAGCCAATATTCTTTCTTAAGTATATTTTGAACTTATCTTATATGAAGGATCAGTTACACTAATATTTAGATTAGGCTCATTATACTAAATGTAATATGTGGCTTATTGTCTCTAGCTAGATTGGGATTTCTTATTTTTTGCTCCATATCTCAATTTATGGCACATTTATATAAACCACAATTTATTAGGTAGAGCTTCCTAACATTCATACAATTAATATTTCCTAAAGGCAGGAAAAAATATTAACTGCTGCCCCAAGCATATTATTACTGAAATGTTTACTGAGTTGTATTTATTTGCAATTACTATTGGTGTTGTTTTAGTATAGAATTAGTTAAGTTCATTTTAGCATGGTTCTAGCTAATTCATACCCACTCCAGTACTCTTGCCTGGAAAATCCCATGGATGGAGGAGCCTGGTGGGCTGCAGTCCATGGGGTCACAAAGAGTCGGACATGACTGAGCAACTTCACTTTCACTTTTCACTTTCATGCATTGGAGAAGGAAATGGCAACCCACTCCAGTGTTCTGGCCTTGAGAATACCAGGGACGGGGGAGCCTGGTGGGCTGCCGTCTATGGTGTCGCAAAGAGTTGGGCACAACTGAAGCAACTTAGCAGCAGCAGCAGCTAATTCATATCTGAAAAGAAAGAGTATCAAGGAAGAAAACAACAAATGAAACTACCCTCCAGCTGTCTACCATGTACCAGCACTAGAAATAGAAAACAGAACTTGATTTTAAAATGAATTCTGGCATGGTTCCCTCTCTCCTAAAACTTGGCATAAGATATGATTTGAGGAGTGACTACACATTTTGCAAAGACAGCAGGTTATTCTGGTATCTAGTGGGTGGATAAAAACTGCAATCATTTCTAGAGGGACTTCAACTCATGAAGGCTGACAGAATGATCCTGTTCTCAATAAACTATGAAAGAAAACAAAGATGACTATATTGGCATTAGTATTCACTAGGGAGTTGGGTGATTGAAGTTGTTAGCAAAGGAAAGGAGTTGTAGAGCTGTAGGTCCTTGGTTGAAATAACTTGGATATTTAAAACTAATTCTTTAAACCCTATTTTTAGAGTTATTGGGCATAAGTTAAAATCAGTAGTGTTGTTGGGGTGATAGTGCTAAATAAGTTAAAGCTTCTAATCTTCTACAATTGAGTGTTTTAGGAGTCACTGGACTGGATAACTGGATGGGTCAAGAGTTGACTTCATTATGCATAAATTTATTTCAAAATTAAAAGCAGTGATAACAATATTTCCTCTCCTCCATATATGATAAGAGAGCTGGTCCTAAGAATTAAACTTGTATTTGTGCGCATGCTTACGTGTGTGTGTGTGAAAGAGAGAGGAAGTGAACAAGAATCAGAGAGATGCAGAACAAAGGAAAGATGGACACAGATTATGATGGAAATCCCAGGTCATAACAGGAATAACTGTTGATATTCTTGTTAATTGGACCTAGAAAGGAAGACAGGTAGGAGCAACTGTAGGTGATTATTACATTGATTGAATGTTTGTCTTTGACACTGTGTACACAATTACATCTGCCTGCAATGCAGGAGACCAAGGTTCAATCCCTGGGTCAGGAAGATCCTCTGGAGATGGAAATGGCAACCTACTCCAGTTCCCCCTGGAGAATCCTATGGACAGAGGAACCTGGCAGGCTACAGTCCAAGGGGTTGCAAGAGTCGGACACGACCTAGCATCTAAAGCACGACACAATTACATGGGCTTCTCTGGGGGCTCAGCTGGTAAAGAATCTTTCTGAAATGTGAGAGACCTGGGTTCGATCCCTGGGTTGGGAAGAGCCCCTGGAGAAGGGAATGGCTACCCACTCCAGTATTCTGGCCTGGAGAATTCCATGGACTGTGTAGTTCATGGGGTCACAGAGAGTCAGACACAACTGAGCGACTTTCACTTTCACACAATTACATATGTAATTTACATAGACTAGATAAATAACTTTGGAGGATCTGGGCACCATCATTTTTTTCAGTTCAATTATACAAAAAATTGGTTCAGTTTCCCCTGCATACATCATGTTCAGATAAAAATCCTAGTGAATAAAGGGTTAGGAATAATTTAGTTCAGTTCAGTTCAGTCACTCAGTCATGTCCGACTCTTTGCGACCCCATGAACTGCAGCACGCCAGGCCTCCCTGTCCATCACTAACTCCCGGAGTTCACTCAAACTCATGTCCATCGAGTCAGTGATGCCATCCAGCCATCTCATCCTCTGTCATCCCCTTCTCCTCCTGCCCCCAGTCCCTCCCAGCATCAGGGTCTTTTCCAATGTGTCAACTCTGCGCATGAGGTGGTCAAAGTACTGGAGTTTCAGCTTTAGCATCAGTCCTTCCAAAGAACACCCCGGACTGATCTCCTTTAGAATGGACTGCTTGGATCTCCTTGCAGTCCAAGGGACTCTCAAGAGTCTTCTCCAACACCACAGTTCAAAAGCATCAATTCTTTGGTGCTCAGCCTTCTTCAGAGTCCAACTCTCACATCCATACATGACCACTGGAAAAACCATAGCCTTGACTAGACGGACCTTAGTCGGCAAAGTAATGTCTCTGCTTTTCAATATGCTATCTAGGTTGGTCATAATAACTTAAGCAGAAATAAGCTCTATCTTTTCCTTGCACCTGAAATTCAGCTCTTACCACTTGGTAAGTCAATTCCCCTTTCCAGTGGCTTATCTTATTCCAAAATGGTGAGCAATATTTATGCTCTCCTTTCCTTTTTTTCTTTTTTCAAGTTTTACAATGTTGTGTTGGCTTTTGCCATACAACACAAATCAGCCAAAATCTCCTGCTCTCTTTAACTCTGTCATTTTATTGGGGATTTAGAAAGCAGAGTGAAATAATTGTGTTCAAACTTTTCTGTTTAACCAGAAGTCTCCTTTCCTATACTTCTCTGTATTCTCTACTGTTTAACAAATTATCCTAAAACCCCAGCTTCTTTATTATATATACAGTGGAACTCCTGTGTGAGAAAACTGAGTGAATAAGTGGTTTTAGTCAGAGAGGAAGGTCAGACTTCAAGAATTCAAAAGAGATGCCCAGGATGTGGATCCTAAGAGTAGTCAAATGACCTAATGACCTAGAATGAAAGGTGAAGGTGATACAGAGGTCAAGGAAATGAGAGGTGAGCAAGTTAGATAAACCATCTCTCCAGGCAAGGAGAAGCATAACATTGTGGAAGTTTGTTAGAGCAGCAATAGGAAACTAACACAGGGAATAATTCTGATTTTATTTCCTAATTAGTTGCACTGTGTGTGTGAGTGTTGGGGGGGTGGTGTACAATATACAAGCATCCAGGTCAATTTCTTTTCACAATTCACTTCAATAATGCTTCATTTAAAAAGTGTGATCTTTCTGAATCATTACTGATCTGGTTTCTGGGCATTATAAGTTTTTTTCTTTGGTTAGACAGCCTGGAAAAATTACCGATTTTTTTAGGTTCTATGACATTGTGGGACGTTTCAGTGGTCCACTTCAGTTCAGCTCAGTCACTCAGTCGTGTCCAACTCTTTGTGACCCCATGAATCGCAGCACACCAGGCCTCCCTGTCCATCACCATCTCCCGGAGTTCACTTAGACTCATGTCCATCAAGTCCGTGATGCCATCCAGCCATCTCATCCTCTGTTGTCCCCTTCTCCTCCTGCCCCCAATCTCTCCCAGCATCAGAGTCTTTTCCAATGAGTCAACTCTTCGCATCAGGTGGCCCAAGTACTGGAGTTTCAGCTTTAGCATCATTCCTTCCAAAGAAATCCCAGGGCTGATCTCCTTCAGAATGGACTGGTTGGATCTCCTTGCAGTCCAAGGGACTCTCAAAAGTCTTCTCCAACACTACAATTCAAAAGCATCAATTCTTCAGCGTAACATGGAGCTAAATTGCTAGTTTGTTCTGAGGTGCTTAATTTTCTCTAAATGGGCTATTTCTGAACCCCTCATTCATAAACTATAGAACTCCTTTGTTTTTTATTCTTTTATTTGTATAAATTAGTGCCACATTTCCCTATGCCTTATAAAGAAAGTTAATTCCCCTGTTTATTTCAGTATATAAGATTATGGCCATCAGGCACTTAAAATATTCAGATGAAGGAATTTTAAATTTCAAAAAAATAAGCAAAAATGGCACAAAATATACCGACAAACTCAACCTCTAAAAGCCTAAGCTCAGCACATATTTCTTACTGGAAATCAAACACTCCATTTCTAAATGATGTGTTTGCTATCCATGGCCTCAGAAGAAAACATTACCTCTGCTTATTTCACTGAGCAAAGAAAAAGCTGTGTGAGTTTGCTGACTAATTCACATTTGGATTTGCTGGTTCTCATTCTGGTTTTTAAGCCAAGGAACAGCAGTACAGAGCTTAATTTGAAGTTTAAAGCTTTCAAATACAGTAAAGATCCCTGAAAGCATTCTTTTTAAGAAGACAGATAGTGAAAAATTTAACTGGAAAAGCTGCCCTTGGTCAAAGGAAAGAAGGCTATGAGACTATCAAGAATAGCATGTGTTGTTCCATGTGGGAACACTGTTAGGTGAAAGGCCTTGACAGGATAACTAGCATGGTCTACATGAGAACACAGGTTGAACATGTAACAGAGAGGTCTGCCCTAAATATTGAGATGTCAGTGCTCCAAATATTGTGTACTCACTCAATCAAGACAAAGATTCTCCTTTCATGGGGGATCCTGTTAAGAGTAAGAGACATCTAGTATCTGAGGGATAAAGGGGGCTACATGGAATGTCTATTTTAAACTGTTGAGATGAGACTCACAGCAACCAAGGAACAGATAAAAGCCATCCAGAAAGCAAGCCACAGCCCACCGCCACACTCTCAGCACCGCTGCTGGTGGTGGGGTGCCTTCCTTGGTTGTACTACCTGTCCTACACTGTGTCTCCTCCTTCATTCATCCCACAGCATCCCTCCTTACACACAGCAGCCACCATGGCTCCTTGTTCTGGCTTGGATGACTGCGGACTGGGGTGGAAGAGTGTGACGGACACCACACATCACCACCATGGAGTCCAGCAGGTCGGGAAGCACATGTTAGTCAGAGCACAAAATGACAACCTTCCCTAAGCAGACAAAAAAGTCTTCTTGAATACAAAATAGCCTCTCTCTGGTTATATGGGGGTTTTTCTATGTATACCCACATCTAGCACAGATAGCAAAAGCAGATTTTTTTTGTTTTTATCAGAATAATCCGTTTAAGTCAATGATAAAGGGGCTTAGCATTATTCCATATTGTTTTAAGCTTTTTTTGAAAAATCATGATCCTATTGGAATTAGAATGACTTCAGTTTCATTATTGTTAAAATAGAAAATTGCTGCACTTAGATTTTTACTCAGTTTAAAATAAATCCCTATCAAGCTACCAGCGATATTTTTCACAGAACTAGAACAAATAATTTCAAGATTTGTATGGAAATACAAAAAACACCTCGAATAGCCAAAGCAATCTTGAGAAAGAAGAATGGAACTGGAGGAATCAACTTGCCTGACTTCAGGCTCTACTACAAAGCCACAGTCATCAAGACAGTATGGTACTGGCACAAAGACAGAAATATAGATCAATGGAACAAAATAGAAATCCCAGAGATAAATCCACACACCTATGGACACCTTATCTTTGACAAAGGAGGCAAGAATATACAATGGAGTAAAGACAATCTCTTTAACAAGTGGTGCTGGGAAAACTGGTCAACCACTTGTAAAAGAATGAAACTAGATCACTTTCTAACACCGCACACAAAGATAAACTCAAAATGGATTAAAGATCTAAATGTAAGACCAGAAACTATAAAACTCCTAGAGGAGAACATAGGCAAAACACTCTCCGACATAAACCACAGCAGGATCCTCTATGATCCACCTCCCAGAATTCTGGAAATAAAAGCAAAAATAAACAAATGGGATCTAATTAAAATTAAAAGCTTCTGCACAACAAAGGAAAACATAAGCAAAGTGAAAAGACAGCCTTCCGAATGGGAGAAAATAATAGCAAATGAAACAACCGACAAACAACTAATCTCAAAAATATACAAGCAACTTATGCAGCTCAACTCCAGAAAAATAAACGACCCAATCAAAAAATGGGCCAAAGAACTAAATAGACATTTCTCCAAAGAAGACATACGGATGGCTAACAAACACATGAAAAGATGCTCAACATCACTCATTATTAGAGAAATGCAAATCAAAACCACAATGAGGTACCACTTCACACCAGTCAGAATGTCTGCGATCCAAAAATCTGCAAGCAATAAATGCTGGAGAGGGTGTGGAGAAGGGAACCCTCCTACACTGTTGGTGGGAATGCAAACTAGTACAGCCACTATGGAGAACAGTGTGGAGATTCCTTAAAAAATTGCAAATAGAACTGCCTTATGACCCAGCAATCCCACTGCTGGGCATACACACCAAGGAAACCAGAATTGAAAGAGACACATGTACCCCAATGTTCATCACAGCACTGTTTATAATAGCCAGGACATGGAAACAACCTAGATGTCCATCAGCAGATGAATGGATAAGAAAGTTGTGGTACATATACACAATGGAGTATTACTCAGCCATTAAAAAGAATACATTTGAATCAGTTCTGATGAGATGGATGAAACTGAAGCCGATTATACAGAGTGAAGTAAGCCAGAAAGAAAAACACCAATACAGTATACTAACACATATACATGGAATTTAGAAAGATGGCAATGATGACCCTGTATGCAAGACAGCAAAAAAGACACAGATGTATATAGTGGACTTTTGAACTCAGAGGGAGAGGGAGAGGGTGAGATGATTTGGGAGAATGGCATTGAAACATGTATAATATCATGTAAGAATCGAATCGCCACTCTATGTCCGATGCAAGATACGGCATACTTGGGGCAGGTACATGGGGATGACCCAGAGAGATGTTGTGGGGAGGGGGGTGGGAGGGGGGTTCATGTTTGGGAACGCATGTACACCCGTGGTGGATTCATGTCAATGTATGGCAAAACCAATACAGAATTGTAAAGTAAAATAAAAATAAAATAAAATAAAATAAAAATCTGATCAAGATGGCTAAAAAAAATAAAATAAATAAAATAAAATAAAATAAATCTCTTAGGCAAAGTTAGGGAAACTTTTTTGCTAGTCATATAATAAGTATTTTTTTTGAAAAGTTAATACATTAATGTTCTTTTCTGAGACATGCAAGGAAGACTTAAAATACAAACAAGCAAAAAATATTGTTTTACTGAGAGATGATCTATTGACAATAATTTTTCCCCCCTAATCATTTCCTAAAAGTCCATGACTTATCACCTTATACCAGGAAGCACCTTTACTTAAAGAAGCTAATCAATAGTCTGGTTGACTCCATATACTTCTTCAAATTACAGATTAGTAACTGTCCCAGGTGACGCTAATGGTAAAGAAATCACTTGCCAATGCAGGAGACCTAAGAGATGTGGGTTCCTGGGTTGGGAAGATCCCCTGGAGGAGGGCATGGCAACCTACTCAGTATTCCTGCCTGGAGAATCCCATGGACAGAGGAGCCTGGTGGGCTACAGTCCATAGGGTTGCAAAGAGTTGGACACAACTGAGGCAACTTAGCACGCACACATGCACAATCACTTTGAACATGAATACACACTACACTGTATGAATTTCAGCTATTTCCAGTATAACATTCCAAGTATGTCTTTCTGTTATCAAATATCAAATATGGCCCATTAAGTTTCATTACTAGCTATCAAAACCTAGTTTTTAATAGTTTCTATAACTATCATGTCTAATATGAAAAATACTTATGAATTGAGCACCATATATTAGGATTAGCTGACAAAGGTCTGTCTAGTAAAAGCTATGGTTTTTCCAGTGGTCATGTATGGATGTGCGAGTTGGACTATAAAGAAAGAGGAGCACCAAAGAATTGATGCTTTTGAACTGTGGTGTTGGAGAAGACTCTTGAGAGTCCCTTGGACTGCAAGGAGATCCAACCAGTCAATTCTAAAGGAAATCAGTCCTGAATATTCATTGGAAGAACTGATGCTGAAGCTGAAGCTCCAATACTCTGGCCACCTGATGTGAAGAACTGACTCACTGGAAAAGATCCTGATGTTGGGAGGGATTAGGGGAAGGAGGAGAAGGGGACAACAGAGGATGAGATGGTTGGATGGCATCACTGACTCTATGGACATGGGTTTGAGTAAACTCCGGGAGTTGGTGATGGACAGGGAGGCCTGGCGTGCTGCAGTCCATGGGGTTGCAAAGAGTAGGACACGACTGAGCAACTAAACTGATTAGGATTATCTAAGCTTTAAAATTTAGAATGGATTAACGATCATTTTTATCATTACTCTAAAATGTTGTTTATAACTATTTTCAAGAGCTTACACGGCTGCTTCTTAGCCTATTTCCTTACTGCCCATGCCCCCACATACATACACTGAATACACACACACATACACACACACCTCGAATCATCTACCTGCCACCTTCATGTAAACCAGTAAAAGCAGAGGACATCTGTTTTATAGATCAGTCTTCAATTCTAGCTCATCACCCTGTCGTCTAGTCTACTGAAAAGATATGTCACAGAAACACTGTTTATTTCCTTAAATTAGTAGAAAATGTTAGTGCTTCCTTTAACCCAATATCCTTTGGATCAGCACTATAAGCCTTGTCTATAGACCCTGTCATTTCTCTAGGAGTTCTTCACAATCTGAAATCAAACAGTTAGATATGCTATCATCTAGTCAGGAAATTAACAATTCAGTTCTCTGGTTGGTGATTTGATTTAATTTAAAAGACATTCATTGAGAAACTGGTTATGATTCAAACACTTTGCCAGGTTATGAAGAGGATAATATAAAGGATAAAACACTTTAATTTGTACTAACTCTTCAGTAAAATACTAAGGCATATCTTTACCCCTATCTTATTCTTTATACCAAAATAAATTCAAGGTAGACCACAGATGGGGAAAACAAAAACAAAACAAACAACAGACAAACAAAACTATCAGTCTGGTTTGCTGGCCATCTGAAAGCTCTACAGGAAAGTTAGGAGAGCTTTAATAAATATTAGAGCATATTATGGGTAGAATTATGCCCCCCTTCAAATTCATATGCTGAAGTTCTAACCCCCAGTACCTCACAATGTGACCTTATTTGGAAATAAAATCTGCACACATATAATCAGTTAAGCTAGGATGAGGTCATACTAGCATAGGATTGGCCCCTAATCCAGTATGACTGGTATCCTTACAAGAGAATTTTGGAAATAGAAGGCACACAGGGAGAATGCCACGTGAAGACTGGAGGTGTGCTGCCATAATCCAATGAACTCCCAGGAGCTAGGACAGAGGCATGGAAGAGATTCTTCCCTAGCACCTTCAGAGAGGGTACAACCCTGCTGATGCCTGGATTTCGGACTTCTGGGCTCCAGGACTGTGAGACAATACATTTCTGCTGTTCAAACCACTCAGTTTGTGGACATTTGTTATGGCACTCCTAGTAAACTACTGCAGCCGAGCAAAACCCTGCACCTCCTCCTCACCCAGGACAAAGGCCCTTCCACGTCTCCTGCCTCTTGTTTATAGAAAAGCTAAAGTCTCCCAGGCCTTCCTGAGTCACAAAAGAGCTGAAGCAAGCAATTAATGATTAGGACAATAGAGTCATAAACTTAGTGTCTGATGCACATTCCGAGTCATTTTACTGATACCATGCCTGCCACCAGTGGAAAAGACTATCTGCATAATGACCAGACTGCAGCCATGACATGAACTGCTTCATCCCGAGCAGTCTGAATTTATGGCTAACACGACTCCAAGAACTGGCCTTAAGAGAAGGGGATTAACACTATTGCTTATAATATGCAATATCTTTGTGGCCATCAAAATAATTGTAGCTTACTCTGGCTGTATATATAAACAGACAACTATAACTATCAACAAAGAGATGGCTACAGATCCATGCTGACATCTTCCACTCGAAGAATATAGCGCCCTGTGTCAGCAAAAAGAAGTTACAGAAGATGAACTTTCATCAAAATGGAATGATATCCAGACAAGAAGGGATTTGTAAGCAGCTTTTGGCAGGAAGGAGCTCCCTGAAGGAGGCCCCTTTTGTCTTGTCACTAACCTAAAACCAAGTACCCCACGCTCTACTCATATCCGTCCCAGCACACCTTTCAAATCTTTTGATCACATGGCATCTGCATAATGTGTTGGTTTATCCCATAAATCAAATAAGTATAAATGACTACGTGATTAACAGATGACCGGCTCTCTTTCCTCACTTCCCCTTCAGTAATCTTTTAAACACAGCAGGGGCTAGAGATGACTCTTCCCCAACCTCCATCTCAATGATTAACTGAGATTACTTTCCTTTTTCCCTTTAAAAACTTTACTGGCAAACTTTTGGAGGTGGTTTTTGGAGGACACTGAGTCTACCATCTCCTCAGATGGCCAACATTTTGATTAAATGTGACTTTCTTTTCTACCAACATTGCCTCTCTTGAATATTGATTTTTAAATAGAAAGCAGCCAGACCTGATTCGGTAGCACTAATACAGAATGGGAAAAGTCACTCTAAGGAAATATAAAAACAAAGAGCCATAAAAATCATTGATAATATTAAGTGGATAATTTTTTAAAAATTGTATGGCAAAGAAAAACAAAACAAAAGAGTGTTAAGTGTTAATCACACAGTCATATCCAACTCTTTGAAACCCCATGGACTATAGCCCTCCAGGCTCCTCTGTCCATGGACTTCTCCAGGCAAGAATACTGGAATGGATTGCCATTTTCTTCTCCAGGGGATCTTCCCAACCCACAGATTGAACCTGGGTCTCCTGCACTGCAGGCAAATTCTTTATCATCTAGGCCACTAGGGAGGCCACCAAAACCCAAACCAGAATATATAGGAAAAAACTTCCCGTTCTGGAATTTCAACTGAGGGCCCAAAGCTGAGCAAAATAATCAGTCAATGCAGGACCTAAAAAGGGGCTGCCAAGATTAGTCTATCCTCCCCAACAGTCTATATAAGCAAGGGCTGAGAGAGAAAATAGGGTTCTTTAGAAGTCAAAGAGAAGGTTGTCAGAGCGCTATGGCATTTCCTTGGTCCCTGACATAGCTGGAATGAAAGAGGCTTCAGAAAATACCCAAGGAAGAGCAACCTGGGTCTCCTAGGGCTTGGAGAACACAGGGAATTCTTTGAAATGACCCCAAAGGCAAGTGACTGATGGGACCAAGGTGCCTGGCAGAGCATAGAGCCAAGCTATGCCAGGAAAAGGTGTGGATATAGGGCCAATCCCTTGGGGCAAATGGGAACTGGTAAAAGAGCAATGTTTAAGCTGAATGAAAAGAAATCTAGTCCAAGGAAAACCACCTGGAGGAGAAAGTGAATCCCAGCAGAGGGGCCACCAAAGTAGGAAACTAGAAGGCTGAATAAGGATGACTGAGAGCTTAGAAGATACCTTCATCTCAGATCACCATGAGGAATTTTTTAAACAGGAATCCTAAACTTTACATGAGCAAATCCAGTGATCTGTGTAACACTGGTGGTAAGTGCTACTGATTTGGGTTTTGATATTTTCTTTTGGTAGTCATTTGCTTAAAGACTGAGAAAAAATAGGCAGATAAGACAAATGGCCTCTAGGAGAAGATGCTGATGGGTGCTGGAAAGCACATTTCCTTTCCATTTCAGGGTAACTGTGACTCCTATTTGCTGAGCTTGAATGCCTGCCATGTGTGGAAACGCAGCACTTGCAAGGCTTTCTGCAGAAAAGAAAATTTAAACAGCAGATGGGAGAAAAAAACAGAAAACTTAAATTGCAGGATATGGAAAGTTTAAAATGTATCTGACAAAAGGAAGCTTAAAAGCGTTTAATGAAAATTGTGATTACAGAGATGGTAGTTAAGTAAGGGTATAGCCAAGGTAGTATTGACAAGGTGAAGAAAGTTAGATTTTGAGGAAAAAAAATGTTTCTCTTTTTAAGAGATATTTAATGTCATCTGAACTTTAGTCTCAAAGAGCCTAAATGAATGGGATATGTTTAGTTATACTAGTCTAGTTAGACTCTTCAAGAACAGGGTATAAGATATACACAAAGACATTTTCATGGAGAAGTCTGTAGAAAAAACATACTGAGTTTAAGATAGCTTTGGATTGAAGGAAACCTTGGCTGGGGTGAACATGAGAAAACTACTCCAAATGATAGACATGCACAAGAAATGGTTGTTAGAGTCTGGGGCTGTTGTTGTTGTTGTTGTTTAGCCACTAACTTGTGTCTGAGTCTCTGTGAGTCCATGGACTGTAGCCCATCGGGCTTCTCTGTCCATGGGATTTACCAAGCAAGAATACTGGAGTAGGCTGCTGGTTCCTTCTCCAGGGATCAAACCCACATCTCCTGTTTGGCAGGTGGATTCTTTACCACTGAGCCACCCGGGAGGCCTGAGGGCTGGGGACTCAACTTGAAAACCTCAATATCACCCCAAAGGTGTTAGATTCACTGTTAGGTCTGAGGAATGCACTCAGAGAAATCTTCAGAGCCCCTGCAAAATAAAGGGAAGTTCAGAAAGTTACAGTGCCTTGGTTGTTTACCATGTGATCCAAGAGAGTTAGACTTCAGATTGGTAAAGGTTTATATTTTTATTCAGATATTTCATCTCAGTACTTACTCTAACTTTAAAGAGAGTTCAAGTTTCCAAAGACAAACAAAAAAAGTCATAGCAACTTTAACATCTTAGGGAAAACCAGAATGAATTTTGGGTCAAACCAATACTTCATATCTTTACCTATTTTGGCGTCTTAGGTTTTTAACATACTTTCATATTTTCTAACACTTTGTAACCTATAGAAAAGATTTCTATGCATTTAAAATACAATACATTATTCAGTGTAAAGCATCAAAACATGTGTGTTGAACTTCACACTATGGGACACTGAATTATAGTATTAAATATTGCATTACATTGACCATACAAGCTCCTGTACCATTTCCATTTATAGTCTGGTAGATCTTTTTGACTGCCATCCATATACTTTTCACATAGATTGAGGAGAAAACATGATTTCTTGGCATTAGGCACCATTTCCCACTGCTTTCTCTTGTACAAGGAAAAGAGCCAGCAGTTAGATTCCTTATAGAACAATCAAAAATCTAGGACTCACCATATTTACTGAAAAACACATTAATATATATTTTAAAGAGACAAAGCAAGAGACCAAGTTCTAAAGTTGCTTCCTGGAGAATGAGAAAATTGATGTCCTGAGGTCTAAACTTAATATTCACAGGAGTGATTCACACAGAATCATCGTTCTCTCTGATAATACATCACATCCATGGAATAAACTCAGTTCTGATCCTAAGATACTGTTTCAAAATTCTCTCTCTAGATTCTTTCAAATATTTATTATGAGTGAGGCTTTGTTCTGGAAAAATACCAACACTCTGCATCTTTTCAAAATTACTAATTTATTGCCTATTCTGCAATTTGCCTGTACTGTCACTGACCTGTTCTTTAATCCACTAAATACACGTTAATAATTCATTGATCTATATCATTTGTATCTAGAAAATAATTTTTATATACAGTATATATTTCTTTGATTATATATTTATTATGTATATAATCAATTATTATGTGTATTTGCCAGTGCTGGAGAGAGTATCTACGTTTTATGGTAGGAGTTATGACCACTTGTTGCATTAACAGTGAATGCTTCTGAGTTATAGACACAATCAGCTTATAGTATGCCTTGGATATCACCAAAACAAATAAACAAAAAGTATCCGAACATAATTAAAAATCATTGATCATCTTGGTTTGGAAACATAAGAAATATAAGAAATTTCAATCCAAAGTCCTCTTCCCACCACACACTCCAACCATGTATGTATAAGAGGCAACATAGTACAGTGAAAAGAATCTGCTTTAAAATAAGACATCCCTGGGCCAATTCCTCTGAAATGTACTTTTTTTTTTGAGTTTTAATCTATATAAAATGAAAATAGAACTATTTTAGGGGATTAATACATATGTATTAATGGGAGATAATACACACATAACCAGTTGTTGAGAAGAAAGGAACCAAATGCACTTTCCCAGTACCAACTTCCAAACTGGACGAGGCTTGATGGAGGGAGAAACTCTAGCCTAGATGAACGTTTTGTTCAAGATCAGGTTGGACTTTCCAATATCTGAAAGTGATACTACTCTAATACCTAGCACTAATGGGAGAATTTATGGAATATTCCATAAATAATTCCATACAAAATATTCCACAGGACAGGGAAAGGCTCAGAACATGTTTTAAGGGGATTGTAGGTTCTACCAAGTCCAATCTATTCACTAAATGGTTTTCTCAGTGTAAAGCAGTTTGTTGTTTAGTGGCTCAGTTATGTCTGAGTCTGCGATCCCATGGACTGCAGCACACCAGGCTTCCCTGTCCTTCACCAACTCCTGGAGCTTGCTCAAACTCATGTCCATTGAGTCAGTGATGACATCCAACCATTTCATCCTCTGTCATCCCCTTCTCCTCTTGCCCTCAATCTTTCCCAATATGAGAGTCTTTTTCAATGAGTCGGCTCCTTGCATCAGGTGGCCGGAGCTTCAATTTCACCACCAGTCCTTCCAAATATTCAGGGTTGATTTTCTTTAGGATTTGCTGGATCGATCTCCTTGCTGTCCAATGGACCCTCAAGCGTCTTCTCCAACGCCACAGTTCAAAAGCATCAATTCTTTGGCGTTCAGCCTTCTTTATGGTTCAACTCTCACATCCACACATGACCACTGGAAAAACCATACCTTTGACTATATGGACCATTGTTGGCAGAGTAATGTCTCTGCTTTTTAATAAGCTGCCTAGGCTTGTTTATTCAAGAAAATACTCTTTAAAAGTTTTCTATTATAATATATCTTGCTGACTCCAAACTTCTCCTCACCTCAAATAACCCAACTCCAAGAACCTAATATGTTTACTAAAATTAAGTACTAACACATACTGGGGCTTCCCAGGTGGTGTTAGTGTTAAAGAACCTGCCTGCCAATGCAGGAGACACGAGGGAAGGTGTGGCAACCCACTCCAGTATTCCTGCCTGGAGAATCCCATGAATAGAAAAGCCTGGCAGTCCATAGAGTCCAGTCCAGAGTCACACAGAGTCAGACATGACTGAAGCAACTTATCACATACACACTAACACATTATACATTCTTGAAAAATTCTTAGTGATATCATTTAAAATAAAAAAGTTTAGAACTGAATAACTGAATGGGAGTGGAGTCCAACATAAAACAATCATTATAGATATATTTTCTTCTTTTACTATCATATAAATGTGTCCAGTGAGGGATAAGAGAACAATAGGGCTTTTCCAGAAACTAAGTGAGTTGTATATTCTCAGAGCATACATCAACTAATAAGAAAGCTACAGGATAAAACAGAAGTTCTACAAGAAGAAAAAAGAATGATTAACAACAGGATCATGTTTCCCAGAGTTTGATTCCTTACACGTTTTCAGTCTCAAGACCATGGAATCTTGGAGATGGACATGACCTTTGAGAACCATCCATTCCAATATCCCATCTGACAGGTGAGGAAACTGAGACTCAAGAAGTAACTTGGCGAATTAAAGGTACAACTTAGAGAACACAGGACTCCTGACTCCTCGTCCAAATGCTGTTTTCACTCTGTCCCATTATCCTGAAAACAACGGCACATTGTCCTTTTAATACGTTTCATTTTAATTGCCAGCCTCATCTGAAAGCTCTATAGCAACACCTATTAAAAGTATCTTCACTGTGAAGTTCTGGTATTATGGCACCTAATCATATTCCAAGCTGAAAAGATGAGTAATGATCCACTGGTGAGTATGTAAACAATTCCTAGTTAACATAAACATTATTTCCACAACCTTTTATTTGTATCATGCCATGCTCTAATGTATTATAATTTCACTTAATTTCTCAGCTTTTCTCCTGGTGAAAATAGTATGTTCTCAGGATTGCTGAAAATAGTTGTATTTCACTAAGAAGCCCACTTTCCAGGCGGCACTAGTGGGTAAAGAATCCATATGCCAATGAAGGAGACACAAGATGCAGGTTCAGTCCCTGGGTTGGAAACATCCTCTGGAGTAGGAAATGGCAACCTGCTCTAGTAGTCTTGTCTGGAAAATTCCATGAACAGAGGAGCCTGGTGGGCTACAGTCCATGGGGCCACAGAGAGTTGGACACGACTGAACTACGAAGCAGCAGCAGCAGCCTATTTCTTATGGAAAAAACTTACAAAGATTTTGGACATCAGTACACATAATAGCAGATGAAAAGTGAAACCTCAATTAAATTTGAGCCACACAGACTACAAACAAAACTCTTCAGGGTAAATCACATTTTATTTTGAAACTGTATCCAGTTAGTGATCTCATGTTCACAGTCAAAGTGCTGACATGAAGGAAGGTGAAGAGGTTCATGAAAAGTGAATGCACTTGAGAAGAGAATAAATTACATTAACTGTTTTAGGGGTGCAGTACCAAAGTATGCAAATTTTGGTTAAATGTCAAAAGTCCAGGAAAATATGCTGGGAAATAACCAAGTTACTCTAGAAAGTCTAACTAGAAACACTCTATTGCTTTACTCCAACAGTAAGGTCATCACATGGGCTTCCCTAGTAAAGAGTCTGCCTGCAATGCAGAAGACTGGTTCAATTACCTGGTTGAGAAGGTCCCCTGGAGAAGAGATAGGCTACGCACTCCAGTATTCAGGGGCTTCCCTAGTGGCTCAGACAGTAAAGAATCTGCCTGCAATGCATGAGACCCTGGTTCAATTCCTGGGTTGAGAAGGTCCCCTAGAGAAGAGATAGGCTACCCACTCCAGTATTCTTGCCTGGAGAATCCCCATGGACAGGGGAACCTGGCAGGCTACAGTCCATGGAGTTGCAAAGAGTCAGAAATGACTGAGTGACTAAGCACACACGTGCACAAGGGCATTAGGCATGCTGGTTCATGCTGCTACTTGTTAACTGTGACCTTGACCAAGTTATTTAACTTTCCTGCTCTATAGTATATTCATCTTTCAATGGGGGATGATAAGAGTACCTAAAATATAAGGCTGTTGTAAGAATTAAATTTTTAAGCATTAAGAATAGTGCCTGGCATGAGTCAGTGTCAAGCTTTTGGTAATTATTATTATTATCTTCAGGAAAGAAAACAGCAGTCAGTCAGTCAGCAGCAGCCCACTGTCAATCAATCAGGAGGAAGAAGGAGCACTGAAGAGGACCTGAGAGATAAGTGATTCAATCACTTGGTAGAGGAAACACTTGGTTGCGACTTGCTGAAACAGAAACAAGAGTCGAGCTCTCCTCTGTTCAGAAGTCCTCCTGCAAAATGTATGGTGGCCAAAGTACATGCATGAGTTTGTTGGATGTCATTCCATATTGATTGTGTAGATATGGCAGCTGGAATTCACTGTGAATCATTGAGGGCGAAGCTGGACTGAGTCAGTAATGGAAATGAGACAAGACCTGATTTTGACCATGATGTTGGCTAGGTTGTACATGTAACCAACAAAATTAAAATGCCCCAGCTGTCACACAAAACAGGCATAAGGCTTCCTCTTAACTTACTTTCACATAGTTACACATCAGGCATAGAATTTAAACAAACAATTGCATTTCTACAGTATATAGATTTTTAAGGTGACAAATACATAATGTGTCTTTGATAACATTTCCAGATTTTTAGGCATATTTTTTATGGGCTCAACTTTTCTGATGTTGGAAATGAATAATTATATAACTCTGCTTTGAAATTTGGCAGATCTTTAAGAGCTATTTGGCTAACTTAGAACATTATCACATTCAGCACAGCCTAGGAAATCCAAAATCACCAAAAAGGGAAAGGCAGTGGAATAGAAATGTGTCTTTTCCATAGATGCTGAGAACAAATCACTTCTGTTGTTTAGCAATTTTTTTCCCTCAAATTATATCTGAGCCAAGGCTTTAGAAAATGTTTTTAATCCATCCTTTGGGAACATTTTTATTTTAAAGACGGTATGTAGGCCTAGAATAGGGGGCATTATCACAGGCCTTCCCAAAGGATCATGAGTAGGTACCAGAGGGTGTCCTGGCCTCTGAAATTGTATGTTCTTTGGATATGTCTGTGACAGTAAAGCTGCTGGGAGAGGAGACGATAGTAACTGCCATCAGAGTCTCAAAAGATTTTATAATTCCCCCATTATCCTCCTCATAATAAATAAACAAATAAACCAGTCTGGAGAATACTGAGAGAGGTATAAAATGATTAGTGGTTGTGTGCATTAATGAGGAACATTCATGTAGATGGTATAAATGGCTGTGTGTCACCACTTCTCCAAATTCTCAAAACAGAAGAGGGCAAAGGCCAAAAGATAATACTCTTTAGAAATCTCCTAATCGTCACATGGAAAAAGCATTGGTTAAGTGGAAAAATGTGAAGAGTTGATATTTATGAGAACTGAAGGGTGAGGTTCTGGTTGACTTGACCTTGGTCTTGCCCATATGACCACTATTTAGGATCACGACATCCTCTAGGGCAGGATCAAACAGGGATCACACTTACATAATTCATTCATTTGATCTTTTTAACACTGTGGAGTTAATTTTGTTAGGTCTATTTTGTAAATGAGCAAACCAAAGCACAGCAAGGACAAGTGACTTGCTCAAGATCAATTTAAGGACCAATTATCAATTGAGCTGGCATGTGACCCAGACATTCTGATTCCTGAGCACCTAATACAGAGGTCCTCCTGCCTCCAGGCAGGGCAGAGCTGACCAGGAACCTGAATTTATTACCATCACTATTATTTGTGCCATAAATTTGGGGCTGAGGGAGCTTATTAGGAAGCAGACTAGATGTGAGCTGAGCCTATTCCCCTATTCAGATTTTACCGACACCCACGTTCTAGCAGCCTCTAGGTGTAGTGTGCTGTGATCTGGGGAGCAAGCTCTTAGAACACAGTGTTGTGTCTCAGGAGTGGTATTTTCTCTAATTCTGTCAAGGGGAATTGGTACCATATGTTACCATGCTGGGCATGGAGATTTGATTTCAACAACAAAGGACACATTTGAAAGTCATCAGTTGTTTGAGCCTATAGCTAAAAACATACACACATCTACTGGGACTTAGAATGTGAAAAACTATTAGGGGAATCTTTCACAGGAGGCCATGGGAGACTAGAAAGAAACTTAAACTAAGAATTAGGAGCCTCTAATTCTAGTTCTGGCTTAGATACTAGCAGGAATGATTCCTGTTTCTCAGTTACAGTGTTTTCATTTATGAAAGGGTATATTAAACTAGATACCCTGAGGTCTTTATTGGAAGGACTGATGCTGAAGCTGAAACTCCAATACTTTGGCCACCTGATGCAAAGAACTGACTCATTTGAAAAGACCCTGATGCTTGGAAAAATTGAAGGTGGGGGAGAAGGGAACGACAGAGGATGAGATGGTTGGATGGCATCACCGACTCAATGGACATGAGTTTGACTAAGCTCTTGGAGTTGGTGGTGGACAGGGAAGCCTGGTGTGCTGCAGTCCGTGGGGGTCACAAAGAGTTGGACACAACCGAGCAACTGAACTGAACTGAATTGATGATTTGACACTGCTTGTGTGTCATAACTCTGTACTTCATGTGGATTTAGAAGATATGATTTTTAAATTTGTGTCATCCTCTCCATATAGGGGACAAGGTTGTGGGATTCATTAGAACCAATAGCTGAGTTAAATAATGATTTTGTGGAATACTCAAGTGCCAAAGAAATTTCAGTCATTTTGAGGTTAAGTAGAATTCCAGATTGATATCAAAAGTTAATTTAAAACTAGATTCTCAATTTGTCTCCCAGGCTCCTAACCTCCCACCCCTATATCCAAGCTACAAAATAAATTATAGACAGTGTGAACCATTTCTTTACAAGCTAATTTTTCCATTTATCTCTGAGGTTCAGGTCAATTTGTTCCACTTAGTTTTCTAATCACTTTTCTCTAAAGAGGAAAGGAAGAAACACAACTTAGCATGACAGGCTTTTAAGGTAGGCAACTGCAATAAAATAATTAATAAAATGTCAGTGCCACTGGGATATAATATTAATTTCAGGATGTACACGGATAATTTATATTATATACTGGCAGTATCTACAGTGGGGCCATTTCTACTCAAGTCAAAGACTCTCCAAGGTCTATGTCCATGGTACGAGAGTCAAAACTGTTTCACTTAAGAGAAGTTTCTCCTGGTTTGAGCCCAGTGGGAGGTAGAGATTGATTATCACAAGTCACAAATATATCATACTTGTGATTATCACATGTCACAAATATAATATACATAGGATAATATCACAATAAAGCAGGTATCAGGAGACTATCATAGGAATTAAGCCAGGTTAAAATAAATAAGAGTCACATTTACCCAAGTAGATTGCTCTGGTGTTATTAAGTGTGCATTTTTTTCCATAATGCTATTGATTCTCCTTAGAAACTTTTGGTAAAATGCATCAATATACCTCATGGGGCTGCCATGAAGATTAAATTATATAATACATACACAATTCTTAGAAAGTATCTGGCATATGCATGTAGTAAATTCTCAAAAAATGATTCTTTTTAATGGCTGAGTAATACTCCATTGTGTATATGTACCACAGCTTTCTTACCAATATAATATACTAATGCATATATATGGAATTTAGAAAGATGGTAATGATAACCCTGTATATGAGACAGCAAAAGAGACACAGATGTATAGAACAGTCTCTTGGACTCTGTGGGAGAGGGAGAGGGTGGGATGATTTGGGAGAATGGCATTGAAACATGTATGATATCATACATGAAACGAATCACCAGTCCAGGTTCGATGCATGATACTGGATGCTTGGGGCTGGTGCACTGGGACGACCTAAGGGATGGTACGGGAGGGAGGAGGGAGGGGGGCTCAGGATGGGGAGATTCATGTTGATGTATGGCAAAACCAATACAATATTATAAAGTAATTAACCTCCAATTAAAATAAATAAATTTGTATTAAAAAATGATTCTCATTTCATCTGTTAGGAGTGCTGTCTCTATATAACAGACATGGCAAAGCAGCTGCTTAAGGAAAGCCTCTCCTTACACAGTAAAAATCAGGGATAGACAGCCCAGTGCTGATGAGGAAGCTCCAGGACTCCATCAAGGTCCCAGATCCTTCCATCTTCAAAGCAATTGACCCAGACTTGCCTGTGAGTGTCCAGGAGTCTCCAGCAGAGGCGTGGGTGGGTGGTGGCCTGCTGCAGGGTTGGGGCCACCGAGTGTAGCAGTGCATGCGTGGGATCTTTTGAGGGAGGTCACTATTATCTTCATCACCTCCACCATGGTTTGGCCCCAGGCAGATAGCAGGGAGGGAACACAGCCCCACCCATCAACAGAAAATTGGATTAAAGGTTTACCAAGCATGGCCTCACCCATTAGAACAAGACCAAGTTTCCCCCTCAACCAGTCTCTCCCATCAGGAAGCTTCCATAAGCATCTTATCCTTCTACATCAGAGGGCAAACAGACTGAAAACCACAATCACAGAAAACTAACCAATCTAATTGCATGGACCACAGCCTTGTCTAACTCAGTGAAACTATGAGCCATGCCATGTAGGGCCACCCAAGATGGATGGGTCATGGTGGAGAGTTCTGACAAAATGTGGTCCATGGGAGAAGGGAATGGCAAACTTCAGGATTCTTGCCTTGAGAACCCCATGAACAGTATGAAAAGGCTAAAAGACAGGACACTGAAAGATGAACTCTCCAGGGCGCTAGGTGCCCAATATGCTACTGGAGATCAGTGGAGAAAAAACTCCAGAAAGAATGGAGAGTTGGAGCCAAAGCAAAATCAACACACAGTTGTGGATGTGACTGGTGATGGAAGCAAGGTCCTGTGCTGTAAAGAGCAATACTGCATAGGAACTTGGAATGTTTGGTTCATGAATCAAGGCAAATTGGAAGTGGTCAAACAAGAGATGGCAAGAGTGAACGTCAACATTCTAGGAATCACTGAACTAAAATGGACTGGAATGGGTGAATTTAACTCAGATGACCACTATATCTACTACTGTGAGCAAGAATCCCTTAGAAGCAATGGAGTAGCCATCATAGTCAACAAAAGAGTCTGAAATGCAGTACTTGGATGCAATCTCAAAAATGACAGAATGATCTCTGTTCATTTCCAAGGCAAACCATTCAATATCACGGTAATCCAAGTCTATGCCCAGACCAGTAGGTTGAACGGTTCTGTGAAGACCTACAAGACCTTCTAGAAATAACACCAAAAAAAAAAGATGTCCTTTTCATTATAGGGGAACGGAATGCAAAAGTAAGAAGTCAAGAAACACCTGGAGTAACAGGCAAATTTGGACTTGGAGTACAAAATGAAGCAGGGCAAAGGCTAACAGAGTTTTGCCAAGAGAATGCACTGGTCATAGCAAACACCCTCTTCCAACAATATAAGAGAAGATTCTACACATGGACATCACCAGACAGTCAACACCAAAATCAGATTGATTGTATTCTTTGCAGTCAAAGATGGAGAAGCTCTATACAGACAGCAAAAACAAGACCGGGAACTGACTGTGGCTCAGATTATGAACTCCTTATTGCCAAATTCAGACTTAAATTGAAAAAAAGTAGGGAAAACGACTAGACCATTCAGGTATGACCTAAATCAAATACCTTACGATTATACAGTAGAAGTGAGAAATAGATTTAAGGGACTAGATCTGATAGACAGCGTGCCTGGTGAACTATGGACAGAGGTTCGTGACATTATACAGGAGACGGGGATCAAGAACATCCCCATGGAAAAGAAATTAAAAAAAGCAAAATGGCTGTCTGAGGAGGCCTCACAAGTAACTGTGAAAAGAAGAGAAGTGAAAGCAAAGAACAAAAGGAAAGATATTTGAATGCAGAGTTCCAAAGAATAGCAGGGAGAGATTAGATCACCCTCCTCAGTGATCACTGCAAAGAAATAGAGGAAAACAATAGAATGGGAAGGACTAGAGATCTCTTCAAGAAAATTAGAGATTCCAAGGGGACATTTCATACAAAGATGGGCTCAATAAAGGATAGAAACAGTATGGACCTAAGGGAAGTAGAAGATATTAAGAAGAGGTGGCAAGAATACAAAGAAGAACTGTACAAAAAAGATCTTCATGACCCAGATAATCACGATGGTGTGATCACTCACCTAGAACCAGACATTCTGGAATATGAAGTCAAGTGGGCCTTAGGAAGCATCACTACAAACAAAGTAAGTGGAAGTGATGAAATTCCAGCTGAGCTACTTCAAATTTTAAAAGATGATGCTCTGAAAGTGCTGCACTCAATATGCCAGCAAATTTGGAAAACTCAGCAGTGGCCACAGGACTGGAAAAGGTCAGTTTTCATTCCAATCCCAAAGAAAGGCAATGCCAAAGAATGCTCAAACTACCCCACAATTGCACTCATCTCACACGCTAGTTAAGTAATGCTCAAAATTCTCCAAGGCAGACTTCAACAATATGTGAATCATGAACTTTCAGATGTTCAAGCTGGATTTAGAAAAGGCAGAGGAACCAGAGATCAAATTGCCAACATCCGCTGGATCATCAAAAAAACAAGAGAGTTCCAGAAAAACATCTATTTCTGCTTTATTGACTATGCCAAAGCCTTTGACTATATGGATCACAATAAACTGTGGAAAATTCGGAGAGAGATGGGAGTACCAGACCACCTAACCTGCCTCTTGATAAATCTGTATGCAGGTCAGGAAGCAGCAGTTAGAACTGAACATGGAACAACAGACTGGTTCCAAATAGGAAAAGGAGTACGTCAAGGCTGTATACTGTCACCCTGCTTATTTAACTTGTATGCAGAGGACATCATGAGAAATGCTGGGCTGGAAGAAGCACAAGATGGAATCAAGATTGCCGGGAGAAATATCAATAACCTCAGATATGCAGATGACACCATCCTTATGGCAGAAAGTGAAGAAGAACTAAAGAGCCTCTTGATGAAAGCGAAGGATGAGAGTGAAAAAGTTGGCTTAAAGCTCAACATTCAGAAAACTAAGATCATGGCATCCGGTCCCATCACTTCATGGCAAATAGATGGGGAAACAGTGGAAACAGTGTCAGACTTTATTTTTTGGGCTCCAAAATCACTGCAGATGGTGACTTCAGTTGTGAAATTAAAAGATGCGTACTCCTTGGAAGGAAAGTTATGAGCAACCTAGACAGCATATTAAAAAGCAGAGACATTACTTCACCAACAAAGGTCCGTCTAGTCGAGGCTATGGTTTTTCCACTAGTCATGTATGGATGTGAGAATTGGACTATGAACGAAGCTAAGTGCTGAAGAATTGATGCTTTTGAACTGTGGTGTTGGACAAGACTCTTGAGAGTCCCTTGGTCTGCAAGGAGATCCAACCAGTCCATCCTAAAGGAAATCAGTCCTGAATATTCATTGAACGGAAACTCCAATACTTTGGCCACTTTACCCGAAGAGCTGACTCATTTGAAAAGACCCTAATGCTGGGAAAGACTGAAGGCGGGAGGAGAAGGGGATGACAGAAGATGAGATGGTTGGGTGGCATCAGCAACTCGATGGACATGAGTTTGTGTGAACTCCGGGAGTTGGTGATGGACAGGGAGGCCTGGAGTGCTGCGGTCCATGGGGTCGCGGAAAGTCGGATGCGACTGAGCGAGTGAACTGAAGTGAACTGACACAGGTATTACTACAGTGCATTGACACACCATATAGTGTGTCTGAGGCATCACACTAAATAGTATGATGATTTTGTTTTCCAATTCTATGGCAATGGGTTGTCTCCTTAGGACTAAATGCCCAAAGTTTCAGAAGCGACAGAAGAAATCTTTGGCTTTGGTCACCCACACGTCACCACTTGTCTTCATGTCTCTGTTCAGTTTTGCAGCAGCACTTTCCATGAATCACCTCCATTATCCTGTGAGTCAGTTCCTATGTAACTAGCTTCCCATTCATCATTGGTCTTCAGAGGTGTTGCAGTTTCTTCCTGGGGAAGGTGCAGGCTTTTCTGCTCCTACCTCGCTGAGGCCTCTAGCTGATTTGTACCGAACTTGCAGCCCAGTGGATTACAAACAGCTCCCACCTCTAGTTCTAGTTGCACAGCCAACTCTGGCTGGCCTGGTGGGGTGCTCCAAAGTGTGTGGTGTACAGACCGTATCACCCGGGAGCTTGTTAGCATTGCAATTTCTGGCATCAGAATCTCTGGGCGTAGGGCCTAAGAATCTTTCTTTTTTTTTTCCAGCTTTATTGCAGTATAATTGGCCCAGGAACCTCATGCTTTTAACACTCTTCATATAATTCTTATTCATGCTCAAGTTTGAGAAAAATTGTCTTTGTCCTCTCAGTGGTTTTCAGCATATCTCTAACCTAAACACTTAGCAGAAATAGAGATGTTCACACTTCAGGTTATCCACTCAGACAGAAGAATAGCTTATTTGCCTTCTCTGTCAACTACCATTTACAAGCAGGAAATGCTTTGAATATTTTTGGTTTAATTATAGTCAGCTACAGCAGAGCTGGCTGGGGGAAACAGGAACATTCCAAACATAATAAAATGCAGTCAATTATACTGGGCTGTGCTGATTTCCTGAGGGACAGTGAATGTTGCCCTATGCAGTCCCTACCCGAATAAACATAGCTGCCTAGTTAGTGATTTACTATCTCACACCTGTGTGTTGGAACCTGCCAGAAGCATTGAAATAAAATAGAGTACAGCCATCATCTCTTCATAAAAATCTACCGCAGCAAACCCAAAGGAGTTTGCAGTGCAGGCAATAAAAAGGGTTTTTTGTGTCACTGAAGAATTTAGTGAGGGGCATTGGCCTCCATGGTCCTCAGTGGACATGTGGATTTCTCATTAACTCCTTCACTTAAGAATTTCCAGGGGGGAAGCATGCCATGGCTTCTCAGGTGGCTCAGTGGTCAAGAATTCACCTGGCAATGCAGAAGACACAGGAGATGCAAGTTCAATACCTGGGTTGGGAAGATCACCTGGAGAAGGAAATGGCAGCCACTCCAGTATTCTTACCTAGAAAATTCCATGGACAGAGGAGCCTACGGGCTACAGTCCATGGGGCTGTGAACAGTCAGACACAACTTAGCAACTAAAGCACAAGCATAGCATGCCATGACTTCATGGAGTTTCAGAGGAAACAGGCTTATGAAATGTTCCTATTTCTAAACACTTGAAATAGAATCAAATGCTCTTTGTTTATTCATTTCTCTATTCTAAAATACATTTCTGGAAAGTCTATATGATGCAAGGCACTTTGACGATACCAGGAAGATATAAAATGAATAATAAAGAGTTTGAATAACCTCAAGGTGAGGCAGTCTCAGGAGTTGCATACAGAAGATGATTTTTCCACAATGATGGTCCATTAAAGTGAAAGTGAAAGTGAAGTCGCTCAGCCGTGTCCAGCTCTTTGCGACCCTGTGGACTGCAGCCCACCAGGCTCCTCTGTCCATGGGATTCTCCAGGCAAGAATACTGGAGTGGGTTGCCATTTCCTTCTCCAGGGGATCTTCCTGACCCAGGAATCGAACCCAGGTTTCCTGCATTGTGGGCAGACTCAGGTCCATTAAGGAATTAATCAAATGCCGACAATGAAATGAGTGCTCATAGATTGAAGAGCGTTGAACTGACCAATTATTATACTGCTTCAACATGACATCATTGTATTATACTTCAGCAGTCATAAAGAGGATCTTGTTTCCTAGCAAGGCCCAAGCTTTGGTGTATTCTAACACAGAGAGGCTCATAGTAGCTAATCCCTCAAGAGGAAACAGTAAAAGAAATAAGTAGAAAGATGACTGCAACTGAAAAACTTTTTCTTAGATCATATGCCGATATCTTCTGTAGAATAGGAGTTCTCTCGGGTATTATTTATCTCTGCTTCTCACTCATGATGTAGTCCTTACCCTCATAACATTAATACCCATTACCAGCCTAGCAGGACTTAATAATATATTATAATTTTGTGTGAAGTTTTACCCTTAGATACTCTCATAGAGATATGGATGCTTTCTCAACTTGGTTGTGTACACTCAGTCACTAATTTAATAACTATTTACTTAACAAATAATTATTCTAGGTCCAGGGGATTTCATCTCTCTTCCCAGAAGAAGAAAAGATGTGGGCTCCCATCCAAGTACTAACCAGGCCTGACCCTGCTTAGCTTCTGAGATCAGACGAGATCAGGCATGTTCAGGGTGGTGTGGCTGTAGATAAGATGTGGGCTCTACTCTAATGGAACTTAATTATTATTTATTGTGGTAAATAAGTAAAAATAATATTGTAATGGTAAAGTTTATGTTATGCACATGTTACACCAAAAAAAGTGAAAAAAAAATGACACTTTAGTATCAGGTAAGAATAAATACTGGAAAGGGAAATTAAGCAGCATCAGAGAATAGAGATGATATGGGAATGGGTTGTGTGTCCTTTTAGACAGAGTGGTCAGAGAAGTCCTCTTGCAGGAGATGATATCTGACCAAATGGCATTAAGTGAGCAAGTGAGATTAAGCACATGACTTATGAGCAACTACTAAAGGAGGGAGGAAGTCATACTAACATCCGGGAGAAGAGCGTTCCAGGACTGGAGTGCAAAGGGCCTGAAGTGGGAAGGGTCATGGAGTATTTGAGAAATAGAAGGACATCAGGTGTGGGGTACAAGGTCAGCAAGAAGAACAATGGTAAGAAATGAACTGGAAGGGGCTGCCAGGGGCCAGATCCTACAAATCATATGAGGGGAATTTTGAGGCATTTGGGGGTTTTCAGTGTGATGGGAAGCTAATGAATGATTTTGAAGAAGGTATGAGATTTAATGCACTTTTCAAAAATTAAAATTTTACTTGGAAATAATTATAGATTTGCATGCACCTGTAAGAAACAGTATACTCTTTACTTAGTATTCCTCGTATATCTTACAAAAACTATAGGACAACATCACAACCAAGATGCTGACATTGATACAGTCAAGCCCAGAACATTTCCAGCACCACAAGGATGCCTCCTATTGTCCTTTTTTAGTCACGTCCACTTCCCACACCTTCCCATGTCCCTGCCTCTAGTGTTATTAGTCGCTCTGTTGTGTCCAACTCTTTAAACAGGACTTCAGCCTGCCAGGGTCCTCTGTCCATGGAATCTCCAGACAAGAAGCAACCCATTAATCTGTTCTCCATTTCTATAATTTTGTCATTTCAAGAAAGTTGAATAAATGGAATCACACAGTATATGACCTTTGGGGATTGACTTTTTCACTTAGCATAAATCCTTGGAGATTCATCCACGTTAGTGTGTGTGTCAATACTTCACTCCTTTTTATTGCTGAGTAGTGTCCTTGGTATGAAATGAACCACAATTTGTTTAGCCATTACCTGTTAAAGGGCATCTGGGTTGTTTACAGTTTGAAGTTATTAAGAATAATGCTGTTTTGAATATGTATGTACAGTTTCCTGTGTGAATATAAGTTGTTGCTCCTTTAAGATAAATGCTCAGGAATGCTATCACTGGGCCATATGTTTAGTTTTATAAGAGATTGCCAAACTGTTTTCCAGAGGAGTTGTACCATTCACATCCCACCATCATGACATGAAAGGTTCAGTTGCTCAGCAACCTTGCCAGCACCTGGCATCGTCAGCTTCTTCTCATTATGTTTATTTATTATTTTTTACTTTAGCCTTCTAATAATAATTCTAATATGGCATGGTATGACATTGTGGTTATAGTTTGAACTGCCTTAATAATTAATGATACTAAGTAGTTTTTCATATTCCTATTAGCTATTTAAACATATTCTTGGTGAAATATCTGTTCAGATCTTTTGTACAAGCAACATTTACTTTTAGTTTATAATTATATCTGGGTTAATCTTTCCCTTTCTATTTCACCTAGGTAAATTGAGTTACATTTTAATATTTTAAACTTAAGTTCTTAGGAGAAAGGTGACTAATTTCTTTGAAAAATTAAGTGCTAGTTGCTGAGTCATGTCTAACTCCTTGAGACCCCATGGACTGTAGCCCGCCAGGTTCCTCTGTCCATGGAATTCTCCAGGCAAGAATACTGGAGTAGGTTGCCATTTTCTTCTCCAGGGGATCTTCCCAACCCAAGGACTAAACTCAGGTCTCCCATATTGCAGGCAGATTCTTCTGTCTAAGCCACCAGGGAAACCCAAAATTAATTTTCCAACAAATAAGAATGAGATTTTATTCAAACTTCTTAGTTTTGTGAAATGTGTTTATAAGACTGAATATCTGGGCCAAGGGTAAGCCTTTTGATTGGAACCAGTATTAATTTTGTAACCCATATTTCCTATTGAGGTCAACCAAGGCATTAGTCAACAATGCCTCATCTTTACATAACAATGTCTACAGATATAAGGACAAATGAAAGCAATCATCTAAATATCTTAATTCTCCCAAATGTGTTTCATTTTAACTTGAAGAAGAAGAATAATTAAGTAAAAGAATGCATGCTTCAGACAAACTTTTGGTAAGTGTCATCAAATACAGTGAAACACTCTAGTTGTTAACTAGAAAAATGCAGAAGTACTATTTGAAGTAATAAAGAAACATAAGCAGCTGTTTCTGTAAGAGCCAGTGATTATACTCTTATATTCTCTTTCCCATCCTCCCTTCTGTGAAAAGTGAAAGTCTCTGCGACCCCATGGACTATTCAGCCCACGGGATTCTCTAGGCCAGAATACCGGAATGGGTAGCCTTTCCCTTCTCCAGGGGATCTTTCCAACCCAGGCATCGAACCTAGGTCTCCCGCATTGCAGAAGCATTCCTTACCAGCTGAGCCACCTTCTGTAGACACATAAAATTCTTTCTTTGTGGCAGTGTCTCCTTGAGGAAAGAGTGTGCTACACTGATAGGGTCATTCTCCCTTCCCTTTTTTAAAGTCAATTTTATTAGGTTAGAATTTACATACAGTAAAATACACTTTTTTTTGAGCAGAGTTCATTAATTTTTTTTTGGTCGTGTTTAGTTCCCAGACCAGGGATCAAACCCACACTCCCTTAACCACTGGACCACCAGAGAAGTCCCTAGTTCAACAAGTTTTGACAAACATATATATTATTGCTTAACTATGGCCATGGTCAAGAAATAGAGCATCTTCAAAAGGGAGGACGGAAGGAAGAGATAGAGGTTCTTCATCATCCCAAGAACATCCTAACACCACTTTGAAGCAGGGCACTCCCACCCCTCACCCAGGCAAACCCTCATCTGATTTCTATCACTGTAGCTTAGTGTTCGTGTTCTGGGATTTCATACAGATGGATCTATACAGCATGTTCCCTTTTGTATTTGGCTTTGTGCCCTCTGCACAATGTTTTTGAGATTCATCTAGTTTATTGGATTTAGATCCCAACTTACTTATGAGGTATATGGCAACTGGACCAATTACTTAACTTCTGCTCTCTCAGCTGAGAAATGGTCTTATTCATACCTTTCTGATAGGTTTGTTATGATAATTATAATCAAGGTGTCTGGCTTGGTGCTCTATAATCAGTATGGCTATAAACTATATACATATATATATATATATGATTGTATATTTTTCCTTCACCCCCTCAACCAAAGGAAGTAAAGGATAATTCTGAAGCTGCCACAAGTCTAATTCAAGTTCAACACGTTCTGTGAGCGGAATCAGCACAAAGAGAACTTTGCAATCATTGACTTTATTACTGAATAAAGACACTCTCCTAAATTTCTTGCTCCTTCCCTGTCTCCTTTGGCCTTGGGCAAACTGGCAGCAGACAGCACTGCCTTCCCTGCCCTAGGTTTTACTCTGCCTCGTCCAGACTCAAATGACTTCCAAGAAAAGGGCAAAATGTCCTTTTCCCTCCCCACCCAGAAAAAGAGAATGAGAGTGCAGGCCCCAAGGACTCCAGAGGCCTTCTTATAGACTGCCAATGTAAAAGACAAAACACTAGAGGCCTTCTCTGCTCCTAACAAAGACTTCGTCGCCCTGATGCAATTTCATCAAATAGGGACTTTGGACCTGGGAGAGGAAGAGCGGCGGCAGAGATTCAATATTTCCTCCTTGATGGCTCTTTCCCACCAAATCTCTTCCTGCTCACACTAGAAAATGACTGATATTGTGGCTTCTGGTTGCTTTTACCACTGTTATCCCATTTTCTTCTTTTACTTTTTTGTCCATCTCTTCCTCTGTGGTGAATTCATGCTACTATAATATGAACATCCATTCAGAGGAGGCTGAGGTCACAAGAGGTATGACACAAGGCCCATAGTTTTGGCAATTAGCAGCTTAAAAGAATAGGGTTAATGGATTTAACTAGCCTTCCTTTAACCTTCTAAAAGACTTCTCCTTGTCACCACCCCTGGGTGTTCAAACATTGGCACCCACTGGGTACAATCAGTTCACCAACTGAAAGACAGCTCTCACATGCTTGATTAAACTTAGATCTGTCTCTATACACTACTTTATATTAAACAGAGGAACAACAAAGACCTACCGTGTAACATAATATCTTACAATAACCTATAATAGAAAATAATTTGAAAAAGAAAAAATATATATATATTCACTCAACATTTGTTGAGAGCTTACTATGAGACATACATACATATGTCCCATATGTATATCACATATGGGACAGTCAAACCTCACTCAACACTTGACATTAAGTTTAACCTCCACCAAGGGAAGTAAGTTTTTAAAATCTTCTGAATCATCACTTTTCACACATCTTTTTATAGGAACCATAGCCTAAGAGGTTTCACTGGGTGCACTTGTAGTTGGAAAATATCTATTATTTTTCACTGCTTAGCTGGGGTTTTTGGAATATAACTCCTTCTTGTAAACATATTAAGATACTTGAAATTTTAAGACTTTTCTTCTCTTGGCTAAACAGAACCAGACCTAGAAAAACAGACTGGTTTGAAATTGGGAAAGGAGTATATCAAGGCTGTATATAGTCACCCTGCTTATTTAACTTATATGCAGAGTATATCATGTGAGATGCCAGGCTGGTTGAAGCACAAGATGGAATCAACATTGCTGGGAGAAATATTAATAACCTCAGACAGGCAGATGACACCACGCTTATGGCAGAAAGTGAAGAGGAATTAAAGAGCCTCTTGATGAAGGTGAAAGAGGAATGAAAAAGCCAGTTTAAATTCAA
Organism: Oryx dammah; assembly: GCF_014754425.2. Classification (NCBI taxonomy): domain Eukaryota; kingdom Metazoa; phylum Chordata; class Mammalia; order Artiodactyla; family Bovidae; genus Oryx; species Oryx dammah. The sequence goes on along the minus strand of NW_024070204.1, from coordinate 50,623,262 downwards.
CATTCAAAAAACTAAGATCATGGCATGTGGTCCCATCACTTCACAGCAAACAGATGGGGAAACAAAGGAAACAGTGAGAGACTTTATTTTCTTGGGCTCCGAAATCACTACAGATGGTGACTGAAGCCATGAAATTAAAAGACGCTTGCTCCTTGGAAGAAAAGATATGACAAACCTAGACAGCATATCAAAAAGCAGAGACATTACTTTGCTGACAAAAGTTCATATAGTCAAGGCTATGGTTTTTTCAGTAGTCGTGTATGGATGTGAGAGTTGGACCATAAAGAAGACTGAGTGCCAAAGAACTGATGCTTTTGAACTATGGTGTTGGAGAAGACTTGAGAGTCCCTTGGACAGCAAGATCAAACCAGCCAATCCTAAAGGAAATCAACCTTGAATATTCATTGGAAGACTGATGCTGAAGCTGAAGCTCTAATAGTTTGGCCACCTGATGCAAAGAGCCAACTCATTGGAAAAGACCCTGATGCTGGGAAAGATTGAAGGCAGGAGGAGAGGATGACAGAGGATGAGATGGCTGGATGGCATCACTGACTCGATGGACATGAGTTTGAGCAAACTCCAGGAGATGGTGAAGGACAGGGAAGCCTGGCATGCTGCAGTCCATGGGGTTTCAAAGAATCAGACATGACTGAACAACAGCAACAAAATGTATGTATATGTGTGTAAGTATAACTGAATTACTGTCCATAAACTGACAATATTATAAAGCAACTATACCTCAACAAAAAAGTATTCTAAATATATCCAAATGAAACTTCTTTAATAAAACTTAAATCTGTCTCGTCTAGGGCTTCTCCAGTTGCAGCCCTATTTGCTCAGATGGTTATCTAAAACTTGAATTATTGCAGTGGCTTAGACAAGCATACAATGGTAAATATTAAAAATGAAAAATACACAAAGATAGTTTTAAGCAGCCATATTTGGCTCAAACAAATTAACAATTCCTTGGAGTTGTTAAAAACTGTTTTTGCTCTGGATGGAAAGTTTACATGCTTAATCAACATAGGCATGTGTATTACAAATAACATGGCAAGGGAAAAAAAGATGGACACAGGATTCCAAGTGATATTCACCTGCATTCATTTAATTTGCTTATTTCTCTGAATATAATGGTATTTGCTGCAGGTAGCAAAATTCTAATGAAAAACCCATGAGACACAACTGTCTTTTAAAGTATGTTTTAGCTTCTATTCTTTCACATGATAACAAATATCCTATTGCTTATTTCAAGAGAGAAATGAAATACTCAAAATTAAGACTTTAATGGCACCTTGAAATAAAAGATGAATTTTAGAGGGGCATGAGCATTATCATATTTTAATGTTGCTGCTGCTGCTGCTGCTGCTAAGTCGCTTCAGTCATGTCTGACTCTGTGCGACCCCATAGACGGCAGCCCACCAGGCTCCCTGTCCCTGGGATTCTCCAGGCAAGAACACTGGAGTGGGTTGCCATTTCCTTCTCTAATGCATGAAAGTGAAAATTAAAAGTGAAGTCGCTCAGTCGTGTCCGACTCTTAGCAACCCCATGGACTGCAGCCCACCAGGCTCATCCATCCATGGGATTTTCCAGGCAAGTGTACTGGAGTGGGGTGCCATTGCCTTCTCCTTAATGTTGCTAGTGCATGGTAATCAAGTTTCTCTGAGTATCTGAGTCAGAGGCTGTTGGTATTCCTCTACATTCCCCAACTCCAAGCATCCATTCTAGATGATTCCGTCTTATCAGTGGAATGTGAGGGAAGTGAGCCCTATCCATGACAGGTAAGAGTGTATGGCCTTCCAGCCAGCTCTATAACCACCATCACTGTCAGCTCCCAATCTACACCATCAGTCTGCTCCCTCACCTGAAATATACTTTCCTTGTCCTGTCTTTGGGTTTGTGTCTTCGGTAATTTTATATTTTTTTCCCACATTTTTCATAGCATACCCTATGTTTTAAGTGTAAAGTAATAAAATTTAAATATTTTCAAAAAAAAAAAGGTATATGCCTTCTCTTTTTTCCTTGTTGTTCAGTCACTCAGTTGTGTCTGACTCTCTGCAACTCCATGGACTATAGCACGTCAAGCTTCCCTGTCCTTCACCATCTCCCAGAGTTTGCTCAAATTCATGTCCATTGTATCAATGATGTCATCCAACCATCTCTTCCTCTGTTTCTCCTTTCTTCTCCTGCCTTCAATCTTTCCAAAAATCAGGGTCTTTTTCAATGAGTTGGTTCTTCACATCAGGTGGCCAAAGTATTGGATCATCAGCTTCAGTATCAGTCCTTCCAATGAATATTCAGGATTGATTTCCTTTAGGATTGACTAGTTTGATCTTCTTGAAGTCCAAGGGACTCTCAAGAGTCTTTTCCAACACTTCTTTCCTTAAAGTTAAACAACAACAACAACAAAAATCCCAAGATGGCGGACTTAAAAGATGGAAGAAGCCTAGGCTTTGTGCTTCACAGACAGCCACAGATTAGAGCTACCCAACCTGTTTCAGATCAAGATGTAAGAAATAAAAAAATACAAGAAAATAATTATATTATATCATCATTATGCTATTAGGGTTGGTCTATAATAGCATAGCTATCCTGGCTAACGTGGTCTCCTTCCTATATCTGATTGGTGTGGTATAATGAGGTTTGAATTCACCCATCCAACTCCAGGAAAACAGATAGGTATCTTTGCAGGCTCATTTACATCCTTATTTTATTGTTGTTTCTGTATAGGATGGGGTGGGGTGGGAAGTGAGTGGGAGGAGGGATAAGTATACCCTTAGTAAGAGTCAGGCTCAGGGACTAGATCATCTCTTACTTTTCAAATCCCAGGCAAAGCAGGCAAGGCATAACAATTAGAATTTCCATAATGGACTACTAAAATCTTATGGGTTTAAGGCAACCTTATAATCTGTTTCACACTTGTCTACCTGGCAGAGATAGGAACAGAATGTTATATTTTTGTTTCATTTTTATTTTTTGTATCCCAAAGCCTTGGGATACATTACAAATTTAAGGAAAGCGATGATCGTCATGAAATCAGTGGCCAGTGAATTTGAACCAATTTTCAGCTCCTTGAGAAAGTATTAACTCTATTATTTGTTTGAAAGTCTATTATAGGCAAGTTTTAAAAGTCTTTTGTGGTTTTTTTTTTTTTCCTATAAAAAAGCCAGCTGGGGAAATGAGGCTTGATTCTGCCATGTTAAATAGTAGATTAACTGTTCTCCACTATGAGCACCCATGGTACAACTAAATGTTCCAGTTCACATAGACTCTGAAGGCGAAAACTAGCAGCTATCTAGGAAAAAAGTCCTGTCATCTCCCTCCCTGGCAAACCTGAGTGATATAAGAACAGATGATTGCTTCCTTCTGAGACTAAAGGAAGAAAAAGTTTACATAAAGCCTGAAGAAGATTATTTACCCAATATTTGTTGAAAGTCTACCATGGGACAGGCATAAATTTGTAAAAGGGACCAAAGAAAATACAAGCAGACATTATCCCTTTCAAAAGAAGATACATAATTTCAATTCAGTATACTTACTCATTTGAAATAAAAAGTACATTATTGGGAAACATAACTTACATACCTATGTATATGAATACATTCATATAAATACATACATGTATATGGACTTCAAAAACCAATATGGAGAATTACCCTCCAATGGGATTAACTCACATTTTTGTTTAATGTGGTAGATTGCAAAGTAGCCACAATTCTTTAAACCTACCTGTCTGAATGCTCTCTTGATGATGTAACTTTGCAGCTTCTCCCATCAAAATATGCCAGCTATTTTCCCTCTCCAATGAATTTGGGCTGTTCTTTAATTTTTAAGAGAAAGCATCTTTTAAACAATTTTTTGATGTGGACCATTTTTAAAGTCTTTATTGAATTTTGTTACAATATTCCTTCTGTTTCATGGTTTTGGTATTTTGGCCACCAGGCACGTGGGATCTTAGCCCCACAACCAGGGATCAAACCCACACCTCCTGCATTAGAAGGTGAAGTCTTAACCACTGGACCACCAGGGAAGCCCCCTGAGCTGTTCTGACTTGCTTTGGCCAACAGATATGACTGAAGAAATGACAAGCCAGTTCTGAATCTAGAGTCAAGAGGTCTTGCATACTTCCTCCCTCTCTTGAAACGGCGAGATAACATGTAAACAAACCCAAGCCAGCCTACAGGATGAGGAGATACAAGTGACCCAACAGCCCCATTGCCCCACTGACCAGCAAACAGCCAGTCAGTTCTCAGAAGCAGAGCCACTCTGCTGCTGACCACAGATCCTGATCGAGACTCAACCCACAGAACAGCCACCCAGCTGAGTCAAACTGTTGACCCAGAGAACAGTAGGCTATATACATTGCTGTTGTTTTAAGTCACTAAGCTTTAGCCATGGTTTGTTAGGCAGCAAGAGATAAGTGATGCCACCAATATGGGAGAGTTTAATCTATGCATTAACCACAGAAGAATTTTTAGTAGGCTGCTAAATAATCTATTTATCTTTAAAATAAGGTTCTCATTCCTAAACTACAATCCTCCTTTCCTCCAGCGCTCACTGTGGTGAACACAGAAGCAAATGGGAGTTTAAATCTCAAATTCACATTTATTTATTACTTGGTAGGCCTTGGGGAAGTCACTTGGCCTCTCAGGTTTCAGTTTGTCCTTCATTAAGATGGAGATTGTACTATTTCACAGAGTTTTGTTGGGAGGATTAAATAAACTGACACAGGTATATTGCCCATTACTATACCTGCAACATAATGGACACACACAAAGCAGATCTTATTCTTCCCAAACTTTCTTTTTCTTTCTCTCTACTTTTAAGTGTTCAGCGATACCCCAGTGACCTGCTCTGTCACTAGTTAGTTTTAGAACTATCACTCTGGAATAGGGTTAACTTTCACTCTAGTGGCTTCTCCCTTTGCTTAAAAGTTTTTTCCCATGGGTCTTTTCACAAACTAACTCTACTACACATATAACATCTACCTTTTAAGAAATTATAAATATATTTATATTGTATATGGTTATAAATTATACATTATATATACTGTATATACATATATATATGTAATTTGCTTATCACTACCTGAAATTATATATGTATATTGCTATAAATTGGAGAAAGGAATGCACCCCACCCCAGTACTCTTGCCTGGAAAATCCCATGGACAGGGGAGCCTGGTAGGCTGCAGTCCATGGAGTTGCTAAGAGTCAGCCATGACTGAGCGACTTCACTTTCACTTTTCACTTTCATGCATTGGAGAAGGAAATGGCAACCCACTCCAGTGTTCTTGCCTGGAGAATCCCAGGGACAGGGGAGCTTGGTGGCTGCTGTCCATGGGGTTGCAAAGTCAGACACGACTAAAGCGACTTAGCAGCAGCAGCAGCATTGCTATAATTACATATTTGATTACTTATTATTATTTATCTCACCCACAAGAACATCAGTTCTCTGAGGTCTTTGTGTTTGTATCCCTACCCCCAGGGATAGCATGTGGGACACAGTAGACACTCAAGGAGTATTTGTGGAATGAAAGTACAAGTGAAAAAAATGCATCTCAATCATTACTATGAAAAAAACTTACACATTCTTGGAAAGACACTTAATTCAAAGATTTTTTTCAAATGCAATTTTGAAAGACACTAGAAGAGATGGAAGTAATATGACATGAAGGCATTCCACTGTTGTTTCCTTTATGCATTTGCCTTTTAATGGTTTTTTATTACAATGAGAATTTCTTAAAACATTCTCTCATCTAAGGTTGAAGATTTCATTTCAAATTTGGAATGTATGTGAAAGTTGCTCAATCGTGTCTGCCTCTTTGCGACCACATGGACTGTAGCCTGCCAGGCTCCTCTGTCCATGGGATTTTTCAGGCAAGAATACTGGAGTGGGTTGCCATTTCCTTCTCCAGGGGATCTTCCTGACCCAGGGATCAAACCCAGGTCTCCAGCATTGCAGGAAAACTCTTTACTGTCTGAGCCACCAGGGAACCCTGAAATTTGGAATACTGTTTAATTAAATAAGTACTCTCTGTAGTAGAAACTGTTCCTATGACTGAAAACAGTTAAATTATAACTATGAACAGCATAAACAGACATATATAACTGTCATAAAACTAATTTGAAAAGTTGGATTTGAATCTCATCACATAAAATTAAACTCTTTGGGAAATTCTTATTTCTCAGTTTAAAATAGATTCCTACTTGCTGTGTTCACTGGAAAGAATCCATAAATCTTTGACCATGAAAAGTCCTTTTATTACCTGTTGTTAAAAACTATTTCCTTCGGGTAAATTGCACTCTCCAAGCAATCCTTCATTACCTACATGATATATTATGGTCCAGCAATGGATCTAAGAATGCTTTGGAAACCTTAAATTGCTCCAAGCTTTAAAATCAAACACCTTGAGTAAGCCAGCTCATCTAACAAAAAGAGCAAGTGGATAATCAGGGCAAAAAAAGAGAAAGAAGCAAATGCAGAACACATAGCAAGTCAGAAAATATGAATTTTTATAATTTGGGGTTTCATTCCCAAGTCATTTCATCTGAAATGCTTTGTCTGTTCTTCAGGTTGCTGGCATGGCAATGAATAATGGGCACCCTAAAAAGATTAGGACTTCCCTGGTGGCTCTGATGGTAAAGCGTCTGCCTGCAATGTGGGAGACCCAGATTCGATCCCTGGCTCAGGAAGATCCTCTGGAGAAGGAAATGGCAATCCACTCCAGCACTCTTGCCTAGAAAATCCCATGGACAGAGGAACTTGATGGGCCCCAGTCCATGGGGTCGCAAAGAGTCAGACATGACTGAGCAACTTCATTTTCATTTCAGTTAAAAAGATTACATGTAAATTTGCCAGGAGCCAGCACGGGAGATCCCACCCATGACAAAGTCATGCGAAGGAGGCCTGATAAGCAAGGCTTCAGGACTCGAGGGACTCCCTGGGCCATCCCACCCATGAAGCAAGGCTTCAGGACTCGAGAGACCCCTGGACGTGCTTGAGCATCTATCCCCAAACCAGAATCTATCTGTCTTACTATTATATGTCTTTTCTCCTGGACATGATAGGAGTGTTTCAATTCAAATCCCTCTGATGGGTTTCTAGCTTGCCTGACAGGTTTATCCAGACTCTTGCAGCTACATATATGATTATTCACAGCCTCCCAACTGTGAGAGGCACAGGATGCCTAAAAATATAGAGCCTTTCAAAGAGTTAAAAACTATTAGAGTAGTGCTGGTATAGGATTTCACTGTTGAGTCAATGCTTGCTGCCAAATTCCCATATCCCTTATCCATTGTACACCTGAGAGTGCATTAGTTAACATAGCTGGAATATAAGAAAAACAAATAGTAGCCTTGAATTTAACCACATCAGACCTTTGAGCTAATTGGTTCTTTCTTTGTTGTAACTCACTGCACCTTTGGTCCATGAGAATGTAACTCTGTTTGCTACTTTCTGAGGCTGACACAGATTAGAAATATAAAGAGAAAAAACATTTCAAGGGAAAATAAGTTTTCTGGTTGAGCAGCCTTTATCAATAGAGGGCCATAAAATGTTTACAGGCCTCCAAGGCCAGAAGATAATGTACATAACATTGTTTATGGGAAAAGTATGCAGAAAAAAATCCTGGTTTCGATAATGGCAAAACTGCTGGAGTGTTTGGGCTGATTCTGCATGACCTTGCATCTTTCATTTCCCTTTATGGCAGAAAGTGAAGAGGAACTAAAAAGCCTCTTGATGAAAGTGAAAAAGGAGAGTGAAAAAGTTAGCTTAAAGGTCAACATTCAGAAAACAAAGATCATAGCATTCAGTTCCATCACTTCATGGGAAATAGATGGGGAAACAGTGGAAATAGTGTCAGACTTTATTTTGGGGGGGGGCTCCAAAATCACTGCAGATGGTGATTGCACCATGAAATTAACAGACACTCCTTGCAAGAAAAGTTATGACCAACCTAGGTAGTATATTCAAAAGCAGAGACATTACTTTGCCGACTAAGGTCTGTCTAGTCAAGGCTATGGTTTTTCCAGTAGTCATGTATGGATGTGAGAGTTGGACTGTGAAGAAGGCTGAGCACCGAAGAACTGATGCTTTTGAGTGTTGGAGAAGACTCTTGAGAGTCCCTTGGACTGCAAGGAGATCCAACCAGTCCATTCTGAAGGAGATCAACCCTGGGATTTCTTTGGAAGGAATGATGCTAAAGCTGAAACTCCAGTACTTTGGCCACCTCATGCGAAGAGTTGACTCATTGGAAAAGACTCTGATGCTGGGATCGATTGGGGGCAGGAGGAGAAGGGGATACAGAGGATGAGATGGCTGGATGGCATCACTGACTTGATGGACGTGAGTCTGAATGAACTCCGGGAGTTGGTGATGGACAGGGAGGCCCGGCGTGCTGCAATTCATGGGGTCGCAAAGAGTCGGACACGACTGAGTGACTGAACTGAACTGAACTGATGTACAAGTCAAGGTATAAAAGCCCCTTTTGAAAATTAAGTTATGGGCCTCGCTCACCAAAGCTTGGTCACCCGTGTCATTCATTCATTCATTCATTCATTCGCCAACGTCATCCATCCTGAGGGATCCCTGGACTCTGCTGAGGCTGGACCCCGGCATAAATTGAAGACTATGAGACTTAATATGCACAAAACTCTATCGTAATTTTTCTTTCAATTAGGATAAAGTTTGTCTTTCCGTGACTTCAACTACCACTTAAAGGCAAATGATGTCCAAATCTCTGTCACCAGTTCCCATCTCTGTCCAGGGTGTCAACAGTCCTCACCAAGTAAACGTCTTATCACCACGTCATCACCAATCATCACGTTAACATGACCCATGAAAACTCAGTTATTTCCTGTATTATTTATTTATCTCATCCCATGACATGGTCACCTACCAGGCTCCCCAAGCAAAGCCTTAACAGTTACTCTTTCTCACTCTCATTCTCTCTTATTCAGTCAGCAGGAGCTATTGTTTCTACCTTCAGATACTGAACTGACCATCTTTCACAGTCTCGTCTCATGCCAACTCCCAAATCATTGCCCTTCATTTTCCCTTCATTCCTTCAGTCTGCTGAAGATTATGCTTCATGGGAGGTGTTGATTTGTTAACAAGAAATTTTTCCCAAATTCAATATTCCTCCTTATATCAGTAAAACTGTAAATGCATATACTATTACTCTTTCATTTTGGTGTTTCATAATTTTATGCATATTTAAAACTTAATTTACTTTTTAGAGAAACTAGTTTTTTTCATACATTTGTTACTTGAGTACACTTATTTTTAAAATATGTTAAAAACACCTAATGATTGCACTTTTTTTTTCCAGATTTACATAAAAGCTCGCTCATATCAATTTCAAGTAACAGTAGCAAAAAAAAGAAGAACCTTAGAAGAGATTATGATACTAAGTGAAATAAACCAGAGAAAGACAAATATCATATAATACCACTTAAATGTGGAATCTAAAAAGTGATACACATGATATTTACAAAACAGAAATAGACTGACAGACATAAACCCCCCCTTATGATCATCAAAGGGGAAAAGGAGGAGGAGGGATAAATTAGGAGTTTGGGATTAACAGATACACATTATTATATATAAAACAAATATGCAACAAGGACCTACTATATGGAACAGCGAACTACATTCAATAACTTGTATAATGTATAATGTAAACAAATCTGAAAAAGACTATATATGTATATATACACGTGTGCTTAGTTACTCAGTCATGTTGGACTCTTTCCAGCCCGATGGACTGTAGCCTGCCAGGCTCCTCTGCCCATGGAATTCTCCAGGCAAGAACACTGGAGTGGGATGCCATTTCCTACTCTAGGGAATCTTCTCAGCTGGAATCAAACCTATGTCTCTTGTGTCTCCGGCTTGGCAGGCAGATTCTTTACTACTAGCGCCACATATTGGAGAAGGCAACAGCACCCCACTCTAGTACTCTTGCCTGGAAAATCCATGGACGGAGGAGCCTGGTGGGCTGCAGTCCATGGGGTTGCTGAGAGTCAGACACGACTGAGCGACTTCACTTTCACTTTTCACTTTCATGCATTGGAGAAAGAAATGGCAACCCACTCCAGTGTTCTTGCCTGGAGAATCCCAGGGATGGTGGAGCCTGGTGGGCTGCCGTCTCTGGGGTCGCACAGAGTCGGACACGACTGAAGCGACTTAGCAGCAGCAGTAGCAGTGCCACATATATGTATCTAACTGAATCACTTTGCTGTACACTTTAACATAACACTGTAAATCAACTGTACTTCAGTGAAAAGTTGTTTTGAAACAATAAAAGATCCTTAGATACACCAATAAAAATCAATACCTTTTCTAAAGAAACAGAAATTTACAAAATAAAAAGTAAAGTTCCAACTCACTCTAACAATAAAAGTCTTGAAATATCTAGGAATAAATTTGAAGACAAGTAGGAAGATATTATTTAGGGAATATCATGTAACAGTACTGAAGAGTGAAATGTGAAAACTTGATAAATGAAGAATCAACACTTTCTTTGCTGTAAGAATGCAATAACATGAAACTGTCAGTTCCTCCCAAATCCGTACATAATTTAATATGACCAAAATAAGAACCAATACTATTTTATAAGTTATCAGAATTTTTCCAAAGTGTATCTGGAAGAATAATAAAGGAAAATTTCTAACAAGAGTACAGAGCAAGAAAGTATGCTTTCAGATATTAAAATGTATCATAAAGCCAGAGTAATTAAAACCAATGTACTGGCACAGAATTAAACAGAACAACAGAAGCTTTGTGTAGAAACCTCATCAAATAAGATAATGGAAAAACAAAGATGGCATTCCAAAACAATTGGGGAGAAATGATTATTCACTCAGTGGACTTGGACAAGCTTGTATCTTTGAAAAAAAATAAACCTGGATCCCTATATCCTTTCCCAGAATAGTTTTTATATGGATCAAAGATTTAAATGTAAAAAGCAAAAATAAAATTACCAAAAGGAAACACAGAAGTTTAGTACTTTCTAAACATATTAATTATTTATGGAAAACTAAATGATAAAGGAGATATTGGGAAAAATAGCAAAGCATGACAAACAATTAAAATCTTTTATATATGAAGTGGTTTATGCACATGAATTATTTAAAAGTATGATGGCAGACTAAAGAGTAATACATAATATGATGCTGTTTATAGAAGATTGTTTACCTATCTCTACAAATCTATAAGTGTACAGAGAGAGGTTCAGAAGCATATGCTATAAAATAGTAATAATTATGTTCTCATAGGCAAGGGATATGACTATTTGTATTTTTTTGACTATTTGTATTGATTCAACTGTTTATAATAAACATTTATAATAATTATAAAATAATATAGCTATTTAAAGCAAAATTAAGCTTGTATGGAATAATAAACACAGGAAACAGTAAAGAAAGTACTGTAAAAGAAAAATAAACAGAAACTATTTTCCAATTTTTTTAAAAGAGGATATAATTTACGTGTACATAAGAGGGAATGTATGTGAACTGGTGTTCAAAAAATGGTTGAAGATTTATTTATCATTTATTATATTTCATTCTCAACTCATCATCTGGCTTGCCATACAAATGAAATAACTTATTTAAGATAATTATGACTCAATTTATCTGTTTACGACTGATACAAAGAAATATAAGGAACCATATTTTAGGCACAAGGTAATGCTTAATAACTCTTTTATTAGAGTAGTTTTAAACTAAAAAGTTACCTGATTTTTGAAGGACCTGTGTTTTATTAAAAGTTGCTTTCATTTAAAATTTTAGTTTTTTATCTGACTTAGATCTTAATATTTCAAAAGTTTAAATAAATTTTAACAAATTTGTCTCACATTTTCTCTTTGTTTTTCTTCTTAATCAAGGAAAAAACCCCTCACTATTCCTTTTACAGTTCTGCACGCGCGTGCGTGTGTGTGTGTGTGTGCACACACCTGTGTGCACAGGCCAATACCAGAGGTTTGGAAATGCAAATCATTGGCTGCATCTCTCCTGTTATTTCCCAATGGAATTGTACTTCTGGGCCATGCTCAACCTTAGATATGATACTGCTTCCAACTCAATAGCTCAATAATAGTGATTCCACCTGTATAGTAAACAATTTAGAAAAAATATATAATAAATATATTAAAAATTAAGTTTTATGAGAAAAAAATCACTTTCCCTTGTTTTAGGGAATATAAAGTGATTGTGGAAACTACTTCATGGGGCAATTCATTAGAGAATATTAAAAAATATATTTTGATTTCCAAGGAAAACTATAAAAGAATAAATCTGAAGGCTTTCTTGATGACACCCACCCCTAGACTAAGCCAAGTTCCTCTGTTGTAAGCTTATATTCATCATCCTGAGAATTACTATTCCAAGTAGACTGTAAATGTTGAATGGAGGATTTGTGTTCACTTTGTTTACAATTGTATCCTCAGTGCCGAGGGTAGTGCAGAACACAAAATAAATGCTAAGAATTGTTTACAGAATACATGAATAATTTAAAAATGCCCTGGGATTAAAATAAAAATTCTATAGTTTTGTTGTTTTACACATATACAAACACATATAGTAACGTGTATAACATAGTATATAACATGTACTATTATACCAATGTCATATTAAAGATATGGAAACACAAACATAAATTAAATTTTAAAGGCAAAAATACATTTTCTAATATTTACTGCTAATGTATAATCTTGTACACCTCCTGGTATGAATACCACCTTTACCATTCCCACCACCCCTGTCACTTTGAAGATAACTGATCTAAAGAATTACTGATCTATTGATTTAAGAATTACTGATCTAAGAATTACTCATCTATTGATTAATTTAATGGTGACAGAAAACATGCAGAATAAACAGGAATCTAGAAAAATACAGTCAGTGTTAGTCATAATTAAGAAAGTGGTCAGTGGTATAAGACCAGAGCTAGTAAAGGCCAACATTTGAAATTCAAAACTCTATGATGTGACATAGTCTATGTCAGAGTTTTGAGGTTGCTGCTACTACGGCTGATCCTAAAGATTACACAGGGACAGGAAATAATCTGTTTTTAAGTAAGGTCTGATTTGCCTAAGTTTAACATCCCCATGTCAGTGACATATTATAGACTCAATTTTGATGCAAGCTACAAAGCAAAGACATTACCCAGTTCCTGTGGAACCAAATGCCCAATTTAATTTAGGCTCAGAAAACGTGATCCCTCCAGATCATGGGTAATCCTGCTTAATCCAAACAGTCAAAGCTGTTCTCTATTTCAGTTCTGAGTTTTCCTTTTTTCTCTGTCTTCGATATTAGTCTTTCCCAGACCAGAAGATAAAAGAATGTTGTGGAAGTGATATTCAAAATGGGCCTCAGGGATTTCCTAGCCATTCTCAGTAATTCATAAGGGAATAGCGGTCTTAAACGCCTGTCCTGAAAACCACCTGGAGAAAGTGAAAGCGTTAGTTACCCACACATCTCTCATTGTTTGCAACCCCCATAGACTGTAGCCCACCAGGCTCCTCTGTCCATGGAATTCTCCAGGCAAGAATACTGGAGTGGGTAGCCATTCCCTTCTTTAGGATATCTTCCTGACCCAGGGATTGAAGCTGGGTCTCCTGCATTGCAGGCAGATTCTTTTAACATCTGAGCCACCAGGGAAGCCCTGCCTGCAGAAACACAGCTACACGAAACTCAGAGATGATAATACATGGAGGCTGAACAAATGTGACCATATTTCTTTTTCCAGGAGTAGCATCCCTAGTTACAATTTACAATCATAATTATGAAAGCTGATAATAGGGCTTCCCAGGTGGTGCAGTGATAAAGAATTTGCCTGCCAATGCAGGAGATGCAAGAGATGTGGATTCGATCCATGGGTTTGGAAGATTTCCTGGAGAATAAAATGGCAACCCATTCCACTATATTTGCCTGGAAAATGCCATGGACAGAGGAGCCTGGTAGGCTACAGCCCACTGAGTTGCAAAGAGTTGGACCTGATTGAGCTCGCATGTAATTATGTGAGTGCAGATCATGTTCAGCAAACATATGCAAATGATCACATGTATCAGAAACCCCCAGGGTTTCTCCTAACTCAGCTAGACTTGCTATACTCTATTACTTGCTAAATCCATTCTTCATTATCCTTCCATTCTTCATTCAAAACCCAGAGCTTACAATCTGGTTCTCTTAACTTTTACTGACTGCTCTTCTGCTGTCTAGCTGTACCAGTCTTTCCTCCCCATTCACTCTCTCTTGTTCTCCCACCATGTTTCTGTTTTGCTTCCTCTCAATTCTTTCCAGACTCTGATCTCTGCTCTGTTAGCTGATATTAAGCAAGAATTTAGCAAGAATCATCCTTTTTAAATCACTAGCACAAGATGGATCTTGCATCTTAAATTAGAAACAGAGATCAGAGTTAGAAATCCTCATGTCACATTTAAGAAAATGTGAACTGGTGCAAAGCCAGTACTTTATATTTGTTCATTTAAAATGTTGCTGGCTACATGAGTTGAATGTTTTAAATGCATGTAATTAGGGTTCCATGAAGGGGATTATGCAATTTTTTTCAGTTTATAATGGTCAGATACTGAAAATTATTTGCATAAAATTGTCAGTTATGAACAGAAAGGCAGGGAATTGGGAATGCAGGAAAGAAATCAGGGGCTGTCAGAGACAGGGGAGGAAGAGTCGTTTGATGCCATTGTAGTGTCTGAAAGAACCAGAGTGTGCTGCTTTTTGAGCTAAGGTTTTATCTTCAGCTGTCTCCAGCTGTCAGGGAAATGCACTGTCTGGGATGGGCAGACCATTAAAACATTTCAGCAGAGATGTTCATTACTTTGGCTAATGGAGTTCAAAGTTCCCTGAAAAAAGAAATACTGGCCAGGCAAATTTTGATGAGGAAGGTTTAGAAATACTTCTTCACTGAAGGGGGGCTAAGGGAGAGACATTCAGGAAGCAGAGGCCAGTAGCCTATATCAGGCATGGTGGAGAGTGACAGTGACAGGTCCAGAAAGCCCAGGAGATTATAAAGACTGAGTGCCTTGGAATGTCAGACTCCCCACTTGGGTGGTTAGGACACCCAGGAGGGGAATGGCATGAATAAGGTGGGTCTGGACTGTGGCTGTGAAGTTAGGATGGAAGGGAAGATGGGGAATTCAAGGGAGGTACCAATCATCAAATCCAAAGATGCTCCCAAAGAGAGGATGAAATCTGAAACTGGAGGCCAGTGACAACAAAAATTAAGTTAGAGGCAGTGAGTTTGGAAAACAGGGCTTGGAAAGATACTTCAATTGCAAGTATGACTTGAAAATTAGTTAATAACCAATATGGAGTCAGTACCATCAATCAGAGCTGGCTTTCCCTGGTGGCTCAGATGGTAAAGAATCTGACTGCAGTATGGAAGACCCAGGTTTGATGCCAGGGTATGGAAGAACCCCTGGAGAAGAGAATGGCAAACCCACTCCAGTATTCTTGCTCTGGAGAATTCCACGGATAGATGAGCCTGGTGGGCTATGGTCCATGGGATTGCAAAGAATTGGACACAACTGAGCGACTTTCACTTTCACCACCAATCAGAAGAGATGTCAGAGAGAGCAGTGGAACAGTGTCCTGGAGCCCACCTCCTCTGGGGCTCCCAGTTAACCAGCTAGTGGTGGGGCACTTGGGGACTTGAGACAGGAGCTATGTATTTACTGGAGAAATATGACTGAACAACCCAGATGTACGCTATAAAGTGGCTGTCCAGACAGCCCATTTCTGGGCTCCCTTTTCTATAAGGAGGGAACATATGACCAGTCCTTGCCCGAGGATATGAAGAAGTGACGTTTGGCTCACAGCTGAGGTAACTAAGCACTGGGAATAAGATTATTTTCCCAGTGACGACAGGGAAATCTTGAAGGTACAGGATGATGGAGCCATAAGATGGAAACCCTCTGGATTCTTGAGTTTCTACTTAAAGGACACCTTCTCAGGAGAACTGCCCAACAGGAAAACCAGAACTGGACTCTGCACGACTGAGAAATTAAACTTTATTGTCTAAACCTACTCAGGTTTTAGAACTTTTACAGTAATTAGCCAACCTTGAACAAAACATGGCATTAAAATCTTTTAGCATTTTTATGCATCAGTTTCACACTGATAAATATGAACAAATTTCTTAGTTTACTGGTTTTCTTTGAGAGCCTATAGAGCATTCTACAAAGACTTTGGGGTAATAACTTAAAAAGATAAGTTTCACTGGTTACCAAAGGGGAAGGAGGGAGGGATAAATTAGGAGTAACATATACACACTACAATATATAAAATAGATAAGCAACAAGGGCCTACTGCATAGCACAGTGAGCTATACTCATTATTTTATAATAATCTATATAGGAAAAGAACCTAAAATTTTTTTCTTTTATATATATACACATACACATATATATTAATATATACATACGTATATTAATATTTACACACACACACACATATACAACTTCTGCTATACACCTGAAATTAACATGACACTGAAATCAACTATAGTTCAATAACAATAAATAAATTTCTGTCTCTTATGATAATATCTTTCCAAGAAATAAGAAAGGTTTTTGTTTAGTTTTCTGTTTTTCTTACATTTTGAAGCATGAATTTTTATGTTTCTTTTACATAAAAAACCTATAAAGAAGATGATGGTGAATATCAAAGTGAAGGTCACTCAATCATGTCCAACTCCTTGCAACCCCACAACTGTAGCCTGCCAGGCTCCTCTATCCATGGAATTCTCCAGGCAAGAATACTGGAGCAGGTAGCTGTTCCCTTCTCTAAGGGATATTCCCAACCAGGGACTGAACCCAAGTCTCCTGCATTGCAGGTGGATTTTTTACCATTTGAGCCAACAGGGAAGTGCCCCCTCCAAAAAAAACCTATAGAGATTCCCATTTTACATTGAAAAGCCCATTTTGTAAACCCCAAACCTACACAATCACATTGTAAACTGAGCTCTCTAACGGGAGATGTTCAGGGGAGAGTCTCATTCAACTCTGGACCCACAGAAGGAGCCAAGAGGATTCATCCCTCCAGTGCTTTTGGAATAAATGTATCAAATCATCGCTACTAGAAAGGCCATGTGCTGAGGAAAAGCAAATTAGAAGGCAATTATGGAGACCAACCTGGGGTCTTCTGCTAATTAACTTTATGATGTAGAATTCTCCATGAACCTTCAGTCCTTATTTATTTGAAGGCCTTTGGTGACTTTTCAGTTTTGGCTTCTCATTTTCCAGTGAGAGAGCTGTGAGGCCCTGGGAAGAGGTGATCAGCTCATATCCAGAGAACTATTTTATATCCAAACTTAAATGACAACTCTGACTTTCATAATTGAAGATTTGTGGTGTTCTCCCTTACTGTGGCTGAAGAAGGCGATGGCACCCCATTCCAGTACTCTTGCCTGGAAAATCCCATGGACGGAGGAGCCTGGTGGGCTGCAGTCCATGGGGTCGCAAAGAGTCGGACATGACTGAGCAACTTCACTTTCACTTTTCACTTTCATGCATTGGAGAAGGAAATGGCAACCCACTCCAGTGTTCTTGCCTGGAGAATCCCAGGGATGAGGGAGCCTGGTGGGCTGCTGTCTATGGGGTCGCACAGAGTCAGAGACAACTGAAGTGACTTAGCAGCAGCAGCAGCAGCCCTTACTGTGGCACCTATTAATTTTGACTCTCCAGTTGTTTTTCATCTGCAAAACTTAGATAACATTTATTCAGCCTCATACAGTGACCATAAAGAGAGCACGAGACAGCATCGACATGCTGAACTGCACTCAATATCAAAGGAATGTGACCTTTTTAGTCAACTCAGGGACCTGTGAGGCTGTGAGCATCATTAAACCTAAAGGGTTAGAATGATCTTTAATTTCAGTGTGTCATTAAAAAATCCTATAGTACTTGCTTCTCCTGGACTCAACACACTACCATCCACTCTCAGATACTCTTGTGAGTCATAAATTGTCAGCTAAAGCAATAACTCAAAGTTTTGGATAATGAAGTTATTATTCTGTTGATCAGAAAATAACTGAAGTATCATATTGGCTAAAAAGCTGGTCTTAGAGGTTTTTCTCATCCGAGCCCTGACTTCCCTTTTAACTGTCTTCAGTGCCTTATCCAATAGCTCTTCCAAATAGAAGATCTGAATTTGACTTGATGTAGTGTCTAAGGTGGCACCAGTGGTAAAAAACTCAATTGCCAGTGCACAAGACCTAAGAGACGTAGGTTCAATTCCTGGGTCAGGAAATGGCAACCCACTCCAGTATTCTTGCTTGGAGAATTCCACGGACAGAGGAGCCTGGAGGGCTACAGTCAATGGGGTCACAAAGAGTAGAACACAACGGAAGCGACCTAGCATTCATTCACTCCAGTTTCTAAAGAGGAACGCTGAATCAAGTATGGCATCTCCTCCTTTACATCTCGATACTTCTGGGTGGATCTAGAGAGACAACAATCACAGCCCGCAACAGGAGGTGAGCAATAGAGTGTGATCATCCTTTTCCGAAGCTGACTCCCTGACACTTTGAAATGATACAGCAGAGAGTGCCAAGGGGGGGCAGCTTGAGGAAAATTATTTGTGTGACTCCTAATTGAATATGTCACCCATGAGTGATCACCAGGCTCACCATTTAATGAACCCACTAAAATCAGGCTGGTGATGCATGGAGCCGACCTTCCCTGTCCCCACGAGTGCTGGGGGGACAACCTCTGAAGGCTGGAGGCAAAACTGAGAAGCAGGCAAAATTGATTGGGCTGCCTTCTCTTTTCACGGCGTGCCCTGTGCTCCACTTACAGAGCTCCCCACCCAGGGCAACAGGCTGGTGTCCACCCGTGAAAGGTCCGCTCTTGCCTCTCCCTTTCAACTCGAGGCAGACCTGGAAATCTGCCAGTCACCCTGAAGAGAATATCACCTCTGCTTTGCTAGCTGTGACTGCTGTGAAGCCTGTGCTATTGACAGGGTCTTCCCAAGGAAACCTCATATCTAACAGCTTTCCTTAAAACTCATCAGAAGAGCTAACACATATATAGTCATAGGTTCATTCTTTTAAGAGCCTTTATGGAGGCTCAGCCAGGTATTAAGGGTGAAAAGGTATCTAACAAATTGCCCGCTGACCTTAAGAAATGGAGGCAGAAGCTGTTTCTAAGTGTCAGTGACAACATAACATGATAGATACACAATGAGAGAAGGTGCTAGAACAGAGGAGGTCCCAACCCTGCCCTGGGATGAGCATGAGTGGTACCCCCAGAGGCTACCCATAACTAAGTAAACAGCCCCAAAGAATCAAGCCTACCACCAAGAGAAAAATCATCAGGCCTCATCTTTCTCATAAAGCCAATAATAAAGGGTCCTTCATGAGATTCTGTGCTGGTAGAATGCCCCTTAGGCTTCAGACACTAGCTCCTGACCCACCCACATCACAATAGGCAAAGTGGAGATAGATGAAGTTCCTTTCTGGAATCACCCTCCTCTCCTGGAGCAGAGAAGACTGAGATCCTCACCCCAGACCCCACCTGACCAGGGGTGCCCACAGTATTTGCTACCTGAGGCCCTGGACCTACTTTGGCCCCATTCTGTTCCCTCTGCCCCAAATGTCCTCCTCCCCAACCCCTGGACTCACAGATTAACTCCTCCCTGATTTCAAGGCTCAGAGAAATGGCCAGTTCTTATTCCAGAAAACATTCCTGAGGTTCTCATTTTCTCTGCTCCCACCATACCTGCTGTTTAATACTTGTCACAAATCACACTAATAACCCTGACCTGTATTTTCACTCTTGTCTGCTTGAAGAAGACAGCTCATGTCTTCCTCTCTGTGCACAGCTCATAACATGTTTATAGACTAGATAGATGGGTGGGTGGGTGGGAGAATGGGAGAATGGTGTGTCTTTATTTTTCTGCTGCCTTTAAAGGACTCAGTTATCCTACTCAAAGAGAAATGGGTGCTGTTTCTTCCTCCTTATTTCCAGTTAGCTGTGTTTCATGCATCTGTAAATCTGAAGCACATTTTCTCTGTCAGATGTGAGACATGATTGGTCATGAGATTATATGCTCTGCATATTCATTTAGGAGAGATAAAAGAGAAAATTAGAATCCAGTGATCTCTCAATTTGTATTCCACGGCATTATAGTCAGCCTGTGGCACTTGCTGACATGCTGCAGGTTAATGAACTTTGCAGAGGGAGACCTGCTACATCTCACTCGGGCCCAAGTGGTTCTATGTGTCTGCTGACAGCCTTGCAGCCAGATGCAAGAGGCTTCCTCCAAGTCATGTGTCTTTTCCCTTCCCTAATGCCTCTCCTGCCTTTAATACCTTCTTGGAAATAATGTTCCCAAAATGACAACGGCTTTTGATCACAAATCACTTTCTTATTACTATTAATTGATTCTCAAACCACTCAGTTTGATTGTTAACTAACAAAGAGCCAAATCAGCCGTTCATTTGTGCTCTGTAAATGCCATGTTTAAGGATCAGGCTTTCATCGTTGTGCCCTCCTGAACAGCCTTTCCCATCTTTCCCAGGCCCATTTGCAAATGTGACAAGACACAGAGAACAGAAGCCTGCAACGATGGCGGCCCAGATAGTGCCGGTTATGACAATTTCTTTCCATTCTGATCAAACCCCTTAAACAATTTGAACACCAGAAATAGCATGAAAACGAGAAGCTAAATTATAAACGAAGAACCAGGAGAAATGGTTAGGACAGAAACATTTGTTCTCCCTTTCTCATTTTTCCTTTCAACTGTGGGAAGGTCAGTGAGTGGAACACCCTTGGCCTCTCTCCTTCACTCAACTCTGCTCAGGGTGACTCATCCAATTAGTGGGTCTGGGGAAAACAATAGCAAACGAGTGAAAAACCTTCCTACGGAAGGCTGATCACCCTCTGCTTGCTCCTCAGGGAGAGGTCAAGGTGGAGCATTACGTTCTGTGAACGTCTAACTCTGGGGCTGTCAAATCTAAGCCACTTTCTCCAATATCTGCCTTATAATTAATAAAGGTGAGATTTAAGTTTCTTCCATCTGTTAACTATTTTGTCTTTTTTCCTCCGTTTTTCCAAAACTCAGACAGGAAAGAGGATTGTTTATGATATTTATGTTGCAGAATTTCTGGCATGTATCACACCAATGGTTTATTTGCGGGAAAAGTGGTAATTAAAAGTACTGGCTTCCTAGGTTCAAAGCCTGGCTCTGTCACTTATCAGCTGGGAGCTGTCCACCCCTGTGCCGATAACATATAACTCCTCTGTACCTTAGCTTCCCATTTACAAAATGGGGGCAAAAATATGCCTACTCATAGGGTTCCTGGGAGTACCCTGTGCCTGGTCTAGCCTAACACATGCTTCCATGAGCTACTTCTGTTATCATTAAACCATGCCATATGCTCAGTGGGGTGCCTTGGATGGCAACCTAATGTTGATTCCAAACACAGTGAACTGTTTGGCTTGTGCCATTACTAAACCATCAAATGTGTGTGTGTGTGTGTGTCTGTGTGTGTGTGTGCACATGTGTGCGTGCACTTAGTTGTGTCTGACTGTGACTCCATGGACTGTACCCCACCAGGCTCCTCTGTCCATGGAATTCTAGAGGCAAGGGTACTGGAGTGGGTTGTCATTTCCTCCTCCAAGGAATATCCCTAATCCAGGGATTGAACCTGTGTCTCCTGCGTCTCGTCTCCTGCACTGGCAGGAGGGTTCTTTACCACTAGCACCATCGGGGAAGCCCACGGGATACTAGACCCAAATGGACCTGAGAAATTTTAGCTTCAGGTCCTAGTTCAATGAAAGATGAGACAAAGGCCCAGAGAACTGAAGTAATTCATCCAAGGTTGCACTTGGCAGGTCCAAGGCTAGCATCCCATCTGTCTGGACACCGGGCCCACTGACTGTCTCTCCACGTTAGCTGCTGCTCTCCCAGTTGTGATTTCTGTTCACTGCACTTCTCACACCCAGTCTACTTGCCCATGTAATGCAGTTATTAAGTCTAGTCACCAACCACATTGTGCCTCCGAGGGTACAGTACCAGGCCTCAGTAAAATTTTGAGCATTACAACAACAATAAAAACAGCTATTTCTCCCTGAGCTTCTCAGTATATTTTTCTGATTAGAGAAAGCTGAAATCTGACTTGCCCAATATAATTCATGTAAGAAAAAGCCCATTAGAAAAGCAGTGCTGTTGATTTACTAGCATCCTTCTATTGCTTTGTTCTTTACAACGCAGACCATTTTTAAAGCCAGATATTTACTCCTTGATTGTTCTTCTAACCCCCGCTGCTTTCCCCCAGGGAACTCACTCTTCTGTTTGCAACATCCCAGGGAGTGCAAACTAAATATAGTATTGAAGTAAAATCCCTGAGAAGCTAATGAACTATTTTATGGAGATTGAGGCAGGAACCCTTTTCAGGAGTGGTATTGCAATTAATTGGACATGGCCACACAAAGGCAGTTTCAGAAACAGGCAATTTATGATAGGGAATTTAGAAGGTCACTAATGATGGCCTGAAAGGTAGAAAATGATTACTTTCAATCATGTATCAACCTGGATGCCAAATCAGACATCTTAATGTATGTTTTCAACAGAGGGCAATTTGCTTAAATTTCCAAAATGAAAATGTGGCACATTTGCCAATAATCGGTCTGAATAGCTAATTACCAATTACATTCCACTGAGAATCTGCTACCTGTCATGCTGTAACCTTAGATTTCTCAAATATGGGAGAGGTGGTCAAGTATATTAGCAGATAATTAACGCTGCAACAGCTCAAAGAGCATTGTCCTTTAAGACCCTCAATATTAGTTCAGTTCAGTTCAGTTCAGTTCAGTCGCTCAGTCATGTCTGACTCTTTGCGACCCCATGAATCGCAGCACGCCAGGCCTCCCTGTCCACCACCAACTCCCGGAGTTCACTCAGACTCACGTCCATAGAGTCAGTGATGCCATTCAGCCATCTCATCCTCAGTCGTCCCCTTCTCCTCCTGCCCCCAATCCCTCCCAGCATCAGAGTCTTTTCCAATGAGTCAACTCTTCACAGGAGGTGGCCAAAGTACTGGAGTTTCAGCTTTAGTATCATTCCTTCCAAAGAAATCCCAGGGCTGATCTCCTTTAGAATGGACTGCTTGGATCTCCTTATAGTCCAAGGGACTCTCAAGAGTCTTCTCCAACACCACAGTTCAAAGCATCAATTCTTTGGTGCTCAGCCTTCTTCACAGTCCAACTCTCACATCCATACATGACCACTGGAAAAACCATAGCCTTGACTAGACGGACCTTAGTCGGCAAAGTAATGTCTCTGATTTTCAATATGCTATCTAGGTTGGTCATATTTGTTCAGTGTGGAAATAATCCTTTTCAGTTAACTTTGGGTAAGTGACACAATGGATCGATAACAGTTAGCCAGATTATTTTTAGGCATGTCCAGCTATTCTGCTACCAATACAGCTATTTTTTTTGGAACCCAAGTAAAGAATAACTCCTTTTTTCTCTTTCTACATATCTTCAAGAATTGCTATTGTGTTTAATTATTTATAAAAATTGGAATCCAAGTGAAGTTGACCACAATGCTACCAAGTTATAGAGCTAACTGGATTCAGATTACAAAATTGAGACAATTAGCATCAATTTTCATCTCTATCAAAAGTGTTTAAATTGACAAAGCACACTGTTTTTCTTTTCCACAAATTATTGACCTTTATGAAGTAATACATAGATAAAAAGATCTTATTAATCATTTTATGAGAAATTGAGTCAGATAGTAGTCTAATAGATAACAGTGTGAGATCTATGAATTAGATTCAAATCTTAGCTTTGCCACTACCTTGCTGGATGACTGTAAGGGAATTATTTGACTTCTCTGAGCTTCAGCTGTGCCTTATGGGAACAGTGATGCCTCACCCAGAGCTGGTATGATAGGTTTAAGATAGTCACTCCACATTAGTCATCATTATGACATCTGAGGACCCCAAGAAGCAGGGAGAAGCAGTTTTCAAGGAACCTGAGTTCTGTTTTAGATTATCACGCTTGACTGTTTGAGAAGTGGAATCGTCTCATGCATGGTATAGAGGTCAGGAGCAGATATTTGGAGATATGTGAAAGTGAAAGTATTAGTCAGTCATGTCCGAATCTTTGCAACCCTATGGACTGCAGCCTGCCAGGCTCCTCTGTCCATGGGATTTCCCAGGCAAGAATACTGGAGTGGGTTGCCATTGCCTTCTCCAGGGGATCTTCCCAACCCAGGGATTGAATCTGGGTCTCCTGCATTGTAGGCAGACTCTTTATCGTTTGAACCATCAGAGAAGCCCTGTGAACGAGTTAAATGGATCATCTACGGTGACTGAGCAGAGCTGAAAAAATCAAAGAAAAAATCTAGGAATAAGTGGAGTTGAAAAAAATTTAAAAATCTAGGAAGTGTCAACATTTATGGGAAGAGCAAAGAGGAACAACAAACAAAAAATCTAGAATAAGTGGTCACAGAAATGAAAGGAGAACCAAGAGGGGCTGATACCACAGACTCCAAGGAAGATCCAGGGATAGAGTGGCCAAGTATTGACAGGATGAGGCCGAGAAATAGGTTTTTGTATCTGATACTTAGGATGTAATTTCCACCCGTAATGTGAACAACTGCACCTGCCTGTGGGGATAGAAGCCAAGCTGAAGGGACATGAAGAGTGACTGCCACTTAGGAAGAGGGGCCTTTCAAGAGGGCTGGCTGGGGAGGGGAGAAGGCAGCAAGGGCAGTGAGTTCAGGAGGAAAATGAGCAGAGAGGATGAAGCATGGTTGTGGTCATTCTATCAACAGTTCACTAAAATCTGTGTTGTTTCCTTCTAAATGCACAGCTAGTCTCTATCCCTTAGCCTCTTGCAGTTACATGTGGCCACTTAGCTAACTTTTGTCAAGGAAATGTAGATTGAAAATATTGGGTTGGACAAAAAGTTCATTGGATTTTTTGTAACATCTTACTGAAAACCCTGAACAAACTTTTTGGCCAATCCAATCTACACCAATTTGAAGGCAGTATTTGTACTAAGTAGGTGTGTCTCCTGCCAAGTCTCTGGAAGTAACATCTTCCTCACTGTTCCCTTCGGGTCCTGACTCCACACTCTGGGACCCTCTGTTTCCTTGCTCCTCCACGGTCTCATCTGATGTTGGCACAGGATGCCTTCCTTGGGAAACACGTAGTTTTTGCAACCCACTTTCTATTAGTATCAAGCATTGTTAAAAAGAAAAGTCACAGGCTTACTTCTGCCAGAGCCCTGGTTTCTATGGCAATATAATTTCCTCAAAAGCTAAATAAGCTTCTAATCTTCTCAGACCCAAGTCTAAAGTTCTTCCTTTGACACAGTTCTAAAGGCCACTTTATTACAACTATTTTTTTTTGTTTTTGCCACCTTAGGAATTATATACACTGTTGTACCTCTACCAGGAAACGAACCATTTCTGTAACATTTTTAAATAGGAGACTGTATCCTAAATTCCAAATGATGATGTAAAAATTAACACCTGGAAGTATGAACAACACATGTTAAAGACAGATTGTATAGAAGGTAAATGTATGGGACTAGTTTCGTAACTGTTGAGATAAAATATGATAAGGTTATTGGTGTGTTTAGTCTACCTGGGGGTCTGAGAATAACAGATGCTGACATTGAGGTGGAGATCAATTAGGACACAATCCCACAATCTCATCTTTTTTAATATCCAGATGGGTTTCTGTCTGTCTTAATGACATTTTCTTGCCTTGGGCTTGCTTGAACTATGACTGGCCGGGCTCATTCATCTATAATCTCAGATAAGAGAGTGAGGACATGGGAAGGTTTGAGAGATACGGCAGTACGAAAGCAGTACTGCAGTTCTCTGTCCCACTGACCACCGAGCACAGCTCCAGCAGCATCCACGGCCTCTATGAGCTCAAGGGTCAACTCATGTCCTGCTCACCCAATTAACCTTGCTCTGACAAAAATCTGACAAAGCAGGCTTCATTCCCTTATATGAAGTTGATTACAGGTATCGACAGCCAGCCTTCAGGGGAGATCAAAAGCAGCAAACGCAATTTATTCACTCACATGACTCTAGAATGCTTGATCCGACGGGATCAACCACAATCCAAGGAAAGATTTGATGAAAAGATTTATTTCCTTAGTCTTAAAACCTTAATGAAGAATATGAACAATGTAACTCAACTAAACCTATTTGTTGGAAGCTTCCCTGTTACACACTTGGAAAGTTAGTAAATTACAATAATCACACCTGATTCCTAGTTTTATAGCTGAAGAATTGCTGGTCTCATTTTATAATGGTAAGTGCAGCTAGCATTCTACAGAAGAGCGCATCTGCTCTGACAACGGGCTTCCCTTGTAGCTTAGTCAGTAAGGAATCTGCCTGCAATGCAGGAGACCGGGGTTCGATCCCTGGGTTGGGAAGGTCCCCTGGAGGAGTGCATGACAACTCACTCCAGTATTCTTCCTGGAGGATCCCATGGACAGTGGAGCCTGGTCGGCTACAGTCCATGGGGTCGCAAGAGTCAGACCCGATTTAGTGTTTAAACCACCACTCTGACAACACCATCCCTGAAAGCCATCTGGTATTTTATTCTGTTCTTTGATTTCAGGAATTCTTAGACCACGCTAATGAGGGTATTTTTAGAGTCATATATTTCAGCTGCATCTTCTATCCCACCTGAAGCAGGGTAGCTTAGAATAATAACAGCACTGAGCATCACAGTAATTATTATTTATAATTACTTCCTCGCGGTAGGTTGGCTCATAAATTTTAATGGAGCTCTTTCCACAGTGTTGATTGCCAACCTTCCTGGCATTTGTGGGATAAATGTTTATCCAAATAGAAATAATGTGGTCAAGTAATTTCATAGTCAGCCTGAATCCTCCCTTCTTCACTCTCCCTAGAGGTTATTTTAAATGCATAGTATTGGAGGGGAGAGGGGTGATGATTATCCTACTTTGGAAATTCTGATGTCCGCACATTGACTCCTGATATTCATCTTCCTGGCAGAGATGTACATTGGTACAAAATAGCTCCTGGGCAGGCAGACAAATTTACTGCCAGCAACTAGAAGCTCAATTCATTCTAAGAGACAGGAAAGAGTTTGAATCCAGGAAAGAAATCAGAAGCTTCTCCCCTTTCCCTTCTCTGGATTCATTCTTAGCTAGAAAGGGGGTGAGAGAAATCAACCACACTTCACAAAGACACTAGAAATAGAAGGCGTCCTTGCAAAAAGCATGCACAACAGGAGGGGATTTTTACACTCCACCTATACATACAGTTAGGTCCAGACCATTTCTGTCCTTTATTGAGCCCATCTTTGCATGAAATGTTCCCTTGGTATCTCTAATTTTCTTGAAGAGATCTCTAGTCTTTCCCATTCTGTTGTTTTCCTCTATTTCTTTGCATTGATCGTTGAGGAAGGCTTTCTTATCTCTCCAAGCTATTCTTTGGAACTCTGCATTCAAATGGGAATATCTTTCCTTTTCTCCTTTGCTTTTCACTTTTCTTTTCACAGCTATTTGTAAGGCCTCCTCAGATAGCCATTTTGCTTTTCTGCATTTTTTTTTTTTCTTGGGTATGGTCTTGATCCCTGTCTCCTGTACAATGTCACAAACCTCCATCCACAGTTTATCAGACACTCTGTCTATCAGATCTAGTCCCTTAAATCTATTTCTCACTTCCACTGTATAGTCATAAGGGATTTGATTTAGGTCATACCTGAATGGTCTAGCGGCTTTCCCCACTTTCTTCAATTTAAGTCTGAATTTGGCAATAAGGAGCTCGTGATCTGAGCCACAGTCCGCTCCCGGTCTTGTTTTTGCAGACTGTATAGAGCCTCTCCATCTTTGGCTTTAAAATACTAATCAAGACTAATTTTCAAAAATCTAATTTCAGTGTTAAAATTAATTATGACTAAGCCTTGTGTGGGTGACTCCAACTACTTTTTCTGTCTTCCTTCCTTTTAGAAATTTTTATCTTCTAAAGAAATATATTAATAGTATATCCAAAATTTAAAGTTACTCTAAATCTATTTTTCTTTAGTTAAATCCTTTTATAGGAAAATTCCAGAAAGAATTTGGAGGCATCAGGGAGAGAGAGCTTAGATTTTTTATAATTCTAGCACCATAATATAAAAAGACAATTAATTGTCTAGTCATTTAGAGAGAGAGTGACAGCAAGAGAAAAAAGAAAGAGGAAGAGAGAAGTACAAATGAAGAGACAGAAAAGCAGATACAGAATTACAGAAGGTAGCTTGGATATTTTAATTGGTTTTGTTTGCTTTCCTGGTTGAGTCATAAAAATCAGAAAGACTTTTAAAAGATCATTAAATGTTTTGGTTTTCCAAATATGATACTTCTATATACAAGAAAACATTGTTTCATGTTGAGGTTTGAAAGAAAACAGCAAAATTTTGTAAAGCAATTATCCTTCAATAAAAATTAATTAATTAAAAAAAAAAGTGGGGAACTAGAAGCGAAAGTTTTAAATCTATTCAAGCTAGAAAGTAAAAATGGAAAAAAAAATTCTTTGGAACAAGAAAAATTAAATAACACTTTCTCCACTTGTCCAAGTCTCTTCCATGGGTACTTCCCAATAATTGTAAATTTGACAAAGAAAAGTAACCTGATGTAACCTAACCCTAACCCAAAATTTCTTTTTTATCAGATTTATGATTTCCATATGCCCCTTATTAATTTTTCAAACATTTTAAGATTGTGTATTAAACAACAAAAGTTACACAAAGGCACAAAATTAAGAAAAGCATGTACAATATGTTGATATATTGAAAATGTTTGGCCACTGAGTCATATTCAACTCTTTGTGACCCCATGGACTGCAGCACACCAGACTTCCCTGTCCTTCAGTATCTTCTGGCCAAGGCTGAAATTCTCATATGCCTTTTTTATATTCTAATGGCAACAATGTTCCCCTGGGACTTGCAAAGGAGAGGACACTGAAGATTAGATTCACCACTTGTAGGGGAATAATTTCTCATCCTGGTCTGGCACATTTTTTCCCTCTTTATTTGATCTTGCCTCAGTAGAAGTGACTGACAAAACAATCTTAATTGAAAATAGGCTGAAGGAAGCATTTTCTGAATGTGGAGTCCAAACTGTGGACAGGAACATGGGGAGTCAACTCATAAAACTGAAGAACATGAGTGCAGACAGATCAATAAGGTGAGGCAAAAGAAAAGAAAGGGACACGAGTGCAAGAGCGAAGTGATGGTTAAAAGTTCACCTGCGCAGAAATCAAACTATATACAGGCAGGAGTGTGGTTTCTAAAAGGATTATGGTATTAAGGAAGGAGATCTAGGTAGGAACCATCTATAAGAGAACTGAAATGGAGGATAAAAGAATCCAGAAATTTTTTGTTTCTAGGAAATCAGGATGCCAGGAAGACCAGGTAGATGATTTATTTGAAACTAAGCAGGTAAATGGGTATGTTTGGATTTTATATATTCCCTTCATCCAAGAAGGACTGGTCTCAAAGTAGGGGTAGAGCCAAAATAACAAGTAATTATTTCAGCTGTCCCAAGTCTGCAGGTTTGAGAGTTACAGGAGCAACAAGTCTAACAGATTAATTAATATAATGCTATATTCTCCACTTTTTCTTTTTTACATTTTCTTTTCCATATACTCAGAGACTCCCAATGTCTTATTTTAATCTATTCTCCAAATGAACTATAAATTAGATAACCAGAATTAAATAACATGTTAACACAAATGTAACACATGTCCTCTCCTATGATTTCCTGTTATTTCCATTACCAAACCCCATGAGCTGTCCACCATCTAGTGACGTGCATGCTCCCAAGTCCCCTGGTAGCTCAGCTGTTGTGGCCATCCATCTTCTAAACTGTAACAGAAGAGTTATTTCATTTGCCTTTCTGTGTTAGGAAAAGAAGAGTTACAGTATGTTCTAGAGTGCAGCCTCAGGGGCTCGGGGAGGAAGTCAGGGAGAATCTGAGGATGTGCAAACCCTGGTCCTGACAGTACCTGTCAAGATATGGAGGATGACAGGTTCAGATGCAATTAGTCTGATTTTGATTCCTAGGATGACAATTCAGTGCCTGGCTAAGAAAATAGCCAATTCTCTAGACACCATCCCCATCAAACACAGAGATCTATTTTGCATGCTAGATGATATAGCTTTTTTTTTTTTAAGTATTTTCTTGGAGGCAGGAGCAGCCTTTAAAAGGCTTTCCTTGAACTGTTGCACCTAGATTAAGAAGTATTCATTTGGAAAGCTTCTGTTAAGGACGGATTGCAAGCACCCCATATAACTGATCCCATGTTTGACAAACAAGATATTCTTTCTTATGCGTTTGACCATAAGCTGGTCGTCTGGTCATTTTCATACCACACTTCCTCCTCTGTCCTTAGGAAAACTAGAGAAAAATTGATCACCTTCACACACATACCAGTATTCCAGGGTTATGTCTCCAGGACAGATGGCTCAGATGGCTCCTCCCTTCAACTCATAAACATAGAGACAACAAATTTCCTTGTCACCTCTCAGAGCACTCATATAAACTGCCCCCCTTACTGTGGGCACCCAAATAGAACTGAATTCATCAATGTACTTTTACCAAAATGTGTTGCTCTTTTGTATAAATGCTGTCCTTTCCTATCTTTATCCCTGATACTTCAGTTTAGCTACAAGTCTTGGTCTTAAATGACTTTTCTGTCTGCAGTGACGATCAGCAACCTCTAATATATTGTTATGAAGCTCGAGTTTCTACCCACTGCCATGGGAAGGAAGCCTAAAAATGGGTAAACCCAAGTTTTGTGAGACCTGGGGTTCATGCAATTTGTGGGTGCCCTGGCATCTTAGAGAATGTGCAGTGCTCCTCAAGGGGTCAGAGAGACACGTTCCTCAGAGGTAACAGTGGGGCAGTCTCACTTCTTTATCTTATATCAACAGGGGAAAGTCTCAGAATGACAATGCACACCTTTCTGAGACTGGATGTTGACCTTTTTACTGGGTCCAAGTAATGAAGAGTGATAAGAACTAACCTTTACTGAGTTACTATCTATAAGGTGCTATGTTAAGTGATACAGTACACATTTCTTATTATTGATAAGCATATTATGAGATAGATATCCTAATTGTGCCCATTTTACAGATGCAGTAACTGGGACTGAGAGAGGCTAGGAAGCCATGACTCAGGACAGTTTGCCATTGGGGCCTGTTCCCTTAACCAGACTGCTGCCCTGGCTCCTGAGAAGCAGAGGCTCTTGTAGCAGATCTGCTTTCTCTGTGTAATACTGAAACAATGGAGGGAAGAATGGTGATGATTATGAGAACTGGAAATAGGTGGATAAAATTAGGAGTACAACCAAAGAGACTGGACAATCAAATATCCATAGAGTAAATGAGCATGATCAGGACTCTGATAGACATAACCACACTCATTCATGTACTCAACATGTGTGATGTCTCCCGTGTGCTAGCCATCACGGGTGCTGAGACTCTTGAGTTGAATAATGCATGGTCTATTATGCCCACAGAAGCTCATAATTTAGGAAAAGAAAGTAAAACAAACTAAATGACAGACTGTTCGGGTAAGTATCAGTTACTAATATGACTTTTAATGGCAAGTTTTATCTCTTGCTCTTATCTTGACTTGTTCCACATTTCTACATGGAAAAAGTATCCACCAAATTGTTTCCCTTGCACTGCTGAGTCTTCATCACTCAAATACACAGATGAAAAGATTAGGGTCCTGGCAGAACCCCCTGGGGGTGAGATGGCCTATGCCAACGCTTTCTCTTCCACTTTCCTTCCCATCACCTAGTTTACAGAGCCCCTGGACTCTTTTCGTAACAGCTGCCACATCCCAGGGGCATACCTCATTGCCAGAGTCAGTGAGGGATGTATCTTTGTCTTCCCCAGACTCCCACTCTAAAAGATACATGGAGTAGTGGTTTTTCAGGTTTCATTTTCCCTGCCTTCATCTCAGTAAGGGGTTAGGAAGTTGAAGAAATGGACTCTGGGTGCTCCACTTGCTTAAAACAGGTCAGTTTCCTCCAGTCTCTAGGATTCTGCACACTTCAGCCTTTAGCAAATGACTCTATATCCTAAAAAATATTTAACAATCACTGCGGCAAATGATAGAGTTTGAGGAAACAAACCTCTCTTTGAGATCAAGAGAATGGGATCTCAATGGGAACCTTCCCATTTTAATGCACAGTATATTCAGAAACACAGAATAAAACAAACCAAAAAAATGGGCTAATGGAGAATAGAGAAAGAGTACGTGTAACCCTCGGTCTCTAAGGATGCATCAAATAGCAGGGAAAGAAAGGAATAAGGAGTAAAGTTAGCAACCAGTGGGGAGTAGGACTATATTTAATCTTGAACTGTAGAAAAGATGACAGGCAGACAGGGAAAGAAAAGAGGATGAAGAAGCAGGTAAACCCATTGTCAGGGAGAGTATATTGGAGACCCTGAAGCTTTGATGATATCCTTCCAGGCACCAGCATCCCTGTTTCTAGCCACTCCAAAGGATAGGCCTCCAGCAGAAAGCCACATCTGAGTCAACCTAAGGCTGTTCTGCTCCAGAAATCAGAAGATCTGACCTGAGTATCTAAGTTTACCCCTCCCTGGATCTATCCTTGATCTCAGCAGACTAACACAGACCTACCTCCAATTCTGCATGAGCAGACACAATGTGACAGGAGTTAGGCCACTTGAGTGGAATCTGTTCCTTACAGAAGCAGTTATCAAACTTTATTGCATCATACTCATCTGAGAAGCTTGTTAGAAATCCAGATTCCCTGGCTCTCTCTCAGAGTGATTCTGATTCAGTGGGCTCAGAACCTACATTTTCAAAAATTTCTCCAAAGAATTCTGACAAGGGTAAGCCTTTGAGGACTATGTCTCTGGAGAGACCATGGTTCCTGGGCTACAATCATTGACTAGACACTCCTCTGGGTAATAATGGTGCTCAAAAACACCAGGCCCCTGCTTTATACAGCCTTCTGTGCTTACTTTCATATGTGTTTTTCTATAATATTCTGAGATTAACCCATCTGCAAATTTGAGAGCCTCTCAACTATAGAAGCCTTTATGTTGTCAAAGAAGAGACATTACTTTGCCAACAAAGGTCCATCTAGTCAAGGCTATAGTTTCTCCAATGGTCATGTATGGATGTCAGAGTTGGACTGTGAAGAAAGCTGAGTGCTGAAGAATTGATGCTTTTGAACTGTGGTGTTGGAGAAGACTCTTGAGAATCCCTTGGACTGCAAGGAGATCCAACCAGTCCATTCTAAAGGAGATCAGTCCTAGGTGTTCTTTGGAAGGACTGATGCTAAAGCTGAAACTCCAATACTTTGGCCACCTCATGCAAAGAGCTGACTCATTGGAAAAGACTCTGATGCTGGGAGGGATTAGGGGCAGGAGGAGAGGGGGATGACAGAGGATGAGATGGCTGGATGGCATCACCGACTCAATGGACATGAGTTTGGGTGAAATCCGGGAGTTGGTGATAGACAGGGAGGCCTGGCATGCTGCAATTCACGGGGTCGCAAAGAGTTGGACATGACTGAGTGACTGAACTGAACTGAACTGAACTGAACTGAGTAGGTACTATCAATAATGCTAGGCAAAAATGTATAAGAAGGTCTTGATTTTCACCAGTCCCTGAGTAAGAGACCTTGGTTCTTCCATCCAGTTTCAGCCCTTGACATCTATTAATATGTTACTACAAAACTTAATTTAGAATTTTACTCTCAGAACCAGACCTACAGACTTTGCTACAACATTCACAGAAGCATGCCATAGAGCAAAATAGAAAAACACTTTCAATTTTCACTTTCTTGTTTCCAACTGACTACAAATTTGTGGAGAATTAAAGAGTAGAGATGAAATCTGAGCTAATTTTGACCCAGAGGTTAATTGCTTTGCAAAATCTGAAGGGAAAAAGAAGTCACTTCTTAAAAGAGGAGGATGGATCTACTGACTAAAATAAAATGAAATGATTTATATCTGCACATTATTTTCCTCAACTACCCTATAAGGGCAATGATGTAAGGGTAATGATGTACCTTAAGAGTTTGGGTCAACAGGTGGTACAAGTAGAGGAGGCCAGGGAAGGTAGCCCTAGAGTGACACCCACTGCTGTAAGTTTCTTTGGTTAATAAGTTAATATCCTTAGGATATTTCAGATGAGTCTATCAGTTATGCATAATTTAGTGTAAATTAATATTTAGCCTCTGATAACTTTGAAAAGATTAGGATTCCAAAATCCAGGAGGCTTCTTTCACCAGCAATGCTCCTTCTGTGAATTATGCCTCTCAGAAAAATGGCCTCTCTATTTAGTAGTACAGTTAGTAAATTAAGTAAGAGTTGGGAGAGAATTTGCCACACTTGTCACCTGCCTCCCTTTCCAGAATGGGGGGGATGTTCTTTACTCCAGTGAGTTTGATTTGAGTGGGACTTACTTTCCAGTATTTTGCTCTTGATATTGCCATAATAGCTAGGTATGAAAGACGTAGGTTTGTGCTTTCATTTACTCCTTCTCTCATTCAGATATTACTGAAAAATAACTTCCTTCTAGTTCAGCCTCTGTCTGCAAAGGCTTGTACTCTTTGCTTTGAGCTTCAAACTTGTCTTCTGCAAAAGAAGATCTCTTTATTTTATCTAACAGCAAATGGGAGTAGAAGGCAGTGCCATGGGCTAAGTTGCATTAGTTGTGTCCAATTTCTTTGCAACCCTATGGACTGTAGCCCACCAGGCTCCTCTGTCCATGGCGATTCTCCAGACAAGAATACTGGAGTGGGTTGCCATGCCCTCCTCCAGGGGATCTTCCTGACCCAGGGTTCAAACCCTCATCTTTTATGTCTCCTGCATTGGCAGGTGGGTTCTTTATCACTAGCACCACCTGGGAAGCCCAGTACCTCTCTATAAAGGTGTGCCCTTTAAAATATGTGTCAACAATGCCATAGTTTTTGAATGATATTAATAATTTATTTCAGAACTAAAGCAGCTGTACTCAAATTATGGCCTGGGGGCACCCAAGTCCCTTCAGAAGATCTCTGAGTTAAAAATTACTTTAAAATAATACTAAAATATTATATGTATTTTTCATTCTTTGTTTCATAAGTGTTCAGTGGAGGTTTCTAGAGGTAACAGGTTACATGACATGTGATATAGCAAAAGAGTGAATGAGGAAGCAGATATGAGAATCCAGCTGTCCTCTATGAAGTCAGACATTAAAGAGATTTGCAGAAATACAAAACAATATTACTCTTCTCACTATTTTTTTGTTTTTCAAAATGTAGTTCTTTTCATCAAAAGTATATAATTTATTTTTGCATGCAATGTGTTTATTATTGTTATTTTAAATAAATTAGTAAATTTTTTCAGCTTTCACTTCTGGTATAGTAAATTATCAATAGATAAAACCCACATATACACAAGTTCTTTGGGGTCTTCAATAATTTTCAACGATACAAATGGGCCCTCAAATTAAGAGAACACTATATAAGACACATTATACATACTACATTATTCTTCAAAACTACCCTATAACGCAAATATTTTTATCCTTATTTTATAGAAAATGAAAGCAAGACATAAGAGAGTAAATAATTTGCCTAATCAAATCATCGGACACCAAAGCTCATTATTTCTCCCCATGCTCTCTTGCTCCTCTTATTAAAGCTAGCCTGATGATTGGTCTACTTGAGAGACTGAGTATAGAAATGGACAATGGGCAGACCATATATAAAAATAAAACTATGACCCACAACCTGTAGCAACCTGCCAGAAAACCACCCCACTTATCTCCAATAAACAACCCAGGATGCCAGCCTGCTATTAAACTTGCAGGAAACTAGATTGCTATCTCTAGTGATGATCCAAGAAGCTATTAATAAATACAAAGTTTTGTAAACAACTGATTCAAAAGAGTCAGGACTTATTAATAACTGAAAGCTTCTTCTAAATTTTGTCCCCACTTCCAACTTAGGGCCAATCAGAAAAAGCTAACTATGCATGCCTAACCAATCAGAAAGAAGCTGTTCCCTTTCTAGTTATCCCACCTACAACTCCCCCTGCCAAGAACTTTCACTCAGGACATCACCTGATGCCTTCCTTTTTCTCTCCTGGAAGGCTTTCCCACTCCTCTTTCAGCCTTTCAGTCTCTGCCAGAATACAAGTTAATAGTGGCTGGCTCCTTAGCTATATCAAGTTTAGCATAAAGAGCCTTTGCTTTTCTCATTTAGTTGTTCTTCATTTACTTCCACGCTTGTTTCTGTGCCATTATCCTATAAGTCATCAGAAACAGGAAGCTTAAAAACTCTTGGCCCCCTCACCTCCAGAGTCTAGTGCTTCATACAGTACAGAGTGATCACTCATAAACATCTGGTCATTTAAGACAAAGCCTTCCTGGGCTTGTTTGACTAAAACAGGGCGACTACCAGGTTATCTGGCTGTTCACTCCACACCATCCAGCCTAGTGGGGTTATACCACATAAACCCCCCATCACTGATTTCCAGACATTTGGCCTTCCAAGACCTAAATAATATTAATAATTGTGAAAAATGAAAATTTTCAATCTAAAATAAAACCAAAAGGTATAAAATGAAAAATTTTATGCATGTGTCCTCAGGAAAACAAAACTTAAGGACTGAGAGGCTGATTTCTGATAAATGATAATATTGAAATTTTCTTAAATGATAATGAATTGGTTAAGGGCTGCCACATATCAACCCTGGAAAGTTTTGTTCATAGTTTCCAGACACATGAACAAGATATGGG
Source organism: Oryx dammah (assembly GCF_014754425.2). Lineage (NCBI taxonomy): Eukaryota > Metazoa > Chordata > Mammalia > Artiodactyla > Bovidae > Oryx > Oryx dammah. Next base: position 50,586,481 of record NW_024070204.1, on the reverse strand, counting down.
TTGGTCTCACAAAATAAGCTGAATTGACTTTTGACTGTATGACTGGATTCATTTTGACTGCTAGGGGAATTTTCAAAGTTGATCTTCATTTGGTTTTTATTTCAACAGGCTCTAACTGAACCCCTCCATCTTGACCTTCCCTACCCATAAAGAAACCCACCCAGCGCCTCAAAGGAGGCTGTGACGTGCTAGAGTTTACATGTCCCAAAGTGTAATTCCTCTGTTATTCCTTCATAAACTCACTTTTGAACAACAGAGTTTGCATCAGTTTACCTCTTCATTTAGGTCAGCATAATAAATAAATACAAATGGACAGAGAACTGCCATATTTTCCCCTCATCTTTTCAGAGATTAGATAAAAGTTTCACTGGTATTTTTATTTTCTATGCAGACATTCCCTCATATTTGAGTGAAAATTAATTTATCTTTTAAAGAAGCAGACCTTGATGGCCATATATGTACTCATAGTGCTAACTCATCAGCAGTATCTTGAGTGTTTGATAGAATTATTTAGAAACTGCCCATTGATACAGTTAGGGAGGACCATCTGGTCAGTCAAGGCAAAACAAAAGTTGTGAAATGTTCCATATCATTCAAATTCTCATGGGTATGAATATAAGAAGCACATGCCATATAATATCTATGATTCAGGTTCTCTAAAATGTTGATTTGGGCTGTCTGCCTTTTTGTTTGATAACTGAAAGGTTTTATATAGAAAATATAAAACACTACCTTCTTCATTGTGCAGGATATATGCCTTTGCCTTTCCAGATCCTCTCTTTACCCAATTCCATCCTGCTCCGTGGTCCAGGGAGCTGATTTCTATGAATCGCTAAAACAGAGATCCCCTGATGGTAGGCTAAGCCAATAAGCGGTACAGGTGAAAGGTCAGGGGTCAACAGGACTGAGACATCTGGACATTTCTTTCCTTGGCCCCTTCTCTGCAGAGTCATTGACAGGCAGAAGCCTTGGTCTTTTAGAAGAACACAGCCCCTCCTCCACCCACTCCTAGAGCTACAGTTACAGCTCTCTCCTGGTCCCCATTCCCTTCACTCCAAGGGTGGCAATAATTCTGAGTCTACACCTCCCCCTTCTAGCTTCCCCAAACTCTGTACATACCTTTGTAAAAATCTTTTAAATCTCCTAAATCATCCAGTGCATTTCTCTCTCAAACCCTGTTGATACTTTCACTCCTTCAATTTTAAAAAATTTTATGTCTCCCTTTTACTTTTAGTTTATACTCCATGGCTTTGCACCTGATACTTTACAGACGTTCTAGGATTTAGTTGTTTTCAAAGACTGGAGACTTCTTGAATGTGGAAACCTTGCCTTTCACTTCTCTGTATCCATCAATGGGTTGAGTAAAGTCATTTCTGTCAGCTGATGCTCACACTTGCTATTTCTTTTATCTTGCTGGTTGAGTTGTCATAGTGGCTATGCTCAAGACTAGCAAAATTCATGTTTTTAGAGCAAAAGCAGGAGGAAAAAAATTCGTAACGCTGAAAATAACTATCTAGCTGGGGAAATGCTGCACTTTTCTCTTAAATCTTGAGAAAAAATGCAAAGCAATTAAATGCTTCATTTGTACTCAGATTTAAGCTGTGTTTATATAATACTAGAACAACTGGTCAGTTTAGTATCATTGAAACAAATCAACAGGAAAAATGAGTGACTTGGTGACACAGACACAGTCTGCATCTTAGATCAGAGGCTGCCGGTATCACCGGTATTATTTCCTAAGGAAATTATATCCCAGTATTTTAATAACAGCTCTCCATGGATCTAATGATTTACAATTGTTTCATTACAGGGCAGGACATCAATTTTATGAGCATTTAATAAACAGGCTTGTGGGTTTGGCTTTCCTGTACAGTTGATGGCTCAGTTTAAATGCACAGATGGCTCCAAAACACCAAGAAACATCTCAACAACACCGCTGACTACACTTGGGAAGACTGACATTTACCAGTGGCTACAGAGAGGAACCCAGGTGTCCAGAAGACGTTTCATCTTTTCAGTGTGCCTGTATATTTCATTACCATGTCAAGATACCAAAATAAAGCTCTTCATATAAATATCTGCCTACATTAGAAATGGTGATTTATGGCCCCCCACACCCACAAAGTTCATGGAGAAGGCAATGGCACCCCCCTCCAGTACTCTTGCCTGGAAAATCCCATGGATGGAGGAGCCTGGTAGGCTGCAGTCCATGGGGTCGCTAAGAGTCGGACACAGACTGAGCGACTTCACTTTCGCTTTTCACTTTCATGCATTGGAGAAGGAAATGGCAACTCACTCCAGTGTTCTTGCCTGGAGAGTCCCAGAGACGGCAGAGCCTGGTGGGCTGCCGTCTATGGGGTCGCACAGAGTTGGACACGACTGAAGCGACTTAGCAGCAACACAGTTCTAGAAAGTGTGGAGTTAGGTAGGTAGGTAAGGTCAACATGGGTAAAATGCAGGAGACAGAGAAAGAAAAATGACATGCTATGTGTTGGCACTATGCTAAGAACTTCATAAATATTTTATTAAAGAGATTTAAGCAAAGAGATTGTAAGCAACACACTCAGATCTGCTAACCACTCGTTAGCTATGTGACCTTGGGCAAGTCATCCACTCTCCTGCTTCAGTTTCCCTATCTGTGAACTGAAGCTAAGAACAACAAATATTCCATCCTTCTTCTGATACTGTTTTGCATTTATCAGATTGTTCTGATTATTCCTCCATAGCACTATCATAATCTATAACTTTTTAATTTTACTTTCAACCTCAAATTCCTTCACTGTGTCTGGCACATAGTAAAAACTCCATAAATGTCAATCGAGTGAATTAATGAATGAAAAAATTGCTTTTCATTTGTCAGTTCTTAGCTTAGATATATAGATGTTCTCAGGAAGCCTTCCCAGAGTCCTCAAGACCAAGTCAGGCATCTTTCCTGGCAGTCCTGTGCCCCTGCCTCCTGAGAATTTATCACAGCAGATGAATTCTCTTCTTCCATCTACCATCTCATCAGATGGTTGCCTCCTAATGGCCAACTCTGTGTATCCTTCACTACTGTGCCCCCACCAACAAGCACAGTGCTTGGCACACAGTAGGCATCCAACACATATTTGGTTTGATTAAATTACTAGACTGGGTACAAAAGTCTGAAGGTTGGTATACTATACAAAAGAAAACTAACATTTATTGTCAGTTTTGTACCTAGTATTGAACTGGGTATAAGTATTTATTATAGCAAATATTAGCAACTAAGAGATAGGGATAATTTTCTCTCATTTCACAAACAAGTAAATGTTGGCACAGGGAAGTTAGTGCTTGAGGTCACATAGCTAGTGAGAGCAGGGTCAGTATTTGAACCACAAACTCCCTGCCCCTTGGTGGCACACTTAGTGATCCATGGGGTGATCTTTTCTTCCATATTTGTTGTCCCGTCTTCCTACATGGGTGGTAAGCTCTGCTAGGCCAGGAACAAAGTCTGTACCATCCTTTGTATTTTGTCAATGCTGAGAAGACAGCAGGATGGGGGAGTCACTGCTTCTGGCTGTCTGAAAGAGTGAATGTTTTCATGCATCTTGACATTTCACACACAGTATCAGCTTCTTCTCAGGGGTGAAACTAAATCTTGCCTTTCTCAATATCCCAGGAAAAGCAGATGCTAAGTTAGAAGAAACGTGACAGGGGGGAAAGAGCATACAAATGACAGCACCAGGAATGGTCTTGGCAGCTGTCACTGGCTTCTGCAGTTCTCTTAAGGAATTCACCCGGGGAAAAAATGTTGGTTTCTTAGCCACAGATTAGAGGGTTGAACACCATCCTGAAATCAATGGTCAGGGTGAGTAGGCTAGGTGAGCATCAAATGTAAAGACTGTAGTCAGAATTCTTTTCCTGCAGGTATTTGTTCCATTAACTCAGATGCTTCCTTCCAAATACTCTACTTTTTATGCATACTCCCCAGCAGTGGACACAGGCATTCCAGAAATGTGTGAGAAGTGAATGGAATGTGTTCCAGTCCCTCCTACTATGCAGACCTATGTGTTTTAAACACAAAACAGATAAAGCACAACCTGCTCATGCTGGAAGATAGTAAGTTTCAAATAAATAACTGATTCCTTTCTCTAACTATAAATAATTTCTTGGAACAGGTAAGAAGGGAATATAGAAAGATATAGAGCAATTACTTATTGTGGAAAAGGTGCATGCTAGAGATTAATATATGTAGGATTAGAGGGAGTTGGAGAGAAGATGGTGAAGTAGAAGGACTTGAGCTCACCTCCTCTCACAAAACCACCAAGATCAGGACTAACTGCTTGCTGAACTGTGTCAACAAAAAAGACTGAAACCTACCAGAAGAAATACTCTCCACCCAAAAGAAAAGAAGCAGCCAAAACAGGATGAAAAAAGGAGCACAATAAAATCAAATCCCATACCCACTAGATGGGTGACCTACAAACTGGAAAACAGTTAATCACACAGTTTCTCCCATAGAAGTGAGAGTTCTGAGCCCCACACTGGCTCTTCAGCCTGGGGGAGGAGGGCATGGCACCAGAAGGAATAGCCCCCAGAGGATCTGGCTGTGCAGGCCAATCAGGATTGATCACATGAACCCCAAAGGACTGGGTGAAACAGAAACTTCACGCCTGGAGCGTGCACACGAAGTATCGTGTGCACTGGAACCCAGAAACAGAGCAGTGATTTCATAGGATCCTGGGCCAGACTGACCTGTAGGTCTTGGAGGGCTTGCTGGGGAGGCAGGTGCAGGTGTGACTCACTACAGGGACAAGAACACTGGTGGTGGAGGTACCTCAGAGTACTCGCTGGCATACTGGAGGCTGCCGTTTTGACACAAACACCTGGCACTACCCAACAGCCTGTAAGCACCAGTGCCAGGACCCTCCAGGGCAAATAACCAACAAGGAAGGAACAAAGCCCTACTCATAAGCAGACAAGCTGCCTAAAACCTTCCTGAGCACAACTAAACACACTTCTTGACATCTGTTAGGGGAAGCACACTGATTGAAACCGCCCACCCTGGCCAGGCACCATAGTAACTATCTGCATGAGTTGTTTTATGATAGGAGATCCTGATAAGGAATACGGAACTAATAAGCCACCACCAACCGGAAGAGTTCAGGAAAGGTCAAAAGGAGACAGCAGGTGTCCATCCACTTCCCAGAATCCCTCTCGCTAGCATCCATCTTGGCTGAGCAACGCGTGCGCCACCAGGAGAGACTCTGAATTAGAATGATTGGCCAAAGACCACCCAGAAACTAATCCCATCACCATAAAACCCGAGACTGCGAGCCACGGGCAGAGCAGTTCTCCTGGGTTCCCTTCCCCTACTGCTTTCCACCCGGGTGCCCTTTCCCAATAAAATCTCTTGCTTTGTCAGCCGTGTCTCCTCTGACAATTCTTTTCTGAGTGTTAGATAAGAGCCCAGTTTTGGGCCCTGGAAGGGGTCCCCTTTCCTGCAACAGCTCTGCCCACCAGAGAGAAAAGACCCAGTTCCACACAGCAGTGGGCAGGATCAACTTCACCCACCAGGATCAAGAGTCAGACACAAGAAGCAAGAGGAGCTACGATTCTGCAGTCTGTGGAAGGAGACCACAAGTGCAGAAAGTTAGACAAAATGAGACAACAGAGAAATGTGTTCCAGATGAAGGAACAAGATAAAAACCCAAAATAACAACTAAGTGAAGTGGAGACAAGCAATATACCCAGTAAAGTATTTAGTATAAAGATAGTAAAGATGATCCATGATCCTGGAAAAAGAGAGGAGACAGAGACCAAGAAGATACAAGAAAAATTTAACAAAGAGCTAGATGAGGGGTTTTCCTAGTGGCTCAGTGGTAAAGAATCCGCCTGACAGTGCAGAACACAAGTTCGATCTCTGGTCTTACGTGCCGCAGAGATACTAAGCCCATGTGCCACAACTATTGAGCCTGTGCTCTAGAGCTGGGAGCTGCAACCAATAAGCCCATGTGAGGGCAATTGCAGGAGTCCACACGCTTTAGAGTCCATGCTCCACAACAAGAGAAGCCACCGCAACAAGAAGCCTATGCACTACAATGAGGAGAAGGCAATGGCACCCCACTCCAGTACTCTCACCTGGAAAACCCCATGGACGGAGGAGCCTGGTAGGCTGTAGTTCATGGGGTCGCTAAGAGTTGGACATGACTGAGTGACTTCACTTTCACTTTTCACTTTCATACACTTTCATACACTCCAGCGTTCTTGCCTAGAGAATCCCAGGGACCGTGGAGCCTGGTGGGCTGCTGTCTATGGGGTCACACAGAGTGGGACACGACTGAAGCGACTTAGCAGCAGCAGCACTACAATGAGGAGTAGCCCTGGTCTCCACAACTAGGGAAAGGCCCACACAAGAATAAAGATCCAGCACAGCCAAAAATAAATACATAAACAAAATTATATTAGAGAAGAGCTAGATGATATAGAGAATGAACAGATGAACAATGACTGAAATGAAAAGCATACTAGAAGGAATCAACAGAGTAAATGAAGCAAAAGGGCAGGGGGAAGTAAGCTGGAAGACAGAAAGGTAAAACTCAATGACACAGAACAGAATAAAGGAAAAAGAATGTAAAGAAATAAGGACAGTTTAAGAGACCTCTGGGACAACATTAAACATGCAAACATTCTCAATAGGGGTTGCAAAAGAAGAAAAGAATGGGCTTGATAAAATATTTGAAAAGATAATCGTGCAAAAACTTCCCTCACATGGGAAAGGAAATGTTCACTCAAGTCCAGGATGTTCAGAGAGTCCCATGTAGGATAAACCCAAGGAGGAACATGCTGAGACACGTATTAATCAAATGGTGAAAAGATAAAAACAAAGAGAAAATATTAAAAGCAACAAGGGAAAAAAACAACAAATCCCCATAAGGTGATCAGTTAATTTTTCAGCAAAAACTCTACAGGTCAGAAGGAAGTGGCATGATATATATAAAGTGATGAAAGGGAAAAACCTACAATGAAGGATACTCTACCTAGCAAGGCTCCCATTCAGACTTGATGGAGAAATCAAAAGCTATACAGACAAACAAAAGCTAAGAGGTTTCAGCACTACCAAAACAGCTTTACAAAAAATGCTAAAGGAACTTCTCTAGGCAGAAAAGAAAAAGACACAAGTAGAAAACAAAAAAATTACAAAGGGGAAGGCTGGCCAGTAAAGGCAAATATACAGTAAAGTTAGGAAATCATCAACACAGAAATATGATACCAAAACCAATGATCATAAGAAGACCAGAGTACAAATGCAGACTGTAGTAAATGCTTTGGAAATTAAAAGACCAGTAATTTAAAACAATCTTATACAGATACAGTCTGCTATATCAAATCTTCCTGGTTACCACAAACTGAAAGTCTATAATAGACACAAAAAAAGCAAAGCAATCTAGTCATCTACTCACTTGAGAGCAAAAGAGGAAGGGAAGAAAAAAGACCTACAAAACACATCCAAAATAGCAATAAGAATATACATATCATTAATTACCTTAAAGGTAAATGGATTAAATGCCCCAACCAAAAGACACAGACTGGCTAAAATGAATACAAAAATAAGATCCATACATTAACACATGCTGTTTATAAGAGACCCACTTCAGATCTAGGGATGCATTTAGATTGAAAGTATGAGGATGAAAAGGTATTCCATGCAAATGGAAATCAAAAGAAAGCTGAAGAAGTGACACTCATATCAGACAAAACAGGCTTTAAAATAAAGGTTGTTAAAAGAGACAAGAAGGACACTACATAATGATCAAGGGATCAATCAAGGAAGATACAACAACTGTAAATATGTATGCACCCAACATAAGAGCAGCCTAATACATATGGCAAATACTAATAGTCTAGAAAAGAAAAATTGGCAGTAACAATGTGGGGGATTCTAACACTCCACTTACATCAGCGGACAAGCCATCAAGACAGAGAATCATTAAGAAATTCGATGGACTTATCTGTTATTGACAGAGCATTAGATCAGATTGATCTAAAGCTCTATAAATATTAAGTCAGATGGACTTAATTGATATTAATAGAGCATTCAGTCCAAAAGCAGCAGAAACACACTCTCAGATCCATTTGGAACATTCTCAGTTCCATCAGGTCAGTTCAGTGGCTAAGTCATGTCCAACTCTTTGCAACCCCATGGACTGCAGCATGCCGGGCTTCCCAGTTCTTCACCGACTCCCAGAGTTTCCTCAAACTCATGTCCATTGAGTCAGTGATGCCATCCAACCATCTCAACCTCTATCATCTTCTTCTCCTGCCCTCAATCTTTCCCAGCATCAGGATCTTTTCCAACGAGTCTGCTCATCGCATCATATGGCCAAAATATTAAGGCTTTGGCTTCAGCATCAGTCCTTTATATTCAGGGTTGATTTCCTTTAGGATTGACTAGTTTTATCTCCTTGCTGTTCAAGGGACTCTCAACATCAATTATTTGGCACTCAGCCTTTATTATGGTCCAACTCTCACATCCATACAAAATTACTGGAAAAACCATAGCTTTGACTAGACAGACCTTTATCGGCAAAGTAATGTCTCTGCTTTTTAATATGTTGTCTAGATTTGTCATAGCTCTTCTTCCAAGGAGAAAGCATCTTTTAATTTCATGGCTGTAGTCACTGTCTGCAATGATTTTGGAGCCCCAAGAAATAAAATCTGTCATTGTTTCCATTTTTTCCCCTCTATTTTCTTCATCTATTCAACGGGGCTAATAGGAATAACCACATTCCTTCATGGGGTTTGGCAAAAAATACATTCTAAAATGCACATAAAGTGCTTACTTTGTGGATCAACACTGGGTTCATTAAAGTGATGCTCTTATCAAATTTTCAGGAAAATCTTAAAGATGTTTTCCTGACCGCAACACTTGAAGTCTCTAAATATTGAGAACCAAAAATGCACTGAGTCTGTAGTGAGAATGGGTGAAACCATAAGCATTTGTCAGAGTGGAATTAATGACATAAGCCACCCCTGGGGCTCTAAGAACCTGCCTGCTGTATTAAGCATGTCTTTTACTTCCCTTGTGGCTCAGCTGGTAAAGAATCCACCTGCAAAATCAAACCCTGGGTTCAATCCCTGGGTTGGGATGATCCCCTGGAGAAGGTAAAGGCTACTCATTCCAGTATTCTGGCCTACAGAATACAGTCCATGGGGCCACAAAGAGTCAGACAGGACTGAGCAACTTTCACTTTCACTTTCTTTTCTGTATTCAGATGCTTTGACAGCTGGGGCTTGTGAATCCTGGAGGGACTGCCCTGCTCAGTTAGTTAACTCTGAGAGATAGTAAACAACTCACTGGAACTCACTTTTCAATGCATACCATCAATACAGAGCTCACAGGGCAAACACCCCAGTCTTGGGTTCTCACACTGGGCTACTATACCCCTGGCCTAATCACTCCAGAGCCAAACAGGTATCTGGTGACTTAGGAAAGCCACTAAGCCCCAGAGCCTGTTGCAGGAATTCAAACTAGCCAGTCCGCAGCCTGCTTACATGCCTTATACATAAACCACAATAGAGGCTGTCATCACATTCCCCTTTCTGCCTCCTGACCCACTCAGGGACTCCCCCTTGCTCCCAAGGGCCTTTCTCCCCATGCCCATGTGTCCTTCTCTTAAAATCTTGGAGCATAACAAACTACTATTTCAATGGCAGTTGTTTCCTGATCTGTGGGCCTCAACACATCTAAATAACAATAAAACCTGTCTTTTAAAATACCATCTTCCTCCAGGACTGAGCTGGGGAAGCAGGGTTTATATCTTCTCAGTTTACTCATACATCTCCTACATTAGATTTTGATAGAGACACCACCTACATATATGGTTGCTGGTGGAAATCAGAATTCCCTTTTGTTGCATATGGACCAGCAGCATATGTTTGATGAGCAGATTCCATTTTTGTGAAAAGGAAAAGGCACCCCTTCCTGGAGCTGAGCACAGCTCAGCACGTGGCACTCTGGCTGGAGCACAGTCACACTTGACCCCTGGTTGGTGCCCTTGTCCAGGGCACAACAGGTACATCTGCATGGGGCAGGCCTCCAATCACCAGGAGGATGACTTTCTTACTAACTCAGGCTGGCCAGAGCTCCGAAATGAAGGAGGGAAGAAGATGGGGAATGGGGAAAGAGGGACAGAAAGGATAAGGAGTGGTGAGGTTGAGGGTAGGAAAAAGAGAATGCAAAAAGGAAACAGCTCTCCCCTTTGTCTACCTGACCTCTGCCCACTTTAAAGCTACTTCCTCCAATTTTTCAAGTCAAGTCTTTCACTTGTGAGAATCAAGTAAAAAATTTCTGGACTTGAACAATGCAGGCCTAACTTAAAAAGGAAAAGTGCTTTCTTTCAGTAAAGGAACTTGCCTTTTATTTAGGGGGGCCACAAATTTAAACTCAGTTCTCTACATAGTCTAGTTTCAGGAATTATCAGTATTCTTTATTTTTTAGATTGCTATAGACTTCGAAGTTCATACACTAGTAATACAGACACTGAAAATAAATACAATACTAAGATATTCTTAATAATGGGTGTTGTACTATTTTTCAATCTTCTCACTGGGAGGAAATCCACTCTACAAAGCCTTTCCTGAAGCTAAACTACTTAAAAATAAAAAGCAAAATATTATAGACTCCAGCTGTGAAATATTTTACTATATTTAAAGAAAAAAACCGATACACAATTGTTCTCCAATATATTCTTCATAGAATTAAATAGACACACAAAATAAAAGAACCAGCTCTAATACTTGAAGTCTCAAAAATTTTGAAAAATTGTAACTTGAGAATCACAGAAATGATAATAAATAAAAATGCAATAAGAAATGTTCATATAGTGAAGGACAGAGGGATTTGTAAGGATACTAATGGAATGTAACCTAGTACAAATGAACCATGGTATGTCTCTAAACAAGTTTATTCCAAGGCAGTAATCAACTTCCACAAACAGGAGGTGTAACACATCCAGAAAGAAATGTCAGTGTTTCTAGTAGCTGTTAAAATGTGTTCTTTAAATGTGGATCATTACAAATCCAATAATCCAGTCTGTGGTTTCAGAATCCCCCCCACCCCCCAACCCCACTGCACATGCAAAAAACCTACTCATGAAATTAAAAGACTCTTGCTTCTTGGAAGAAAAGCTATGACTGACCTACACAATATATTAAAAAGCAGAGACTTCACTTTGCCAACAAAGGTCCGTATAGTCAATGCTATGGTTTTTTCAGTAGTCACATATAGATGGATGTGAGAGTTGGACCACAAAGAAGGCTGAGCATCAAAGAACTGATGCTTTCGAACTGTGATGCTGGAGAAGACTCTTGAGAGTCCACTAAACAGCAAGGAGATCAAACCACTCAATCCTAAAAGAAATCAATGCTGAATATTCATTGGAATGACTGATGTTGAAGCTGAAGCTCCAATACTTTGCCACCTGATGTGAAGAGCCAACTCATTGGAAAAGACCCTGATGCTGGGAAAGATTGAAGGGAGGAGGAAAAGGGGGCGACAGAGGATGAAATGGTTGGAATACATCGCTGGCTCTATGGACATGAGTCTGAGCAAACTCCAGGAGATAATGGAGGAGAGAGAAGCCTGGCATGCTGCATCCGTGGGGTCACAAAGAGTTGGACACAACTTAGTGACTGAACAGCAACAAATAAAAAACTGGGCAGTCTTACCACCCAGGTTCTCTCCTGCTGACATTGCGGAAATACTCTAGCCTCAAGTTTGACATTCCTTTGCCTAATGGCAACACTGGAAACCAGGTGTGAGATGTATCACAATTGTGATACTTACTTTGAGTGTGAAGTAGCAACCAGATTGGCTTAGCTAGAAGAAGACCTGGATTTTAGACTCTGCTCTGGCACTATCTGTAAGGTGAAGTCAAATCACTTCACCTCTCCTTATATCTTCATTTCCTAACCTGGAAACAGTTCTATTTGTGGACAGTTTAAAATACAGTGATCAGAGTTACATGAATATCTACAGCTTTTCTTGGTAGATAATAATGAACTGGACTAATCTGTGATGATTTTTATCGCTATGAAACAATTTTGCTTCTCTTTCTTTGAAATATATAATAGGCTATGATAGTGTGATAGAATAAGAAACACATATTTGGTCTTCCTCCTGGTTCCTGACACAGAGCTTCCATAATCCTTAGAATTTTCTAACTGATGGGAGTGAAAGGAGCATCTTTTATTATTCATAATAAGCCCCTTCCTGCCACCCAAGAGTTCATGCTAATGAGGTGACTCCTGGTTTACACCTACATAGCTTCAAAATGGGGGCTTATTACAACATTGTAAATCAGTTATATTCCAATATAAAATAAAATAAAAAATAAAAAGAATAGGGGCTGACTGTCAGAAGAACAAACTATGTGATCAAAAAGTTGAAACTTTCAGCCCCATCCCTGACCTCTGGGAGGGGAGACAGGCTGAAGACTGAATTAATCACCAATGACCAAGGATTGCATCCGTCATGCCTATGTAAAGGGAGCTCCATAAAAATCCCAAAGGATGAGGTTTAGAGAGCTTTGGTGTCGGTGCATGTATTAGGATGCTGGGAGGGTGACACACCAGAGACTGCAGGATGCTGCACCCTGCCCCCCACAAAAATTTGCCCTATGCTTCTCTTCTATCTGGTTGTTCCTGAGCTGTGTCCTTTATAATAAATTGGTAACAGTAAGTAAACTTTTCCTGAATTCTGTGAGCTGTTCTAGCAACTTATCAACCATGAGGGGTGGGGTTGTGGACCTGTCAATTTATATCCTGTAGGTCAAAAGCACAGGGGCCCAGATTTGTGATGGGTGCCCGAAGTGGGGGATGGGAGGAGAAGAGATAAGGTTTGTGGAACTGATTCCTTTACTTGTGGGATCTGTGCTAACTCTGGGTAATTAGTGTCAACGTTGTATTAAATTACAGGACATCTCGTTAGTATCTGCATAGAAATGAAGAATTCCTTGATTTGGAAAACTCCCCCATTTGGTTCCAGAAATGTTGCAAGTAGAAACAGATTATACATAGTACAGGCTAAGATAGTTGTGGACACCTTAATGAATCTTGTGAGTCCCTTGGACTGCAAGGAGATCCAACCAGTCCATCCTAAAGGAGACCAGTCCTGGGTGTCCATTGGAAGGACTGATGCTGAGGCTGAAACTCCAATACTTTGGCCACTTCATGTGAAGAGTTGACTCATTGGAAAAGACCCTGAGGCTGGGAGGGATTGGGGGCAGGAGGAGAAGGGGACAACAGAGGATGAGATGGCTGGATGGCATCACCAACTTGATGGACATGAGTTTGGGTGAACTCTGGCAGTTGGTGATGGACGGGGAGGCCTGGCGTGCTGCGATTCATGGGGTAGCAAAGAGTCAGACACAACTGAATGACTGAACTAACTAACTCACTCACTAATGAATTTGTTACACATTAATACAAGTGCATAAAAATACTATTAGCTGGGGAAAACAGTTCACGTTTGACTACTGCTGCTCCTAAGTCGCTTCAGTCGTGTCCGACTCTGTGCGACCCCATAGATGGCAGCCCACCAGGCTCCCCCATCCCTTGGATTCTCCAGGCAAAAACACTGGAGTGGGTTGCCATTTCCTTCTCCAATGCGTGAAAGTGAAGTCGCTCAGTCATGTCTGACCCTCAGCGACCCCATGGACTGCAGGCTTCCAGGCTCCTCCGTCAATGGGATTTTCCAGGCAAGAGTACTGGAGTGGGGTGCCATTGCCTTCTACCAGCAATATAAAATGGCACACCATCAATGCCAGATACAGTCACAAATAAATAAAGTATAAAAAAAAACTGTACACAACTAATTATTTCCCACTATAGTTATAACAAAGCAAGAACCCCTAGAATTACTATAGGAATGTTTAGATTTAAGCAAGCTAGCCTATTACTCTTTATCCTTTCTTCCTCTGCATGACTGAAGTCATTGAGATGGTCAAACTCATTCAAAAACATGTTCTTCAGCATCCCAGGATACACTGTCTAAGATTCTATCACCTGTTCATGAGAACATGTCTTAATTAGGGCAACATGGTGAAGGGGAACAAACCAAAGTATTAGAATTTGATAGACCTAGCCTGGAATCAACCCCTTGACATCTATGATCTTGGACAAGCTATTTAATTTGTCAGACATGACTTAGCAAGTGAACAATAACAAAAACCTTTAGGTTTCTTGTATAAAATAGGAGTAATAATAAAGAGTTTGGTTGTTGTGGGAATTAGATATAAGGCATAGGTATATGTTCAATAAATGCTAGCTGCATATAATATTTACACAGCTTGATATTTGCTTATAGACATACAATTACTCCATGAGTATTCATTTCTTTTCCCAACTATACTATAGGTTCAATGAGCCAAAATTTTTGCTTTTGAGTGGTTCACAATCTAGTAGACCAGTTGGAATAACATACTGTCAAATCTATTTTCACACCCCCAGAATCATGGGCACGTTAAGAGTTCCCAATGTCCCTAAGAAGAAGAAATAAGATTGTTTTGATCACAAAGAAAATAGTGGCCATCAGACTACCATTGTGACTGAGGAGAGAGCTGGGTGAAGGGTTCCTGGGTGGCTTATCCCTGAAGGGAGTGTGGGTGTCCACAGAATGGAGAATGAGGTCCCAGGCTGGACTGGGCTATGAAGAGAATTAGAGGTTTTGGGTAAATGGTAGATTATGGATGCATGTGTGCATGGAAGTTGCTTCAGTCGTATCTGACTCTGTAATGCCCTGAAGTGTAGCCCACCAAGCCTCTCTGTCCATGGGGATTCTTCAGGCAAGAATACTGGAGTAGGTTGCCATGCCCTTCTCCAGGGGATCTTCCCGACCCAGTGATCGAACCTGCGTTTCCTATGTCTCCTGCATTGCAGGCAGATTCTTTACTGCTGAGCCACTGGGGAAGCTGGATTATGGATGAGTAGAGACAAATTTGAACAGATTTATATGTCAGGGGCTTTTTAGTGAAGTTAATGGTAACTGAGAAGCACGAGGAGGTATCAGAGTAGAAGCAGTTCAGAGAGCCAAATTGGGCTTTGCAAGGCTCAGAAAAGAGCACCTTTCATGCAGAAGACCTGAACAGATGCAACCGAACTTCAGTGTACACGAGTGAACTCTGGCCTGGTACTATCACTGAGGGTTTTGAAATATTTTTGTAAGTATGAGATTATAATTCTCAAAAATGTATATTATTTGAAGTATATCTGTTTTATATTAAGGACAGATGACTTTACATCTCTACAGAGCAATTCTTTCAAGAACCTAAATTGAGAAACTGCTAGAAATTATAGGATTGCACTTATACACAATGTTGGTGTTTTACCTAAACAATCACAACAACCACCTTTAAACATTCCTAAGATTAATGGCAGGAGCTGTCAGCCAGAGAAATAACAGTTCTTCCGTATTAGCAGAAAGAACATGGTCACAAAGGTAAGAGATGTATAGTTACCAAATTAATTTTCAATTCACCAAAGTCCATGAAAACAAAGAGACCTTTCTTAGGCCTGGATCTGAAAGTTATCTCCGTATAATAATCAGTTGCTTAAAGCTCAAAAGGAAGAGAATGTGAAGCAATAAGCACAGCTCTTTCTGTCTCCATATGCAGGGCTGCATGCTTCTAAAGAGGGATCCACCCAACAAAAATATCTTTGGGAACCAGTAGAGCAGCAATGGGAACTGGGTCTATTTTCCCAAGTTCTTTTCTGAGTTCTAATTAGACTTTGAAAACTCCAAAATGAGAATAAGTAAAATCTAATAATCTACTGTAAGCTGCCTAAGAGGATATCTACCTATATGTATACCTGCATCTTTGAATTTTATTCCTAAGAGCTTTAAGATATGAAAGGACATCTGTTATATTTATTATATACAGATATCTTAAGGGATCTTTCCTTTAAAAAAAAAATGTAAGCGTTTTACGCCAAGATTTGTCTTTCTTTCAGCTTTCCATATTTGAGGAGGCAAGCTTATCATCAGTCCTACAAATCAACCCTGGCACCAGCAACAAATGTTAGTAGGTGTTGGAATTGTCTCAGAAGAAGACAGAAAGCTAAATTCTTGGGAAACATCCATTTATAGCTCAAATCCATCTGAGTGGCAGATGTACAAAAGAACAGAGAAAGGGGACCAAAACTCACTATAAAAGCATTCTACCATGGTGCCCATACATTACATGATGTACAAAAAATACTATATAACTCTCTATTGGTATAGTCAATTTTTTTTGTTACTTCTCTTATTTATTTCAAACCTGCTACCCATATGTACTTTTTCTTCTGTTTATCACTTGCTATTCTCCTCAGTTATCACAACCATTTAGTTAAGGAATCTCTGATCTTCTACAGGGGGTGAGGAAGAGGCAGAAAGCCAGGTACACAGTCTCAAAACTTATTGAAGAACCTTCTCCTTAGGGAAAAAACCTGTTTAAAATAAATACTTTATTTCATGTGTCTTGCTGTGTTGGACTGTGTAGTAAACATAACTCTTAGTCTGAGGAGATTAAATAGACACTTTACAAAATTTAGCTAGGGCATTATGAAGGGAATAAACCTAAGCTTTCTCTATAATATGCTTTAAAATGACCAAGGCAGGCTACTTCCTGTGACCTGAAAAGGCTAGTTTCAGTTTGCCTATTTTGTCAATTAGAAAAGTGTCAGAGAAGGACTCAGAGACTTGCTCCAGGTCACACAGACCGTACAAGACAGAAGCAGACTTTCTACTGAGTGTTCCTTACCACAACAGACAGACATTTGGATTTTCTTTCTTCTGAAGAGTCTTGAGAAGCATCAAATGACAACAAGGTCTAATTCAGTCTCCACACCTTAGAGAGGCATCACTCTCTTGGCCTTTGAACCAGAATGTGCTGTGGCAAAGAACCTAGCAACAGAGGCTGACGGACCCCCGTGGGATCAGAACAAGGCAGAAAGCGTTTGCCTCACACACACACACACGGTCAATGTCCTAGGCTGAAGGATGCTGTCGGTTCAAAGTCACTTACCCAAATCTGAAGCTTAATTCTCTTTTCATTTTTGAATACAGTTTTGACTTTGAAATCGATCCCAACTGTGCTGACGAACGCAGATGTAAAGGAGTCATCCGCGTAACGGAAGAGAAAAGATGTCTTCCCCACGCTGCTATTGCCAATGATGAGCAGTTTGAACATGTAGTCAAAGTTCTGATCAGAGGAGTCTTTCTGGCCATACCTGGCATCTTGGGCAGAGGCCATCTGTGGGGAAAAAACAAAAGAGGTGTGGATGAGTCTTCCATTTGCTATGAAGCTAGCAGCACATTCATTATTGGCCTTGCCAGAAACAGATGTCAGACCACTTAGGAGAGAAGTTGAGAGAGCTCCCCAGCCTTCCTCTGATGCTGGTATCCATGGCAATAATTCCCTGCTGAAAGACAGAAAAGCAAATCTTACGGCTCTTTCCAGCTGTGTTAGTGTTTGTCACTGCTCAGCATTCAGAACGAATCAAAGACACCAAAGGAGATGTAACATGAAAAGCGAAGATATGAGGGCATGCAGATTCTGGAACTTTGTAATTCCAGTGACAGCAACACCAAAGTGGCTGAACAGCAGGGTGCTTTTTCCTGAGTTATCTGAATTATTAGGGTCTCTCTTATTTTCTAGGGAAGCATACCCAAAGCCTATCTGTATTTCATCGATTGATATCACTTTAAATCACCATCCTTACATACGTGATCAATCTATTTCAAATAAAAAATAATGATAATGACAAATACATATGGTTCAAACAATGTGCCAGGAACTGTTAACCCTCATCACAACCCTATAAGTGGGTGCCTTTATTATTTACGTATTAAAAGGAGACAGTTGAGGCTCAGAGATACTAAGTAATTGGCTCAATTTCACACACTTTGTAAGTAGTAGAGGGAGGATTCAAATCAACCAGTGTGGTGCCAGGGCTCATATTCTTAACACCTGCCAGCCCAGTTCCCAAAGAGAACTAAGCAAATGTGCACATATGCTCTAAAGACAATGTGGGAAAGATTCATTGCAGGTGCCTTCACGAAGAACTCTACCTGGGTTCAAACCTTGGTTCCACCACTTACTGGCTCTGGAATATTGAGGTTTTTTTATTTTAAATCAGTGTACCTCAGTTTCCTCTCTTCTACGAAATGGAAAAAAAAGTACTATCCAGCCTGAATCACTTATGAAAATAGCCGATGGTAAATCTGTATGGCAGATGTATAAAGAGACCAGCACAGAACAGAGAATCATCTCTATAACAATTAAAAATCCTCTGGGTGGGTTTTCCCTCACCTTTTTTTTGATGACCATTTTAACATGTATCAAAAATCCTGCTGCATTCTCTAAGTGACATCTGGCTCCATATAGAAACAAGGCAGTTAGAAGGGTGAATCCCACTGATCAGTGCATTTACCCGATTATCTTTGCTGATGCTATGAACTCCTTCTTTGCTGTGTTCGTTAATACAGTAGCTACTAGTCACATATGCCTGTTTATATTTAAACTAAATAAAATTAAAAATTCAGTTCCTCATCCACACTAGCCACATTTCAAATGCACAAGAGCTACTTGAGGTCAGTGGCTACAACACGGGATAGTGCAGGTCCAGGACACTGTCATAACTGCAGAAAGTTCTATTGTCTAGCTAAAGTCTTTGGCTAGACAGTCTTTTTTCATTCCTTATAAAATCTGATTAATAAGTACTCCTTCTATTGGTGGTGGTTTACTTGCTAAGTCGTGTCTGCCTCTTGCGACAGCATGGACTGCAGCCCACCAGGCTCCTGGGTCCATAGCATTTTCCAGGCAAGAATACTGGAGTGGGTTGCCATTTCCTTCTCCAGCAGATCTTCCCAACCTGGGGATCGAACTGGGTCTCCTGTGCTGCAGGCAGATTCTCTACCAACTGAGCTACCAGGGAAATCCCATCTCTATCATCTCTCTATCAGGATGGCAAAGAGGTGGCAAAAGTACACAGAAGAACTGTACCAAAAAGATCTTCATGACCCAGATAACCATGTTGGTGTGATCACTACCTAGAACTAGACATCCTGGAATGCGAAGTCAAGTGAGCCTTAGGAAGCCTCACTATGAACAAAGCTAGGGGAGGTGATGGGATTTCAGTTGAGATATTTAAAATCCTGAAAGATGATGCTATGAAAGTGCTGCACTCAATATGCCAGCAAATTTGGAAAACTCAGCAGTGGCCACAGGACTGGAAAAAGGTCAGTTTTTATTCCAATCCCAAAGAAAGGCAATGTCAAAGAATGCTCAAACTACTGCACAATTGCACTCATCTCACACCCTAGCACAATAATGCTCAAAATTCTCCAAGCCAGGCTTCAACAGTCATGAATCGTGAACTTCCAGATGTACAAGCTGGATTTTGAAAAGGCAGAGGAACGAGAGATCAAATTGCCAACATCCATTGGATCATCGAAAAAGCATGAGAGTTCAAGAAAAACATCTACTTTGGCTTTATTGACTATGCCAAAGCCTTTGACTGTGGATCACAATAAACTGTGGAAAATTCTGAAAGAGATGCAAATACCAGACCACCTGACCTGCCTCTTGAGAAATTTGTATCCAGGTCAGGAAGCAACAGTTAGAACTGGACATGGAACCACAGACTAGTTCCAAATAGGTAAAGGAGTACGTCAAGGCTGTATATTGTCACCCTGCTTATTTAATTTCTATGCAGAGTACATCATGAGAAACGCTGGGCTGGAGGAAGCACAAGCTGGAATCAAGATTGCCAGGAGAAATATCAATAACCTCAGATATGCAAATGACACCACCCTTATGGCAGAAAGCGAAGGAAAACTAAAGAGCCTCATGATGAAAGTGAAAGAGGAGAGTGAAAAAGTTGACTTAAAACTCAACATTCAGAAAACTAAGATCATGGCATCTGGTCCCATCACTTGATGGTAAATAGATGGGGAAGCATTGGAAACAGTGACAGACTTTGTTTTAGGGGGTTCCAAAATCACTGCAGATGGTGACTGCAGCCATGAAATTAAAAGACGCTTGCTCCTTGGAAGAAAAGTCATGACCAATCTAGACAGCATATTTAAAAGCAGAGACATTACTTTGCCAACAAAGGCCCACCTAGTCAAAGCTATGGTTTTTCCAGTAGTCATATATGGATGTGAGAGTTGGACTATAAAGAAAGCTGAGCACTGAAGAAATGATCCTTTTGAACTGTGGTGTTACAGACTTTTGAGAGTCCCTTGGACTGCAAGGAGATCCAACCAGTCCATCCTAAAGGAAATCAGTCCTGAATATTCACTGGAAGGACTGATGTTGAAGGTGAAATTCCAATACTTTGGCCACCTGATGTGAAGAACTGACTCATTTGAAAAGACTCTGATCCTGGGAAAGATTGAAGGCAGGAGGAGAAGGGGACGACAGAGGATGAGATGGTTGGATGGCATCACCGACTCAATGGACATGAATTTGAGTAATCTCTGGGAACTGGTGATGGACAGGGAAGCTTGGCATGCTCCAATCCATGGAGTCGCAAAGAGTTGGACATGACTAAGTGACTGAACTGAACTGAAAGAGAAAAGCCCCAGAAGACAGTTGAACACTAGAAACAATATATAGTGCTCAGTCTCATCTAAGACCACATTGGCTGCTGAAGTCAGAGCTGTGTATGTGTTAAACAACAGGGAAAAAGAAAACAAGAGACGGTGCAATAATGTATTCCATTTTTATAAATACTGCCAGTAGGAGAACACAACCATATGAACAAGAATAAAAGCAAAAAGAAAATCTGTATATATTATGAAATTTAAGGACAGTAAACATTCTGATTGCATTTCACACTTTCTTAATAAATATAAGCTTAAGCATTTCTCTATTTTATGTCCATGGAACCACACAGATGTCTTCAGTAAATACAACTGTTATGATTGTTTATCAGTGGGAAAAACTGGGCCAGTAAAACAGGCATGTATCATCATTTTCCTTTCTGACCCAGGAACCTACATGCTAAGGTAAACTTCCCCCAACACAAGCAGTCTGCCAGAACAAAAATAGGATTATAATTCTTGACTATTGGTTTGAACAATGATGCCTTGCTCTGACAATTTGTGACACCCCAGAAAGCCAGGTAACTGTTTCGTTTGACACTCCTATTCCTACAGACATAAGCCTTTCACCAATTAAGATTCCCCCCTTATGGAGGTACTAAGCTTCACCAGGCCTGCAGTTGGTCTTTGTTAAGATCTTTTTACCACCTTTTATGTGAACTAGCCCAGATACTAGGTTCTGAATTAAGCATGTTCAGTTAAGCCATAGTCGGAAAACAACTCTACGTGTATTCTAGATCTGCTCATTTTCTCAGCCTGATTACCTACCTACCATTACCCTGAGGTGGGATTCTGAGTCCTGTGGATTTCTAGGATTCCTTGAAAGAAAATGTGATAAAGAAAGCTGATCAATCCCAAGTCCTAGTCCAAAATTAGACCAATTCCAAAATCTGCAGAAATATAGATGCCATCATGATATATACTTTTTAAATGTAACTGCAGAGATTTACACAGAGAAAACCATACTGGAATTTTCTCCAGCATAAGAAATAGAAGATGTTCAATTTTAAAGGCTGATTATACCAGTTGCAGTGGCAGCAATTAAGGTGGCAGGAGTACAGAGGGTGAGCGAGGATGAGGCTGGTGGATACATGGGTCTAGATCCTCCAAAGGATTAACTAGAAGAGTCTGTCAACCTGCTGGCCTTGAAGACGGTATGTGGTTTCTTTAAACTATTTCCTGATTTATATCCCCAATAGGATTCATCCAACTCTTTGAGACCCCATGGACTGTAGCTCACCAGGCTACTCTGGCCATAGAATTCTCCAGGCAAGAATACTGGAGGGGGTTGCCATTCCCTTTTCCAGGGAACCTTCTCTTCTTCAGGGATCAAACCCTGGTCTGCTGCATTGCAGGCAGATTCTTTATCATCTACATCACCAGGGAAGCCCCATAAGATTCACAGTGAGTCCCAAAGATGTGCATTCAGAATGCATATGTTTCATGAAACTTTAGAATAATGAAATAAATCCTGGCATACAGAATGGAGTAGAATGCCCTAATCTTGCCGAGGATAGAAATGAAGCAATCTTTATTTACAAAACAGAAACAGTCACAAATGTAGAAAACAATCTTAGAGTTACCAGGAAGGAAAGGGGGAGAGGGATAAACTGGATGATTGGGATTGACATATACACACTAGTACAAAACAGGTAACTAATAAAGACCTACTCTATAGCACAGGGAACTCAATACTCTGTAATGACCTGTATGGGGAAAAAAGCCTAAGAGAGTGGATATATGTATATGTATAACTGACTCATTGTGCTGTACACCTGAAAGCAACGTAAAACGTAAATCGACAATAGCCCAATAAAAAATGAAGCAATCTGACAGCATACGAATGTCAAAGGAACATACAGTCACTATGTAAGTTCGCCTACCCTTTTAAATACGCTCATGTCAACGTTTCTGAAACATTCATGGGAAAATATGAAAACATGAGTGGGCATGAAGGAAGTCCCAGAGAGCAAACTGTATTTTATAAAAGATAGGTATGAGAAAAGCCTTTTAATTGTATTAATCTTAAATTAATTAAAAGAATCATAGAGTGGGAAAGACTCCTGAGGGTTGTCCTCCTTCCACTTAGCGCAGTGTCCCTCTTGCTGGCACAACGCTGGTATTCTAGCCTAGCCCTCCCCATCAAGTGACAGAAAGTTCACTAGGCTATGAAACAGCCTACTTCACTGATGAACAACTACAATTGTTAAAATTTCCTTCCCTAAATTTGAGTTAAAATCTACTTCCCTATAGCTTCTGTTCACGTGTTCTGCCTTGGAATCAAGAGAGTTGACTCATTTACCCTCTGAAAAAACTTCACGTGTCAGAATCACAGCTCCATAAGCATCCTCTCCTCCTGACTGGATAATCTCAGCTTCTCTAGCCCCTCTGTTCCACCTGCTGCTGCTGCTGCTGCTGCTGCTATGTCGCTTCAGTCGTGTCTGACTCTGTGCGACCCCAGAGACAACAGCCCACCAGGCTCCCGCATCCCTGGGATTCTCCAGGCAAGAATACTGGAGTGGGTTGCCATTTCCTTCTCCAATGCATCAAAGTGAGAAGTGAAAGTGAAGTCGCTCAGTTATGTCTGATTCTACGTGACCCCATGGACTGCAGCCTACCAGGCTCTTCCATCCATGGGATTTTCCAGGCAAGAGTACTGGAGTGGGATGTAATTGCCTTCTCCCTGTTCCACATGGGATGTGCTCAAAACAGCCCACACATCTGGGTTAAAGCTGACATCTCTGCAGATGTCAAAATCCCATGCATGGCTCCTACAATTGGTCACAATATTCCAGATATTTATCTGGTCAGTGCAGAGTATAATATTCTTATATCCTATCACACTTGACTTAACAATAAAGTAATTCTCAAATGTTCAGCACCTTTTTTCACATTCACTGTTAAAAACGCGGGTCTCCCCTATCCTGATCCTATGCCTTGGCAATGTACTTTTTAATGAAAGTGTCAACCTTTATATGTTTTCTATTACACTTCCTTTTGCTTGTTTTGATTTCCAATTCTGTTCTGTTCTGATAACTTTATGTCCTTTCATCAAAAATATTAGTTATCCCTTCCAGATCTCATTCCTAAGTTTAATCAGTATGCATTTTATATATACTCACTTAAGATGCTAATCAAAATGCTAATAAGTTGGTAGACAAATAACAATTTTTTTACCCTGCTGAATATATAAATCTATGAATGAGACCTCTACAATATGTCCTTAAGGACCTTGGCAAGTTTGAAGCAAATTTTTAACCTCTGGGAGTTAGTGACTTGCAAAGGCACTGTGCTGGCCCTCTGGGTGTGCCTTGGTTCAAGAGCAAGTGAACAGATCATATATTTAATTGATGTGTCATTTTTAATTTCAATTATAGTTTCCCCAGAAGTCCTACTGACCAGGGACCAAGCAGATTACCTTTGACGAGCACAGGCAACCACAGTCTACTTCAGAAGTTTTGAACATTCAGTTCAGTTCAGTCGCTCAGTCGTGTCCAACTCTTTGCAACCCCATGAATCGCAGCACGCCAGGCCTCCCTGTCCATCACCATCTCCTGGAGTTTACTCAGACTCACGTCCATCGAGTCCGTGATGCCATCCAGCCATCTCATCCTCAGTCGTCCCCTTCTCCTCCTGCCCCCAATCCCTCCCAGCATCACAGTCTTTTCCAATGAGTCAACTCTTCACATGAGGTGGCCAAAGTACTGGAGCTTCAGCTTTAGCATCATTCCTTCCAAAGAAATCCCAGGGTTGATCTCCTTCAGAATGGACTGGTTGGATCTCCTTGCAGTCCAAGGGACTCTCAAGAGTCTTCTCCAACACCACAGTTCAAAAGCATCATTATCTTTTCCAAATAAATAAGAAAGCCAAATTATCTGCAGGAATTCCCTTTGGTGCTTAAGAAACTAAACTACACTAAGCCATTTTGTGCATCTGATGAGAAGAACAGGAAGAAGTCATTTTAACTGTACTATGTTCCATCTACTACTACTAGTAACAGCCTGAAGGTCAATCGGAAGAAGAATGAGGGTAAATTATCCAGGAAATGAAATACAATTCTTTGAAACTAGAAGAGTGAAAGTAAGGATGGGCCTTATATATGAGAAGTATGGAAATACATAAATTAGTTTCAAATCTCAGTTGTTACCTGAGGGAAAAGAAAAGGGTAATAAAAGGAATTATTTCTGAGATTTCCAAAGGAAAGACTAAATTTTAAAAACCAAGAAGGAAAATATTAAAATACAGGATTTTCAAACACCTGTTACCTGGCCCCTGGTGGTTTCTCCTGGCGAAGGGCTCCTCTGTGCTTGGTTTGCCTGCCTCTGTGTTTGTCTCTTTAGAATGGATTGTAACTGTGATGTACTTTGCAGTCTCCAGCCAACAATTTCTCTGTGTGTCTGCTACTGTTTGCTCTGGCAAGAGCCAGTTGAGAAGCAATAGACACTATCCGTGTCACTGCAGACCCATCACCACTGAGCTCAAAAGATGCTGTCCAGGGAACTGGAAGTTGCCAGGACACTAGAGGGTAAATAGTGGCTTTTCTAACCCTGGTTTCTGAAGTAAAGGACCTAGGAAGTAAAGTAGCATTGGGAAATTGTCTCTTTTCTTTGTGTTGGAAGGGAATGAATTACTATTTCATGGGACTCCTGGGCAATGTATATGATGGTACACCAAATTATAGTTACACTTCCAAGATGCAAGTTGCTCTAAGTTTTAAGGATATTCCTCAAGCTCAGTTTCACAGAAATTCTTGCAGACTGCATCTGGATCTCTATTCCATGCATGCTTCTTTAGTACATGTGGATAACACACAGCAGATGCACAGGAAAATGGTAAAATAACTAACAACAGCTCTTACAGACGCTGTACTACGTGCTTTACAAATATTATCACATCTCATCCTTTCACTGCCCCCCAGATATCAATATCTAACTGTTAGCACCCCCGTGTTGGAGGAACGGAATGTCCTGAGTGTGTTTCAGAAAGGCTACCTTTCCTCAGCCCCCGATAGAAGCACAAGGGAATTTTTTTTCCAACCTTAACTATGAGAGTTTAGCAGAGCTCTTGGAGGTAAAATTCAAAACTGTGTGAGGCCCCCTGGAGTTTTTATCTCTTAGACTTGTCCACCTTGTCCACGTGGCACCTCTAGCAATTCATCAACTACAGGCTACGTTTTCTTCATCAATTACATTTAGGTTTTCCTCCCATAGTACTGATCCCCGTGGAGGTTTCTATTCCAGTAAATTGTGATTCTCCCCAGTCTGGTGGCAGCATTTTCCCCTGTGACCTCAATTCTCTGATGTATCTAAGAAGAGTTGTTAATTTTCAGTTTGTTCAGCTTTTCTCTTATATGAGGATAGGAGTGACCACTTTCAAGGTTCCTCTATACTGAACAGGAAACTTGAAGCCATTATCCCCATTTTAAAGACAAAATTAAGAGTATTCGAAAAGAGCTGAAGTAGAAGGGGGTCTCTGTTTTTCAATAGGATATCTTGATTTCTCTGTGTACTAACTAAACCTTCATGACCTGGAGCAAATGGGTTATAATGTACTGTATAGCACAGAGAACTCTACTGAATATTCTACAAAACCTAAATGGAAAAAGAATCTGAAAAAGAATGAATATACGTATAACTGAATCACTATGTTGTATACCTGAAACTAAAATAACATTGTAAATCAACTTACGCCAACAAAATAAAAAAAAAAAAAAGAATTACAGACATGCAGGCTCAGCTATTTCACTCTTCTCTTCATCAAACCAAAAGTTTCAATCACAGAGAATACTGAAAGAGGTATGGGTCCTTCTTTTTCCCACTTCTAGGAAAAAAAAAAAAAAAACACATCCATTCCTCTGTTGAAACAGAGGCAAGAGCTAAACTTGATATATTTTAAAATTCATTGTAACACTTTTCGCACCTCATTTGAAATCTATAGATGTTTGTTACCACAATGTCAAGAAAAAGGAAATGAAGTTTATCAAAGCCTTTAAAAATGGTTCCTATTAGTATCAAACACAGAGAACCAGTGTTCTCAGCCCAAGCTGTAGTTCACTCCTGATTCCTGGTGTGTTACAGAGGGTTCCTGGTGGGGGAGAGCCTGCACAGGGCTGTGAAGCAGAGGGCGAAGGGGACGCTCAGATCACAGAGAGAAGACGGTGAGCATGATCTCCTGTGAAGGGAACCGTGGTGGCTGGGAAAGCTCTCCCCACTCCAGCGATTCAGTGCTGACAGCGGCAATGAAGCAGAGCTCAGCCCAGTAACTCCTGCACATCCTCATGGGTGCTGAAGCCAGAGGGTCTTTAGTGCAGTCCTAGTGAGCTGGGGAGCACCTAGCTGCTGGTAACCCAAGCTTTATAATCAAAGCATGAAAAGAGAAACACCATTGTACTTCGTTACTACCAGCTCTGAAGTTATGTGCAGCAGACACATCTGTGAAAAGGAGCATTCCACATTCTTGGTGTGATGTGGCTATAGGTAGAGCACATGCTCTTGGGTCAGGTTGCCTGAGAAGGAATCCTAGGTCTTCTTGTACAAACTTGGGCAAGGCTTTTGTTTTAACAATCATAAGCTACAATTTCCTCATCTAGAAAACAGGAATGACAGTGACATTATCAAAGTAAAATTGTTGGCATGTGTAAAGTCCTTGAATAGAACATCCATCATCTTTCTTATTCCTCTTATGTTGGAATGATATAGAAGCCACTCACCTCCCAATTCTTACTCTTGCTGCTCTCTGAAATGGAAATGCTTGATTTTATAGGACATAATCCCTCTCATTTCCTAACTTTAGAGTGCAAGAGACTTTGATACCCAACACCCCAACTCTGTACAGCTTAATAATTAGCGAAATGAACACCTTATGTTTATTCTCTCATTTTACTATTACGGCATGGAACAAAGAGCAGTCATCAAAACACTTTCCGTGATGGAAGCTGACACTGTGCATACCTGTGTGCAGACAGAAGTGTCCTGTGGTCTGGAGAGACTGTGCGGAGGGGAATGCAGCCAGTGGTCACGTGACCGGGTCATAGACCTGTAACCTATGACACTGCCTGCCACCCAGTAATTTTGGAGAGTTTTTCTTTTTAACTAAATTCACGAAACCCTTGGGTGTGGCCAGACTTTTGTGGAAATTGAAAGTGAGCTAATAAGCGGGAAGGATCCAAATAAAGTGAAAATGATAGTTGCCCAGTCATGTCCAACTCTTTTTGACCCCGTGGACTATGTAGCCCTCTGGGCTCCTCTGTCCATAGAATTCTCCAGGCAAAAATACCGGAGTGGGTAGCTATTCCCTTCTTCAGGGGATCTTCCTGACCCACGGATCAAATCTGGGTCTCCTGCACTGCAGGCAGATTCTTTACCATCTGAGCCACCAGGGAAGCCTAGAATCCAAGTAGCAAATGGTGAAAAAAAAAAGCATGGGAAAGGGAGCTCCAGCATAGAGGTGGCCAACAAGCATGTGAAAAGATGCCCAACATCACTAATTATTGGAGAACTGAAAATCAACCTGTACAATGAGGAGAGGGTGTGGGGAAAAAGGGAACACCATTGGTGGGAATGTAAGCTGATGCAGTACGGCAGTTTTTCAAGAAACTAAAAATAGAGTTGCCATATGGTCCAGTAATCCCACTCCCAAGCATATATACAGACAAAGCGATAATTCAAAAAGATACTTGTACCCCTATGTTCATAGCAGCACTATTCAAAATAACCAAGACATGGAAACAACTTAAGTGTCCATCAACAGATGAATAAAGATGATGTGATACATATACACAATGGAATATTACTCAGCTATTAAAAAAAAGGATGAAATGCCATTTGCAGCAATATGGATGGACCTAGAGATTATCAATGTAAATGAAGTAAATGAGAAAGATAAATACCATATGATACTACTTACATGTAGAATCTAAAATATGACACAAATAAATTTACCTATGAAACAGACTCACAGAAATAGAGAACAAGGTCCTATGCATAGCACCAGGAACTATACTCAATATCCTATGATAAGCCAAAATGGAAAAGAATATGGAAAAGAATGTGTGCATTTTATATATATATAATTGAATCACTTTGCTGTTCAACAGAAACTAACATAATATTGTAAATCAACTATAGTTTAACAGATTTTAAAAAGAAAGGGGGCTCTAGGAACTAACTCCTAGAAGTTAGGGGGAAGCTCTCTTCTTTTGGGGCCTTGGAATAGGTTTTAGGTAAAGTTTCACCTAATCTGATGTGCAATTGATAAACCATCAAAGTCCACAATAACATTATAGACAACAATACTGCATTATAAACATCAAAGTCTCTATGAGACTAGAACTTATTGTTCCCACCATGTACAAGAAATGATAATTATACGATATGTAGAGGTATTAGCTAACACGATCGTGGTGACTGTACTGTAATACACAAGCATATCAAGTCAAATTGTTGTACACCTTAAAGCTATACAATGTTATCAATATATTTCAATTCTATCTTAACAGAAACAAAAATTTTAAAGCCCACAATAAATAAACAGTATCTTGCATACAGGATGGTTATTTCCATCATTTGCTAACACCTCTCTAAAATAATGCAAAAAGTATCCACAAAAGTAAAATTCCAGATAGACAAAGAGAAGTAGCACAGAAAGGTCAACAAAAGTTTGGGATCTGGGAAGTGCATGACTGGAGAAAGGGGAATCCTAGGCCTGCTAGGGAAGTCGACCAGAGCCCAGGTGAGTCTGGAATGGCCTTAGGATTGAAGACACCAAGTGTCTTGCTCCTAGGGTGTGGCTAGAGTCACCAACTTTCTTGTTGCCCAAAACTGAGGTGTTTCATGGTACACAGCAGAACTTTCAGTGTTAAAAATCTGCAAGCTGGGATGGTAAATCACACTAGATGTTTCTAGGTGGTGCAATCAGGAGGACTGGTTGAAAATCCAAGACCTTGCAAAGCCAAACAACACCTTCTCCATATACAGCTCTTTTAAAACAAAATTAAGTCTAAAATATAAAAAAATCATCAAACATTCTTGACATTCACACTTCCTAAATGTAGATGTCAATTTATAAAAATGAAAGGGCCTTTCTCTTAGCAACAAAATGTAAAAAATCCTTTAAAACTTTCTCATAGATATGGATAAAATATATATGCCTTCTCATCATTTCTTGGTAGCAAGAAATACCAGACATTGTGTTCTCATATACCTGCTCTCGGGCTTCCTTGGTAGCTCAGGCGGTAAAGAACCCGCCTGCCAACGCAGGAGGTAAAAGGATGGGAAGACGCCCTAGAGTAAGAAATGGCAACCCACTCCAGTATTCTTGCCTGGAGAATCCCGTGAACAGAGAAGCCTGGCGGGCTACAGTCCATGGGGCTGCAAAGAGTCGGACACGACAGAGTAACTAACATACACACACACACACCTGCTCTCTAGAGCTGGATATGTTTTTACTTAGGAATACAAAACTGAATCTTTACTACATCCAAGATTTCCAAACCTGGGAAACTCCTCCTGAATTCTGCAAAATTAGAATATTCAAGGTGGGGCCGGGATCTAAATTATTAAAGCTCCCCATGTGATTCTCTGGATCAGTCAGGTTTAGAATTTATTGGATTAACAAGTGCTGGCAGGGAAGCCAGGGCAGGTGCCCACTGTCAAGACCTCAGGATGTATGTAGGAGGAGACTGAGCAATCTGACAGTGGGTCCCGTATCCATGGGGACCCTAGAGCTCTCTATCAGCCATCTACCGGCCATCTCTTTCACTGATGGGGTCAGCAGATCTCGCCAGAATGTTGACTTGGCACAGAAAGTCTATACCCTAGAATGCCCAGCCTGCCCAGAAAAGCTGAATTCTGAGAAACGTTGTTACAATTAACTCTGCTCTGGTAGGAGTCAGAATCTTCTGAGGACCAGTGATACAACTCACCGAGAGCTCTCTGTCAGACTCGGAGAAGGCACCACGTAGGAAGAGGTAGCAATCCTGTTCTCAGCACACACAAGGCTCTGTGGAACGTGGCCTGGACTTCCCTCATCAATCATTTTTAAAAATAACCCACTATTAGATTTTACTTCCCTCCATTCCATAAAAAGGGACCCAATAGCTAGAAGAGGCCAGTGTCTAAATTGAAACCACAAAATAAAGAATACCTCTTCCTGAGAAGAAGAAAAAGGCTAAACAATAGACATATGTAAAAGAGCAGACATACATTAACAGACATTTCTTTTCACTACATATGTACTATGTGGTAAAAAGAAAGGAAAAAAACTTATAAAAACACCTAGTAAAATACTCTAAAAATCTCCAATGGGGAAAATAAAAACTAACTTTTAATATTAACATGTGCTTCCCAGCCCCCACCCCCGCAAATTTCATCATTAGACATTTCACTTCATTAAGTTTTTTTTTAAACATTTTACAGATGTTTTATATTAGTTTTAAATACTTAAGCACTTGAAAAATGCCTCCAGGGATTTGCTATAGATTCCTTCAAAATCTGGACATTTCCCTTCCAGTCATGTACAGGGGGACAAACCCCATGACCCACACATTTATGAGACAATGTGACTATCTGGACCATTCTCGAGGAAACTGGGTTAGCAGTCTACATAGTTGTGTTTCCAGACTGTGCAATGGGAATGACAGACAGAGCCACTTTTATACTTATAATCATCTGGGCTTTTCATTCTAAAGCCACTGCTACTATTATTTACTACAAAGACCCAGCCTGCCCAAGCATATTCACTAAAGAACGCTCACATGCACAGGTGTGCGTTTCCATTGTCACCTTTCATCAGCCCTACTACTGACAGGTGTTCAGTGAATCAAACAATCAAAGGAAAAACTGCCTTTAACTGCAAACGCCAGCGATAAGGGTCATGTGGGGGTCATATTTTGCTAATTGGTACTTAACATGGTCTTTCCTCAAGCTCTTTAATGGTCCTCAAGCTGTGGCTATTTTAGCAGGAACCATTCATCCCGTTGGCTACCAAGAGTTTCTAGTTGATGAGACTCAGATGTGCATCTGAATCACTCCCCAAAAATAACAAGTAATTAAACTAAAAGCAGGTAGACTATGAGGAGGATCACCTCTTCAAGTTACCTTATAATTTGGGTTCCCAGACCTGAAAAGCTGAGAGTGTAGGAGCAAAGTGACCGTGGCTTCAGAGTTTTTTCAGGTGGTAAGTGGGCACAAAATGAGGCTCTTTTAGGTCTGCCAGAGCTAAATTCCTAATGCTGCACTCAATCCAATCAGCTTACTGAAGAGTTCATCAGGGAACTACCGACCCCGTCCTTTTACAACTCACTAGGCAACTAGGAAAGCCAGAAAAATAACAACCTTAGATACGCAGATAATACCATTCTAATGGCAGAAAGTAAAGAGGAACTACAGAGCCTCCTGATGAAGGTAAAAGAGGAGAGTGAAAAAGCTGGCTTGAAACTCAACATTCAAAAAACTAAGACCATGACATCTGGTTCCATCACTTCATGGCAAATAGAAGGGGAAAAAGTGGAAACAGTGACAGATTTCATTTTCTTGGGCTTTAAAATCACTGCAAACAGTGACTGCAGCCATGAAGTTAAAAGACACTTGTTTCTTGGAAGGAAAGCTATGACAAACCTAAACAGCATGTTAAAAAGCAGAGACATTACTATGGATGTGAGAGTTGGAACATAAAGAAGGCTGAGCACCAAAGAACTGATGCTTTCGAACTGTGGTGCTAGAGAAGACTCTTGAGAGTCCCTTGGACTGCAAGGAGATCAAACCAGTCAGTTCGAAAGGAAATCAACCCTGAACATTCACTGGAAGGACTGACGCTGAAGCTGAAGCTGCAATACTTTGGTTACCTGATGCAGAGAGGCAACACTTTGGAAAAGACCCTGATGCTGGGAAAGATTGAAGGCAAAAGGAGAAGGGGGCAGCAGAGGATGAGATGGTTAGATAGCATCACCAACTCAATGGACATGAATTTGAGCAAACTCTGGGAGAAAGTGGAGGACAGAGGAGCCTGGCATGCCACAGTCTGTGGGGTCACGAAGAGTTGGACACAACAACTGAACAATAACAAGGCAACTTAAGACCTAGGACCTTGACTCCCATGGTTTCACTGTTTAGTGGACAGAATATTTCATGACCCCAGTAAGACTGACATAATGCTTCAAACCAATCTGAAACATGTTGGTGTTGGTGTTTCTTCAGAGTTAAAGCTGTTATGAAATATATTAGTTGACAAAGGGAAGCAATTATTGAAATGATTTTATTTTTATAATTTTGCACCTTGTTCAAATTTTTGAAAGTGTCTTGAAGCCCACACTTCTATTTGAAAAACACAAAGAAAAACAGTATCACAAAAACAACAATCATAGAAATATTAAATGATAAAAATTAAAATGTGAATATAAATATTTCTTCCAGAAATCTATAAGGAATAATCAAAGCACTAATATTATTTATATTTATCACTTTTTCTATAAAGGCTCACTGCACTTTCTTGGTTCTACACAATACTGTAAATTAATCCTACTATAGGCTCTTCCAGTACTCAAATATCTCTTCCCAAAAGAGTGTTATCTATCTCCACTTGGCAATATAACATATTTCTAATGTAAAAGAAGTCAACACGGAGCCCGAAAGGAAAAACACAGTAACTGAAATAAACATTTCCTCAATGGGTTTAACAAAAGGCTGCAGATGGTAGCAAAAAGAGTCAATGACTTGACAAAGAGAAAGAAAAAAAAGAAAAACATAAAGCAAGCCTAGTGATTTGTAGAACAATATCTGAAGTCTAACATACATGTAATTGGAGTCTCAGAAGAAAAAAGAAGGGGATAATGAGATGGAAAAACATTTGAAGACATATGGCTAAATATCTTTCAAATTTGGTTAAAAGTATAAATTTACATATCTCAGAAGCTAATTCAAACCCCTAAGCTGACCCCAAAACAAAGAGCAAAATGCTGGTTTTAAATCCAATCATATTGATAAATGCAACATATAAGAATGAGTAAAAATCCCAACTAAAGGATATTTTCTAGAATGGATAAACTGCAAGGCCCAGTTATACTCAGACCATAAGATTCACACTTAAAATATAAAGTCACATATAAGTTGAAAGTAAAAATAGGACTATATACATATTTTATACATATATATAGATATATATATATACACACACACAGGCATAAATATGTGTGTGTGTGAGTATATGCATGAGATACTATTAAGAAAGAGTATATTTATATAGACTTTAAGACAAGGAGCATTGCTAAAAATATAAAGTGAGATTTCATAACAAAAGCCAGGAAATTTTTTCAGGAAGACACAACAATTACATATGTGTGTGCACTTAATAAAAGATGTTCAAAATATATAAAGCTAAACTGAAAGGACTAAAAAAAATGACTGACTATCATAATTGGAGATTTTAAAATCTTTTTCTCAGTAATTGATAGAATAACTAGACCAAAAATAGTAAGGTTAGAGATGATCTCAGCAACACCACGCAATACCATGATATTCCAACACAACTCAATACCACTCGACTTCACAACTGCTGCATGGAGCATTCACAGAGCTCATGGAATGCTCATGAAGCTAGACCACACACTAGCCTAAAAACAAGCCTAAATTTTTTCCCAAAGACTGAAATCTTAAAGAATATGTTCTCTGGTAGCAAGAGGATTTAATTAGCCATCAATGTTGATAAACTATCTGGAAAAGATGCAGGTATTTGGAAAAGTAAACAATATATCTCTAAACCCATTGATTAAGAAGAACATCACAAGAAGCAAATAGTTTGAAGTAAAATATGATGCAAATACTACACTCAGAAATCTGTGAGTCAACTACTAAAGTTGTTGTTAAGAGATTTATCATTGTAAATACCAGGCTTATTTTTAAAAAGAAACATTTAAACTCAGTGATCTAAATTTCTACTTTAAGAAGCCTAATAAATAAAATGGTTCCATTAAAGTTAGTATAAAGAACATAGTTGTTTTTTTTTAATCCCAAGTCAATAAAATAAAAAATAAATAACAAAATAGTTAACAAAGGCAAAAGTTGGTCATTTGAAGACATTAATAATATTGATAAATATCTAGTAAGACTGATAAAAGGGAGGTAGGGAGAAAGAAAAAGAATTTATATTATCAAAGAGGGGATATCTTCACAGATCTAGAGAAATTAAAAGATAGTAAAATATTTTGAACAATTTTATGTCAATACATTTGAAAAATTAGGTGAAAAACACAATTTACCAAAACCAACCCAAGATGAAATAGAAGATGAAATAGAATGTTATATAGGCATAAATACTTTTCTCCTGCAGTGATACTGAATGTTCAAAACAACACTCAATCATTACTTAACAAGTCAGAAATCTGGACACAGGGTAACTTAGCTAGGTCCTCTGCTCATACTGCTGAGGCCTTACAAGATGAAAATCAACGTGTCAGCTGGGCTGGGCTCCTACCTGGCTGTTCTGGGGAAGATTCCACTTTCAAGTTTTTACAAGTTGTTGGCAGAATTCAGTTGCTTGTGGTTACAGGACTGAGATCCCTATTTCCTTGATATATAGCCTTCTTTATCTTCAAGCCAACAATCCTCATGCTTCAAACTTGTGACCTCCCCTTCTGCCACATCTCTCTGACTCCAGCAAGAGAAAATTCTCTGCTTTTATTGGCTCAGGTAATTAGATTGGACCCACTTGAGAATTTTAAAATACATAGCATGACTTATATTTGCAAGGCTCTTTCATTCTGTAACATAATTTGCTGGTGTGTTCCAGAGATTAGGCCACAGACATCTCAGCATGGGGTATGGAGAAGGCTATTCTGCTACATCTATTTCTGCTTTATTGACTATGCAAAAGCCTTTGACCGTGTGGATCACAATAAACTGTGGAAAATTCTGAAGGAGATGGGAATACCAGACCACCTGACCTGCCTCTTGAGAAATCTGTATGCAGGTCAGGAAGCAACAGTTAGAACTGGACATGGAACAACAGACTGGTTCCAAATAGGAAAAGGAGTACGTCAAGGCTGTATATTGTCACCCTGCTTATTTAACTTATATGCAGAGTATATCATGATAAACGCTGGACTAGAAGAAACACAAGCTAGAATCAAGATTGCCAGGAGAAATATCAATAACCTCAGATATGCAGATGACACCACCCTCATGGCAGAAAGTGAAGAGGAACTAAAAAGCCTCTTGATGAAAGTAAAAGAGGAGAGTGAAAAAGTTGGCTTAAAGCTCAACATTCAGAAAACTAAGATCATGGCATCCGGTCCCATCACTTCATGGGAAATAGATGGGGAAACAGTGTCAGACTTTATCTTTTTGGGCTCCAAAATCACTGCAGATGGTGACTGCAGCCATGAAATTAAAAGACGCTTACTCCTTGGAAAAAAAATTATGACCAACCTAGGTAGCATATTAAAAAGAAGAGACATTACTTTGCCAACAAAGGCCTGTCTAGTCAAGGCTATGGTTTTCCCAGTGGTCATGTATGGATGTGAGAGTTGGACTGTGAAGAAGGCTGAGCGCCGAAGAATTGATGCTTTTGCACTGTGGTGTTGGAGAAGACTCTTGAGAGTCCCTTGGACTGCAAGGAGATCCAACCAGTCTATTTTGAAGGAGATCAGCCCTGGGAATTCTTTGGAAGGAATGATGCCAAAGCTGAAATTCCAGTACTCTGGCCACCTCTTGCGAAGAGTTGACTCATTGGAAAAGACTGTGATGCTGGGAGGGACTGGGGGCAGGAGGAGAAAGGGGACGACCGAGGATGAGATGGCTGGATGGCATCATTGACTCGATGGACATGAGTCTGAGTGAACTCCGGGAGTTGGTGATGGACAGGGAGGCCTGGCGTGCTGCGATTCATGGGGTCACAAAGAGTCAGACACGACTGAGCGACTGAACTGAACTGAACTGATTCTGCTATAAGGGAGATAGGGAGATAAGAGTGTAGGTAGTTGAATGATACAGATATTTGTATATCAAAAAAATGTCATTTGTTTAAAAAAAAAAAATGTCCACAAAGAAAACTCCAGACTCCAATAGCTTCAGTGATAAACTGTATCAAACACTTTAAGGAATAAAACATATTGATCTTACACAACAAAATCACTCAAACAGCAAATTCCCAAACACTTCTCACTTGTTTTATAAGGTCTGCATAATGTCCATATAACCTTATAAAGGCATTAAAGGAAAGCCATATATTAATATCCATTTTGAATTTAAAGGCAAAAATCTACAACAAATTACAAATTGCATCCAGAGAATATATAATAACTAACTGGCTTTATCTAAAGAATGTCAGATTAACTAAAAATCAATGTAATCCAACAGAATAAAGGAGATAAACCATGTGATCGTGGCAGTAGATGCAGAAGAAGGATTTGACAAAATTCAGCACCCTCTTGTATTGAAAACAAATACTCTCAGCACGCTAGGACTCAAAAGAAACTTCTGTATGATAAGATATCTATACCACCACCACCAACAAAACAGTTACAGCTAACTTCATACTTAATGGTGAAAGATGGCTTCCCCCCAAGACTGGGAATA
The DNA here is from genome assembly GCF_014754425.2 of Oryx dammah. NCBI lineage: Eukaryota > Metazoa > Chordata > Mammalia > Artiodactyla > Bovidae > Oryx > Oryx dammah. The sequence goes on along the minus strand of NW_024070204.1, from coordinate 50,549,302 downwards.
AGATAAGAATGCCTGCTCATCACTTTTCAGCACTGCACTACTTATTCTATCCTGTGGAATAAGAAATAGTGGGGGAAAAAAAAAAAGAGGTCTTTGGAAAGAAAGAAATGCCTCTATTTGCAAATCATACAATCACTTATGGAGAAATTCTTAAGGAATTTAAGGATTTCAATTGATGGTGGTAAAGAATCTGCTCGTCAGTGCAGGAGATGCAAGTTGGGAAGATCCCCAGGAGTAGGAAGTGGCAACCACTCCAGTATTCTTGCCCAGAAAATTTCGTGGATAGAGGAGCCTGGCGGGCTATAGCCTATGGGGCCGCAAAGAGTCGGACAGAACTGAGCAACTGAGCACTAGAAATAACAAATAAATGTAGTAAGGTCTCAGGACACAGTTTAGAGAAATAAATCAGAGAGAGTACAGAATCCAGATATAGACACCACCTAAAATTAATAACCTAAACTTCACTAAAATAAAAATTCTCATCAAAGGACACTCATAAGATATGAGTATTCAAGGCACAGACTGGCAGAAAATATTTTAATACATTCGAAGAACTAGTTTCAAAGCTATGTAAATAAATATAGAAACAAACAGATTTTAAAAAACTATAAAAAGATCTCCTACAACTAAATGATAAAAAGACAACCCTGATAATGGATAAAAGGCTAAGCAGACACTACATAAAGGAAGATAGGCAAATGGTCAGTAAACATATAAATATGCTAAACATCACAATCATCAGAAAATGCAAATAAAAATCACAGTGAGACACCATAACCACCAATTAAAGTGGCCTTAATTTTAAAGGCCACTGACACCAGACAGTGTTGAGGATGTGAAGCCACTAGAATGTTTGCACACTGTTGGTGAGAATATGAAATGGTACTACCATTCTAGCTAGAGACTTGACTGTTTCCTATAAAGTTGAACAAAGACTTATCCTTTACCTCAGCAATTCTACTTTTAGGTATCTCCCCAAGAGAAATAAAAACATATTACTATAAAAAGACCAATATGATAACATTCATAACCTTCCTTATAGTAGCCCCTAACAAAATTACCTTGAAATCCATCAAGAGAAGAATAGATTTTAAAAGTAAGGCAGATTGATAAACCAGTATGTGTCAATAAAACAAAATGAATTATTGACACATGCAACAACATGAATGAATTCCATATACATTATAATGAGCAAAATAAGCTAGATTTAAGAGTACACTCTATATATTGTGCAATATGTTCATTTTGCATGTTTTACAGAACTATCTAGAGATCTAGAATAAACAGGACTAATTTATGGTGATCTTACTATATCAGTAGATTAACCGGAAAAAGAAAGTAATAAAGGAACTTGTTGGATTGAATGGAAATGTTCTATATCTTTATAGTGGTATGTACTATATAGGTGTATCTACTTATTAAGATTCATCAAATTATTCACTTATATTCATGCATTTCAATGTATAAAAGTATCTCAAAACTATAAATAAACAAATGAGAAATGCTAAAAATTTACATAATTCCAAATAAATCTAAAATATTTCATCTTCACAGGTCATAGTATGCATGGTAAAAATCTATGATCTATTAATAGGGTTCCCCTAGAACCTCTGGAACTCATTCCATTCAGTTCAGTTCAGTTGCTCAGTCAAGTCGGACTCTGCGACCCCATGAATTGCAGCACGCCAGGCCTCCCTGTCCATCACTAACTCCCGGAGTTCACTCAAACTCACGTCCATCGAGTCAGTGATGCCATCCAGCCATCTCATCCTCTGTCATCCCCTTCTCCTCCTGCCCCCAATCCCTCCCAGCATCAGAGTCTTTTCCAATAAGTCAGCTCTTCGCATGAAGTGGCCAAAGTACTAGAGTTTCAGTTTTAGCATCATTCCTTCCAAAGAACACCCAGGACTAATCTCCTCTAGAATGGACTGGTTGGATCTCCTTGCAGTCCAACTCATTAGTGAATGATAAATGAAGAAAACTGTTGGATGACCTTTAACCAATACAACATTTTTTTCAGGTGGTGCAACTGCTCATAAATTCCCAGGAAAACTCAATTTTTATCATAAAAATATATTTCCTTCTTGGAATATGATGATCAAGAAAGGAATCTGCAGTTCCAATATAAGCTTAGAATGGCAGGGGGAAATTGTGATTATGCCATGTAATGAGTCCACAGCTCTTTAAACTGAAAACAGAAAATCATTCTTACACCATAGAAATTTGCTTTTACGGCAATTTCTCTCTCTACCCTCCACTTTCCCTTACAGAAGAAAGGTGGATACTTGAGGAATTTGCTCAAATCAAGTAAGAAAGTTCTTGTTTCTCCAATGTTAACTAGGGCTTTTCTCCATCTCTGTAAGGGATGAGGACTAAACTTCCATTTCTTATGTAAAGATAAAGGGATCATAATTGAAGTTGGATGTGGTAGAAATTCAACAATAATAAAATGCAAGATTGCAAGATTGCCATGGACTTTTCACAGACAAATGAAACAATGTGGTCTTGTTTCTTTGTAAGTTTTTTGTGGTTGTTGTTATACAGCATGGCTGTATTTAATATCTATTGTGCTTTTCACCTCAACTTCATTTTCAGCCTACATGCATACTCTTTCTTCAATCCTCCTCATTTTTAGCCAAACAACCTTTTTTGGCACATTACTCCATGCTTTGAGTATAGTTGTGTTTCTTTGAAGTTTCCTAAGTAGTGAAAGGGCTCTCTGTACTTACATGAAGAAAGCTTGTGGACGACAAAACTTAAGATGAAGCATTTAAACACAGACAATGAATTCCACTTTGGTCCTTGGAGAGTGTAAGTAAAGCCATAAGAAACTCAAACCAGGAAGACAAAGAGCTAGCCGTTTTTAAAACACTGACTCCTCTCAAATATTTGATTTAGTTTATGTAAGATAATTTTATAAACAGAAGAGATAATTTTCCTTTTTCTGATCCAAATGAAAATCAACCTGGCTCATTCTTTATATCATCTTTTTGTGTCTTCTTAAGGAACCCTAAAATAATAGCAGAAACAACATGGGCTTCCTAGAGATCTAGCAGAATTTTGAATTTACCGTGTTGGTCAAGTTGTTTAATCATATAAAGCTCTAGTTATCTGCCTGTAATTAAGGTAATGGTGACCTCTAGGATTGTTTTATATTTTACATACACACAAAAAGATCTGAATGCAAAGCACAGTGCTTGGCACAGACAAAGCACTAGATAAACTGGAATTTGTTTAATCTGGCTCCTGAATCAAATGATAATTTGTTCATGAAAGTGTTGCCCTTAAGTCATGAGCACTGCTATTCCCCATTTCATTTGGTCCTTCGGATTTATGCAGGCACTAAAGGAAAAAACACAAAATGACCATCTCCTGCGTTAAAATTGTAATCCATCATTTGGAACACTTACCAATGCTATTCCTGGTTATTTAGTTGCAAAGGAAAGACAGACAGCAAAGACTATTACTGCTATTATCCTGCATTTTGCATCAACTCAAAGAGAAATATTCTTCAGAAAATTTGCATATATCAAAGACAACTATACTGAAGTGAGCACCAAGCTATGTACAAAGGCACAACAAATACATTTTTAAATATATTGAACAATTTTAAAGGGTTATTTGATTTAAGAAAATATAAAAAGTAAATTAGCATTTTAAATGATATGGTTTTGTCTTTAAATGGAAAAAATGTCAATTATTCATCTGATTACATTTTCATATATCAAAGTCATCTGGAATGTGATTATGATTTACAAGTACAAGTGCTAAGACAATATCTGCCATATATATAAAGCATGTTTATAGTTTTTATTCTTATCATTATATATTTTTGAAAACCTGACAGTAATTGAGAGTTGGCCACCATAACAATTTACTTAGTAAATTGAATCAATAAATGTGCTTTAACTAAATATACTACAGAAAAAAGTTTTTTATTTTTTTAAATGTACATGTTATTCAAGACAGCATTTGGGCATTAAAATTTTTAAATTAAAAAAATCAAGTCCAATGAATAAAATACATCCCAAATATGAAAATAACTGCAGAAGCAAATTAATTTTGTTACCTGTTTTTATATTAATTATTCATTAAAGTTCTGGCTAAACTTTGGAATTGCAGTGCCTACTACAAAGTTGATATGAACTGATTTAAAATATTTCTTAGAGCACTAATTTCATATAGTTCTGTAATATTTTGATGACCCTTCTGAACAGTCTAACCAATTACTGTAAGAAAATAATAATCAAGATGCACTGTGATCAATTTGTTAGTAATTTATTTTAACATAAAGACTTCAGTGCATATATGGGGTTAATGTTAAATACTAACAATCTACTTTTAAAGTCTACTGTCAATGTTTACTCGTAATCAAATATGATTAATGTAGCCAGTTGGCTCCTGGCAGTAACTCCAGTAATGGGAAATTATCATAAGCCAATACATCTTGATTACAACAGCCTGTACTTTTATTGTCTGTCCAGATTCTTTTCACATCAGGTCTATAATGAAAAACTAAGTCACAAAGACAGGTATTAGAAGATACACAGCAGGGCAACTGTTCTCTGGAACAAATCAAGTTTTCAGTAACTCATAAGGCAATTTGAGAGCTTTCATTAATATAATGCTTCAACAAACGGTTAAATTCTACAGATTTTTTTCACTTAACAGTCAACACATCTCTTAATATACATAACTCATGAATGAATACTAGAGTGGGTTGCCATGCCCTTCTCCAGGGGATCTTCCCGACTCAGGGATCAAACCCGCGTCTCTTACATCTCCTGCACTGGCAGACTCGTTCTTTACCACTAGCGCCACCTGGGAAGCCCATACATAACCCACACCATAAATGAAAAGTAAATTGACGCATACGTTTAAAGCCCTTGATTTTTTGAGGAAAAACAGTTGGAAAACTTTTAAGTTCAAATTAAAGTCAAACATTTATTTATATTGCTGGATTTGGCAGCAGGGGTAGGTTCTCAAGAGAGACAACACGTTCCAAACGGTGTGTTCCATTCCCTCTCAATTCATTCATAAAGTGCCTTTCTGTTACGCAATGGGATCACTCTCCTTGATGATGAACACAGGCTGATGTTTAGTATTAACTGATTGCACATACAAACGAGAAAGCATCACTCATATTTACTTAAAAACAGAACTTAAGCAAGATGCTTAGGCAGAGGCACCTTTGCAGGGAGTCAAAGGAAGCAAACATAAGAACGTGACTTAAAACAGGAATCGGAACGGAAAACAAACGGGCACAGTACTCAGGAAAGCTTGGAGGAGAGTCTCTGAAATGCAGAAGTAAACCAGTGTGGACAGAGATAAAGGGCTTGCATACTTCTGGGAAGAGTGAAGCCCTGAAGTGTTTGCTGATTATTACTAGAACCCTAATTGAAGAAAGGGGACTTTGGGGACCCTAACATTGGCTTCTCCTTTCTTAGAGAGTTCTTAATTAAGCAGACTTTGCTCTATACCGACTCCAGTAGACAGCTCGCAGCACCAGACCTGGTGTGTCTGCACCGTGATCACGAACCAGGCAAGACAGGAGGAACAATCAATGCCAATACGAGATGGCATGTTCCTCTGACTTTTGTTTGCCCGGGTTGACGTTCTAGACACTCTCATCCTCCTGTGGAGCCCAGGAAAATAATGTATACTCCTATCCCTTCTCAAAACAACCCCAATCACAGCCTCGCGGAGCCAGGTTCTGTCCCCAGGACCAAGTCTGAACCGCGTCCCGGCGGATGGCTGCCTAAGACCTTCCCTTAGATCGGGCGCATTTTGTACTTGGAGAGAGGGAGAAACCGTCTCTCTCAATTCCTCCCGAGGCCACACTTTCTATATAGACCCACCTGCATGGGAGCTTCGTGTCTCATTGTTCGCAAAGTGTCCTTTCTCCCTGGCTAACACAGTGCTGGCTCGGACGCCCGGTCAAGCGTGCACAGCCTGCGCGCTTCACGCTCCACTCTGCACTCGGGGTTCGCTAACCGGCTCCAACATCAGCACCGGAGCTGTCCCTTCCTGGCGCTGCACACGCGTACTGGCCCGGAGCCCCGCGTGCTCCTGGGAGTTGTAGTCTAGCCTAGCTGAGCTTCCCCTCAAACCGGTGAGCAGTAAACTACATTTCCCTGCAAGCCAGCATTTAAACGGGCTGCTTCTCCAGTAGGACTCGGCCGCGGAGCCTCCCTTCTCTTTTGGACTCGCTCCTGGTTGTTAGTGCTCTCAGCCTACCCCGGCTATTTCCTCGCAAGGTGCTGGCGAAAGTGACCTCAGTTCATTCATCTCAGCTAGAGATTTTTCTTTGCTACCTATCGGCTTCCGAAGCTAGAGTGTGATTTTCCTGGTTAGGAAACGCACTACCTTGTGCTAATTTACAATCTAAACGAAACCTGCACTGTGTTCTGGAACTCTCCGCCCTACACCTCCCCATTCCCGATCGGGAAAGTTTGTACATTTCCATAGGCAGAGTAGGATGGTTTTACAATCTCATTCAGCAAACGCGGGGGAGAACGACAATGAATGGTACACACATAAAGAAAGCGGTTTACTCACACAGTTGCACTGAGAAGGCGCCCACGCGCGCGAGTATACTCACACACACACTCACACACACAAAGTCCATGAAAGCAAGATTTCACGCGGAGCAGGCTGAGGAGCTCCCTTCTGCTTACCTTTCCGTACAGCTCCATTGCAACTCAAGGTTCCGAAATTCTCAGTAATCCCTCCTGCTCCAAGTGAGGTTAAGGTCTCACGCAGAAAGCCGAGCCAGACGCACTACACAATGGAAGGGGTGGGGGTGGTGCCCGGCGGAGGGAGAAACGAGGGAAGAGAGTAGAGTACAGCTGATTTAGATAGACGGTTTTTCTTCCTCCTCCGAGGGAAAAGCTTGGAGTCTTCAAGTACCGGCTGCAGAGAAAGAACTGGGAGTCTTAGGAAGTGCCAGGGGAGCGATCGCACTGGGCAGCCCCTCCCCAGGCCCTCCCCCGGGCACCTTCCACCGTCATTAGTGCGCACATACAACCGCTGCCGGCCCAAGGCTGGAGAGCTGATACGGGACTGGGTTATTTACCTAAAGCAAGTCACATAAAATGAACACATTCATCACCAGAGCCCAGAAGCACCGTCACAGAACAAGATAGGAGACCTCTATTAAGCTATCCTGTCCTTTCAACAGAGAGTCATTCCTTACATTACAATCATACTCCCTGGCTGGTTCAAAAATGGTTTTGAAATCTTGGAAAATGTACTTGTATTACACTTACCTTCCCCTCAACTGACAAATATGTGTGACTATCCATATTCTCTGTACCCATCTAAAAACTCCCTTTTCCCCAAGAGTGAATGTTAATCAGTGCAGTAATGATTCTTGCCTTTCACTTTGTGGTCAAAATAATTATTGGAGGCAGAATGGACAAGGCATGAACTTGATACTGACAGAAATATGGAAGTAACAACAGCAAAAACAGCTTGAAACTTCATTGCACTAGACAAAGCAGTAGAACAGAGGTTCTTAAATGTGCTTGAAAATCTCTTGATGGTTCTAAAATTCGTATTCTCAGGGCATGCATAGAGATTCTGATTCACTAGATGTGACCAGAGGAGTCTGAGAATTAGCACTTTCAACAAACACCCTAGCGATTCTGATGCAGTGCTCCTTTGCCATTATTTGAGAAATACTGCCTTAAAATCTTTTATATGTAAGAATTTTTCAAAAGTATAAATCTCAAAACTTCATAGACTGACTCAATATTGCAATAACAATGTACAGGGAAACTACCATGTTTTAAATGTTTCATTAATTTTAGATTGTGCTTTTTGTTTTGCCTTTTAAAAAAATCTGTTTTCTGATCTTGCAATCAATGAAAATGTAATGGTATATCACCTAGGTTTTTATAACTACCCCTCAGAAAACACAGTCGAAGCACAGCTCCCCTCACAGTTGAGGTTATGTGAAGGTTAGAGCAATTTCATTTAAATTAACTAATAACAAATAAAATTAAAAGGTAAAAACCAATATCAATATATTTCTCAGTTGCTTATTAGACATAAGCCTTCTGCAAATAGTTACTGACATTTAATGATAAGAATTTGCAGAGCCACTTAGAGTTTGTCTTTCTTCAAAAGAATTTCCTATATCTTTTGTACTATCATGATCACATTCTGAAACTCTTAAAATTCAGGGTCTGATACTACAGAACATGTTAAAATATTACAAATGTTGAAACCTTATGGGTTTACTATTGTTTGAGTAAATCAAAAACCCCTGAAAACTGAGTTGCAAAAAAAAAAAAAAGAGTTGTGAAAGGTTAGGAGGATTTTAGTTCTGTCTTGTTTCTCCTGCCTTGGTTGGTTATTTAAGCGGGTTAAGAGAGCGAAAAAAAAAAAAGAAATAGCCAGTGATAAACTAAACAAACAAAAATGGACAGGACTTCAGTTATCTCCCTAAAGTTGAAAGAGCACTTTATCTTTTCTTGAAATTAGGTCACCATCTATGAGTTTCATTCCCAAGATGACTGCTGGAGCTCCAGCTCTTCCAACCACAGTCTAGCTGGCAAGAAAGAAGAAATGATGAAAATGATGCATCCCAGTATCCCTTTAAATACACCACTGCTCTTATATTAAAATGCCTAGAACTTCATCTTGTGATCATACATACTTGTGAGGGAGACTGGGAAATGTAATCCCTATTCTGGGTGAACCTGTGCCCAGCTGAAAATCAGGAGTTGTTATAAAATGGCTACTGGGGAAGAACTGGAGTGGGTAGCTTATCCCTTTCCCAGGGGATCTTCCCAACCCAGGAATCGAACTGGGGTCTCCTGCATTGCAGGCAATTCTTTACCAGCTGAGCCACAAGGAAAGACCGCTGGGAAAGAATAGGGACTGACAGACAGCTGGTAATCTCTATTACAGGACATGCATCCTGTGCTAAACTGCTTCAGTTGGGTCTACTCTTTGCGACCCTATGGACTGTTTGCCCACCAGGCTCCTCTGTCCATGGGACTCTCCAGGGAAGAATACTAGAGTGGGTTGCCATGCCCTCCTCCAGGGGATCTTCCTGACCCAGGGATCCAACCACATCTCTTTGGGCAGGTGGTTCTTTACCACTAGTGCCACCTGGGAAGACTATAAGATAAATCTTGCTGCTTTTTTCTCTTTGCAATTTTACTGAAATGTAAATGTCTAATAATTTTAAAATTCATCCACTCCCAGGGATCTAATTTAACAGCAATCAAAAAGCCTTAGAATCAAGGAATTACCCAAAAGTTAGAAGAGTCTGACTCTTGCTGAGGAAATAAGGAAAGAGGGAAGCCTTCTACAGTTCCATATGAATTTGAGGTTTTAAAGATTTTAAAGGCAAAGTAGAGTTAAGTAAAGGCAAAATAGAGTTAAGTGTGGGAGGTGGGAGGGGGGTTCAGGATGGGGGACACATGTACACCCATGGCTGATTCATGACAATATATGGCAAAAACTACAATATTGTAAAGTAATTAGCCTCCAATTAAAATAAATAAATGTTTAAAAAGAGAGCTAAGTGAAGGCAAGGGGGCCACCAGTGAATGTCACAAAGTATGTAGATTAAGCATGTCCCCCATTAGAAAGTAGAGCAGGCTCAAAGGTCCTAAGGTCCAGAAAGCGTGACTTACCCAGAATCTCAGAGATGAGAGAGATAGCTGAGATGAGAACTCTTCGGTTTTCGTCTTTGGATTTAGTTTTCTTTTCATTGTCCAACATCACAATTCATTATTGATTGGCTTTTAGCAATCCCATGTTTATTTGTTATTTACAAGCATTCACTTTTTTTTTTTTGGTTTATCTATTATTCACTTTGTTGTTATCAGTCCCTGTCTATATCAGCTCCAGTAAGGTTCTGTCAAGTAAAGTTAAATGTGTACGTACTCAGTTGCTAAGTCATATCTGACTCATTGCGACCCCATAGACTAAAACCCACCAGGTTCCTCTATCCATGGGGTTTTCCAGGCAAGAAAACTGGAGTGGGTTACCATTTCCCCCTCCAGGGGAATCTTTGTAACTCAGGGAGCAAACCTGTGTCTCCTGCATTGGCAAATGGACTGTTTACCACTGAGCCACCTGGAAAGCTCTCAATGAGTTAAATAGGTCTAATTTATTTGGCTAAAACAGAGCCAAGAACCAGGATAATTAATTATTAACTAGTAATGATGATGTTGGTTAAATGAAAAATAGCATTAGATACTTTGTTTCTAGCATCGTTTCCATCTCTCTGTTAGGACTTGTGCTGAAAAAATAAAATGACTGAGGTTTGATATAAGAGATAAGCATGACCCCGGGGATTCACTTATGCCCCCATGCAAGCCTTACTCAAATCCACAGTGCATGGATGTTGGTGGATGTCTAATTCTAGGTGTTTGGGGGATCATTTCCAAACAAGCAGGAGGCATTCTGGACTGAGCCCTGTTACCTTTGTCTGACTATCTGTGTTAAATCAGGCTTTGATTTCAACTTTGTGCAGTGTTTGTATCAAGAATTGTTATTGATTGTCTCATGTTCCCTTTGGAAGAAATTGAGTATCCCTGAGATGTTATTGATTTCTTTTTAATTAAAAGGAAAAATCATTTTAACTCATTATTGCTCACCATGTCTCCACCCACACCTAATCAAAACAAGTCAAGTGCTTTGCAAAAAATAAATTCACTCCAACTAAATGAAAAAAAATGATGCTTTCTTTCTATAGCATAAATATGATATTATTCATGATAGATCATTTTCTTCAATACTCCTCTGTGGTAGGCACTCTGTCTATATTATTCTATCTATCTAATCCTCAATAATATTGCAAGGTAGCAGTATTACCTTATTTTACAAAGAAGAAAAATAATAGAAAGTTTAAATATTTGGTTATGGACACCTATCTAGCAAGATGTTGGGCTAGGATTTTAAGCTTAGAATTATCTGCTTCTAAAGCCCAGATTCTTGCCCATAGTCTTACTCACAAAAGGTAACATTGTTTCAAGATGATATGTCCAAAATGGATTACAGAGAAGTTTTACTGGACTTTGTTGCTGTTATTGACCTTGCTTGGATAAAAGATGCTACATATAATCCTGTCATGGAATTACTGGGTTACTTACATCTTTTCATACAACATTTTTAAATTTGAAAACTATCAACATTTTCAGATACTGATTTATTTGGTGCACTAGAAATATTATGAAGGAGCCTCTTATAAATTTCAGATCATTGGTGAAGTGTGTATGTTCCATTTCCAACTCACAGAAGATAATTTTAGAATAAACAGATCATAATTATGCAAATTATGAGAAAAACAGAAGAATTCTAAACAACAATCCCCACATTTTACACAAGGATCTTATCCAGCTACAAGTTTCAAATTGGTAATCTTGTGCAAAGACTATGTGACCTACAGTTTTAATAGCCCATGGCTTACTTCCAAAGAGATAGATATCATTATCTTTTTAAAACAATTATCCTGTAAAGTCATTACAAAATTTGAAAACAGTTTTATAATCAAGACCCAACTTAACTATCTGGAGTTTAGATATGAAGTTTGCTACCTCTAGGCTCTTAACTGGTCAAAAAAGAGTCAATCTAACATACTAACTCTGAGAACAGAGGGTAGCCCTAAGCTAAGCAGCATCTCTTAGTAGACTTGCAACAGTGTGGAGTATGCATGTGTGTGTTTTGGTGTGTGTGGGGGGATTGGGGGTGACGATGGAAGAGCTTGCTGTGGGCACCCAGCCAGAGCATCTGTGACAGTCAGCCTGCATTCCTCCAGTAGCTGAGTGCCCATCCAAGGCTCTAGGCTGAGCATATATCTCAGAACCAAGTCTAGCTAAGAAGAATGAGCCTCATGACAAATATCTATGTCCTGAACTTCCACAGCCCTTAAAAAAATGACAGAATAGTACACAAAGAAAGGCTCTTACCATGATCTGACTGAATCTTCCCATCTAATTCATTATAAATTAGATCTCAAAAATGTGAAATGACCTGCCTAAAAGTACCATATGTCATCCGATGCCCTTAAAGGGGTGTTAACTAATATTGGATAAAAAGGATATTTTGAAAGTATGTCACAATGTATTAGTATAATCAATTTAATTTTATGTGTAGCGATAATTTTATAGGCTTATTTTTAGGTTTACATACTAAAATTTAAAATGGAGAGTCAAAAAAGTATAAGACACCATCCTCATCTTCAAGGGGGCTTCAAACTAGTTCAGAAGATCAAATAAACAGGTAATAGATAACAAGACATCAGGGCCAGAGATAACACAAAGCAGGACCTGACAAGCTGCCTGCCCCACTCTTATCATTAGTAACTGCTTTAAAGATTTATAGGAAAGAGTAATCAGTTCAAGGATATTCTATGGAGAAGTAAATTAAGCCTCTGAATAAGAAGGTGTCCAATGGTAAACATAGAAGGAGAGACAAAGAGTAGAACTTCAAAGGAACTTAAAGCTTATTTAGGTCTTTTTTTTGTTTTTTTTTTTTTTTTAATTTGCAGATAAAGGCTCAAATATGAGTAATGACTCGTGTAGCATTACACTAATTAATAACAGGGCCAGTAAAAGTGTTAGTTACTCAGTCGTGTCCTACTCTTTGTGACCCCCACGGACTGTAGCCCACCAGGCTTCTCTGTGCATAGAATTTTCCAGGCAAGAATACTGGAGTGGGTGGCCATTTCCTTCTCCAGGGGCTCTTCCAAACCCCAGAAATGGAACCTGGGTTTCCCACATTGCAGGCAGACTCTTTACCGCCTGAGCCACCAGGGAAGCTACCCAGGACTCAAACCCACGTCTCGCACATTGGGAGCGCATTCTTTACCATCTGAGCCACCAGGAAAGCCCGAGGATACTGGAGCGGGTAGCCTATCCATTCTCCAGGGGATCTTCCCAACCCAGGAATTAACCCGGGGTCTCCTGCATTGCAGGTGGATTCTTTACCAGCTGAGCTACCAGGGAAGCCCCATTAAGACCAGAGTTCTTTGCAAATATACATTTCAACAGGCACTACTATGGACTTGAACACTGATTTGCTATCTCATAACTTGACCAAAAGAAAGAAAGAAAGAAAGAAAGTGAAGTCACTCAGTCGTGTCTGACTCTTTGCAACCCCATGGACTGTAGCCTACCAGACTCCTCTGTCCATAGGATTCTCCAGGCAAGAATACTGGAGTGGGTTGCCATTGCCTTCTCCAGGGGATCTTCCTGACCCAGGGATCGAACCTGGGTCTCCCACATTGCAGGCAGATGCTTTACCCTCTGAGCCACCAGGGAAGCCCAACTTGACCAAATTTTTGCTCAAAAATCATAAGTGATTTAAATTTACCACACATTAAATCAGAATTCAAAAACCTCCTCCATAAAGTTATGTGATCAATAGTAATCTCTCCTATACTGATTGAGTAACAGGATATAAAATCTATGGAGAGCTGAAGCATGAAAGTGAAAATGAAGTTGCTCAGTCCTATCTGACTCTTTACGACCCCATGGACTATAGCCTACCAGGCTCCTCTGTCCATGGGATTCTCCAGGCAAGAAAACTGGAGTGGGTTGCCTTTTCCTTCTCCAGGAGATCTTCCCATCCAGGGATTGAATCCGGGTCTCCCACATTGTAGGCAGACACTTTTACCCTCTGAGCCACAAATTATGGTTTCAAATCTGGGACCGTTAAATATTTTAAATTTTTTTATTTTAAAAATATGACCTAAGCTACAGAACCAAGTGTTATTATGTTTTTAATTAAAATTAAGTTTGACCTGAGTCCCCACATATGAAGATGGTTATAAAGTTCAATATCAATTGATCTGACAGAAATAGGGGCAAGTGTTTCCCCTTCCTCCCTCCTCTGATTATACAAGAACCCTGAAGGACAGAAAGGATATCAAAATGGTAGGTGCTAGACATCTTCGCTGATCACTGATGCTGTTTTTTAAGGTCAACATGGCCCTTTTGCAGCAGGTAGCACCATTTTCCCCATGCCAAGCTAGGCCATAGAGATCCTGATCAAAACCCCAAGGTCAAAGGTGCATAGTGAACCAGTTAGCTTTGCTGTGTAATAAACAACCTAAAAAGTTAGTGATTTAAAGATGATGAGTTCCTGGTTCTGTGGGTTGACAGTTGGGACTGGGCTTTGTTGAGTAGTCTTTGTTTTTCTTGGGTTCACACATAACATCTGTGGTGAGCTACAAGTCAGCAAAGTGGCGTCTTGGGTTGGTTGGCTCTCAGATGGGGGATGAGGAGGGCACCAGGCCATGTGTCTCTCATAGAGTAGGCTGTTCCGAACCTGCCTACATGACAGATTTTCCAGGTTCTAAGAGAAAGAGCAGAAACACCCAAAGCCTCTTGAGACCTAGATTGAAACTGGCATACCATCCCTCCCACTGCTTTATATTGCCTTATATTGACATGCTTTATATTGACCAGGAGACATCACAATTCAGCTCAGATTGAAGAGGTGGAGAAATAAACTTCACTTCTTGATGAGAAGGGCTGCACAGTCACATTTCAAAAGGACTCAGATACAGGAAGGTGTGGAGAATGTGGCCACCGTTACAACCTGCCACCCACAGCCCAGCACTGCATCAGGGCTCCACCAGTACAATGGCTGTGAGTTCCGGGGAACACCAGCCTCCACTGCTCTTGACCAGAACGTCTACCACCACCCTGGCTTCAGGCATCGATCAATTTCACAGGGCCTTTCTTCAATCCTCAATCACAGTACTCCTGCTAATTAATTTTCTCTTTGTGTGTGAGCGTGCTTTGTCACTAAGTTGTGTCTGAGTCTTTGGGACAACATGAACTGTAGCCAACCAGCCTCCTCTGTCCACAGGTTTCCCAGGCAAGAATACTAGAGTGGGTTGCTGTGCCCTCCTCCAGGGGATCTTCCTGACCCAGGGGTTGAACCCGCATCTCTCGTGTCTCCTGCATTAGCAGGCAGATTGTTTTCAACTGTACCACCTGGGAAGCCCCTGCTTGATTATTTACATGGAACCAAACCTCTGGGCTTCCCTGGTGGCTCAGATAGTAAAGAATCGGCCTGTAGTTCAGGAGACCTGGGTTTGATCCCTGGGTCGGGAAGATTCTCCTGGAGAAGAGAATGGCAACCACTCCACTATTCTTGTCTGGAGAATTCCATGGACAGAGGAGCCTGTCGGGCTACAGTCCATGGGGTAACAAAGAGGTGGGCATGGCTGAGCAACTAACACTTACTTTCAAGCCTTTAATAACAAAGATGTGTTCAGAAATTCCTCCCAGTATACCTACAACAGCTGATTACACCTCTGACTGTTAACAACCTCAGGAGGTAAGGAAGGCAAGGATTCCTAGACAGAAGAACTCACAGGTCCAGTCACCCCTACTATAAGGAAAGAAGACCTTTTATTCTTCTGTCATCATGTTATGGAGGAAAGGAAGACTTGATCATTTCCTAACAGCTATTCTGTCATTTAATTCAATTTTATTTAATTCTCAGTTACTCTTCCGGCCACAGAATCTATAGGAAACTTGAGCTAGAAATACTATTGATCATCTCTAAAACAAATTTTTGTAAGCAAGATTTTGTCCATGAAAGTATTATCTGTGACAAATAAATCTTTTTCTTCTATCTCATCTTTGTGCTGTTTCATAGTCTGAGGATGTATGTGTTCTTGAAAGCACATATTTAACTCTGGTTGAGGCACTTACAGTTGAAGTACACTGTTCTTTAGATTGCCATGACTCATTGAAAGATGTGTTTTCTTGCTAATGACCCTCATGTAAACAGTAGTTTTTTTTTTTCTTTATAGCAACAAAGATTCTTTGAGGAGAAGGTTATCAAACTATTAAAAATCAGAGTAAGCAAAGATTCCATACCAGCACAAACTAGTACCTTGTCTTTAAAAAGGCCAAAGAGTATAGGAAGGAAAAGGAGGGTCAGATTGTCATATTTATTAAGACTTACTTTATACTAAGAACTGTGCTAGACACTTGACATAGTTTAACTTAATGTTTACATTAGCAAAGGGCAAATATGATTGTTGTCTATATAAACAGGAAAAGATTGCACAGTCAAACTGGGTAATTGGTAGAAAATGTAATAAAGGGGCTATTTACAGAGCCATGGGCAGTAATATGGAAACTAACAAGAGAGAGTAGTATATGCTGCAATGAGAAGCAACAGCAAACCAAGGAGGAGTTACAGCTGGATAGCTGATGTCCAGGAAGAGAGGAGAGACTGCTGTGGAAGATGGAGCTGCCTTGGAAGGAAGTAACCAACCCACCAGCCTCTGTTTCCTGCCAGCTCCCCACTGGGTAAACCCAACCAGAACCATGAGTCACAGAGTCTGTGCATGCAGTTCCTGTATTCAGCCTCCTAAGACACAGAACAGGGTCAAGAATGGTAAGGTAGAGTGGAAAAGGAGGGTAAATTAGGGGCGTCTGCCACAGTGTCCCATTTTAAAGATGAGCAAATTGAGAGTCAAAGGAAATAATAACTTTTGTAGGTCACAGAGGCAAAACAAAATTTAAACTCAGATCTCTCAAAGTTCTCTTTGCAGTCATTATATCAGAAAAACATCTATTTCTGCTTTATTGACTATGCCAAAGCCTTTGACTGTGTGGATCACAATAAACTATGGAAAATTCTGAAGGAGATGGGAATACCAGACCACCTGACCTGCCTCTTGAGAAACTTATATGCAGGTCAGGAAGCAACAGTTAGAACTGGACATGGAACCACAGACTGGTTCCAAGTAGGAAAAGGAGTACATCAAGGCTGTATATTGTCACCCTGCTTATTTAACTTATATGCAGATGCAGAGAACATCATGAGAAACACTGGGCTGGAAGAAGCACAAGCTGGAATCAAGATTACCAGGAGAAATATCAATAACCTCAGATATGCAGATGACACCACCCTTATGGCATAAAGTGAAGAAGAACTAAAGAGCCTCTTGATGAAAGTGAAAGAGGAGAGTGAAACAGTTGGCTTAAAGCTCAACATTCAGAAAACGAAGATCATGGCATCTGGTCCCATCACTTCATGGGAAATAGACAGGGAAACAGTGGAAACAGTGTCAGACTTTATTTTGGGGGGCTCCAAAATCACTGCAGACAGTGATTGCACCCATGAAATTAAAAGATGCTTACTCCTTGGAAGAAAAGTTATGACCAACCTAGATAGCATATTAAAAAGCAGAGACATTATTTTGTCAACAAAGGTCCTTCTAGTCAAGGCTATGGTTTTTCCAGTGGTCATGTATGGATGTGAGAGTTGGACTATGTAGAAAGCTGAGTGCCGAAGAATTGATGCTTTTGAACTGTGGTGCTGGAAAAGACTCTTGAGAGTCCCTTGGACTGCAAAGAGATCCAACCAGTCCATCCTAAAGGAGATCAGTCTTGGGTTTTCATTGGAAGGACTGATGCTGAAGCTGAAACTCCAATACTTTGGCCACCTGATGCTAAGAGCTGACTTATTTGAGAAGACCCTGATGCTGGGAAAGATTTAGGATAGGAAGAGAAGGGGGTGACAGAGGATGAGATGGTTGGATGGTATCACTGACTCAATGGACATGGGTTTAGGTGAACTCCAGGAGCTGGTTATGGATAGGGAGGGCTGGCGTGCTGCGGTTCATGGGGTTGCAAAGTCAGACATGACTGAGTGACTGAACTAAACTGAACTGAATATGAACAATTCTCTTAATGATTTTTTACTCAAGTCAACAAACATTTATGAATGTTGCACCCTAAGCGTTTTTGACACTGCAGAGGAAATGACTGACAAATGTGAATAATAAAAAATATAAAATACTGGAAGTCAAATATAATGAAGCTCATAAGTGTATGGCACATACAGTAAAGGACTAGAGGCCTAGGAGGATGAAGCTCGGAGGGAATCAGCAAAGACTGAGAAACCGTGATGCAAAGGGACATGTTCAGAACCTGAAAAGATGAACAAGGTTTAATAGATACATATGGCAAGGACATTTGGGGTCTTTACAGGGGAACCTTGCATGCTGGAGAGGGGAAATTGTTCAGGGACTAGGCTTTTCCTACACGAAATGAAAGCAAATGTGATAAAGGGAAGCCATTGGCTCTGGAGGAACACTCTGCCCCTCTGGGACCTTCCCAGATCTTTTTCATCCTCATTCCCTCTCCTCGCAGTTGGGAGCCGCTCCTTTCCCACCAATGTCAGCTGTTTTCAATTGCATGGTATTCAGGAAAACCTGCCTGTCCTTTCTCAACTCAAGGCTTTGTTTAGTGACTTCTAGGACTAAGTTATGGAGAAGGCAATGGCACTCCACTCCAGTACTCTTGCCTGGAAACTCCCATGGACGGAGCCTGGTAGCCTGTAGTCCGTGGGGTCACTAAGAGTGGGACACGACTGAGCAACTTCACTTTCGCTTTTCACTTTTATGCATTGGAGAAGGAAATGGCAACCCACTGCAGTGTTCTTGCCTGGAGAATCCCAGGGGGA
This sequence comes from Oryx dammah, assembly GCF_014754425.2. Lineage (NCBI taxonomy): Eukaryota > Metazoa > Chordata > Mammalia > Artiodactyla > Bovidae > Oryx > Oryx dammah. The sequence goes on along the minus strand of NW_024070204.1, from coordinate 50,530,840 downwards.
GCCTCGTGGGCTGCCGTCTATGGGGTCGCACAGAGTCGGACACGACTGAAGTGACTTAGCAGCAGCAGCACCAAGTTAAACATGTGTTTAAGGGCTCAGCTTATGGCACAAAAATAGACATAATAGATCAATGGAAGAGAATAGAAAGTCCAGAAATAAACCCACATACTTATGGTCAATTAATCTATGATAAAGGAGGCAAGAGTATATAATGGAGAAAAGACAGTCTCTTCAACAATTGCTGATGGGAAAACTGGACAGCTACATGTAAAAGAATGAGATCAGAATATTCTCTAACACCACATACAAAAATAAATTCAAAATGGATTAAAGACCTAAATGGGTCAAAGACCAGATACTATAAAACTAGAGGAAAATATAGGCAGAACGCTCTTTGACATAAATCACAGCAATATTTTGGGGGAATCCCTCTCCTAAAGTAAAGGAAATAAAAGCAAAAATGAGCAAATGGGACCTAATTAAACTTAAAAGCTTTTGCACAGCAAAGAAAACCATCCAGAAAACAAAAAGACAACCTACCAAATGGGAGAAAATATTTGCAAATGATATGACAAATAAGGGATTAATATGAAATATATATAAACAACTCATACAACCCAGCATCAAAAAAAATCAACCCAATTAAAAAATGAGCCGAAGAACTGCATATACATTTTTCCAAAGAGAAAATGCAGATGGTCAACAGGCATATGAAAAGATACTCAGCACTGCTAATCATCAGGGAAATGCAAATCAAAACTACAATGAGATATCACCTCACACCTGTGAATAGGCACAAACTAGTGGGTATAAGGGGGAATACAGCCAATATTTTGTAATAAATATAAATGGAAAATAAACCTTAAAATTGTATTAAAATTTTTTTTTAATTAAAAGAAAAGATCTCAGCTCTCACTATCTAGGAAGCTCCCCTTGATTTTTCCAGGCTCCAAGTATATTTGTTCTATGCTCTTAAAGTGTTCAGAGACATCGTAGGACTTTTTGAGATGTACTGAGATGGATTATCTTATGATCTCTCTCCATAGAAAGTGGCAAGAGTTCTGGGACTGTCTCCTTGCTTCTATACAATGTATGAGTGACTGTGTGTTACCAATAAGCCATAGGGAGGATGTTAAGCTATTTTACAAATATATTGTACTTTGTTATTGTTCTTTAGTTGCTAAGTCATGTCTGACTCCTTGCGACCCCATGGACTGCAGCCCACCAGGCTCCTCTGTCCATGGGCTTTCCCAGGCAATATGGGAGTGGGTTGCATTTTCCTTCTCCAGGGGATCTTCCAGACCCAGGGATCAAACCCACAAACCCGTATCTCCTGCACTGGCAGGCAGATTCTTTACTGTTGAGCCACCAGGGAAGCCCTATGATTCTACTTTTCTCAAATTTACATTTCAAGCTGATGAAGATGGTTTTTGTTGTTGTTGTTGAAGGTCTTTTTTGGAGCCTGGAAAATTACCCTGTAAATGTGGCTAAGTGTAGGACTAATTTGTTTTGGGATATAGGGTGACCAACCATTTTGGTTTGTCCAGGATGAGGTCTTTGTTGGGATATAGGATTTTCAGTGCTAAATTCTCAAAAGTCCTAGCAAACTGAAGTGAGTTGGTCCCATGCTAGTGGGAAATGAAAAACCAGTAAGAAGCAGCTTCTTTTATGCACCGTGCTATCCCTATAAATCCTAGCTAAGGTTATGTTAGTGCTGAAAAATGTAATGTCTGATCTTGCTTTTTCATCTTTTCACTAATGGAACATTATGTCTTAGTAGAAAAGCTCTCACTCTGTGAAGAGTAGCCAGTTAAGAGACTGAGAATTCTTCAGCTCCTCCATTATGTTGCTTTTAGCATACCACAGTAATTGCACGCGTGCGTGCATACTAAGTCACTTTAGTCGTATCCAACTCTTTGTGACTGTATGGACTGTAGCCTGCCAGGCTCCTCTGTCCATGGGATTTTCCAGGCAAGAATACTGGAGTGGGTTGCCACATCTTCTGCCAGAGGATCTCCCCAGCCGAGGGATCGAACCTGTGTCTCTTATGTCTTCTGCATGGGCAGGCAGGTTCTTTACCACTAGCACCACCTGGAAAGCCTGCCACAGTAATTGGTTGTCTCCAAGTCTGCAGCTGGGCCTTGTGATATAACTGACTGTAAGAACTTCCAACGAGGGAATTTTTCCTTTAGATATTTCATTACAGGTGGACTTATAGGAAGTGTTTTTGTGGATGTTGATTTGTTGTTTTTAATCTCTCAGAAGCTACTTGAGGGAGAAATTACTTTCATCCCTCAGAGGAGACACTGGGTTGGAACATTCTTACCCAACCACCTTAGCACTATTTGAAATGAGCCCTAGTGAATCAAACTGTGGTTCAATTCACTCCATTATTTCGTGATTGGGTTCCTCGCTTTTGCCTATAAAGAGGTTGGTGGGTAATAGAACAAGGTTAAAGATGATAAATGGTTTCGAGAAATTGATTTTCTTATTCAGGAAATGAAGTGGATGGAATATACTATAAAGTTGGAAGTACTCTTGAGTCTAAGACTGGAAGCCAGGAGAATAGCAGCATCTCAGCTCTTTCATTAGCTTGGAATCCAAGAAATGATTGGAAGTTTAACGCCTGCAACTCAAGTGATTTCCTGGAACAGCAGTTCTCTGAATACACAAGAAAAAGTTTTGTCTCCTAGGAGTTTTATGTGCATATGAATGATTGTGGCTTATATCACTGGCCTATTTGTTGGTTCATTCTTATGGATCACAAGCATTAATCATACAAAAGGCAGCTCTAAGTGATTCTAAGCCATTCCACAACAAAATGGAAAATTCTTACAAAGACGAAAACACCAGACCACCTGACCCGTGTCTTGAGAAATCTGTATGCAGATCAGGAAGCAACAACAGACTGGTTCTAAATATGGAAAGGAGTACGTCAAGGCTGTATATTGTCACCCTGCTTATTTAACTTATATGCAGAGTACATCATGAGAAACGCTGGACTGGAAGAAACACAAGCTGGAATCAAGACTGCCGGGAGAAATATCAATAACCTCAGATATGCAGATTACACCACCCTTATGGCAGAAAGCGAAGAACTAAAGGGCCTCTTGATGAAAGTGAAAGAGGAGAGTGAAAAAGTTGATTCAAAACTCAACATTCAGAAAACTAAAATCATAGCATCCAGTCCCATTACTTCATGGCAAATAGACGGGGAAACAGTGGAAACAGTGACAAACTTTATTTTGGGGGGTTCCAAAATCACTGCAGATGGTGACTGCAGCCATGAAATTAAAAGATGCGTGCTTCTTGGAAGAAAAGTTATGACCAACCTAGACAGCATATTAAAAGGCAGAGACATTACTTTGCCTACAAAGGTCCATCTAGTCAAGGCTATGGTTTTTCCAGTGGTCATGTATGGATGTGAGAGTTGGACTATAAATAAAGCTTCTTTAATAAAAAAAAAAAAAATCACTCCTAAACTAGCATACAAATTGTCAGTCGTCCCTTTTGGTGCATATTCAGAATCAAGTCTTACAGAATTTTCCTGTCCAAGAATGTTCATCCTAACTTCCACAGAACAAATTTTGAATTAAGAAAATTATCAATGAAAAGATAATGATAATATGAGCATAATACTGGATATAAATTTTAAAGGAGGAAAGCATTCATTTATATCTTACAAAATTAATATTTTCTGAGATTCTTTAGGCTCATAAGATTATATGCAGAGTGCATGTGTTCCTTTTTCACATTGCATTTCTTAAGTCCAAATAAAATACCTTTCCTTTTAAAATTCTATAGCAGCAGTTCTGGTCCTTTTAAGGTAAGAGTTATGATATCATAAAAATTTTGAAGAAAAAATAAATTAGTAAAGTAATAATGTCTTATATCTTTGTACCAAATGTGATATAAGCATTATCATTATGATTCTTACTTTATAGATGAGGAAACAAAACCAAAGGCAAAGTGAATTACCTAGAGTACATGTCAAGCAAATGGAAGACCCCAGACTGGAAGACAGTTTTGCAAAAGAAGCAATGATTTATCTGGGCTTCATAGATATTCCAGGAAGTACAAGGTCATTCCCTGGGTCATCACTCTAGCACTTGAGTTACTATGGAAACCAAGCAGTTAAAACCTTGTAGAAATAAATGTACCATTAAAAAGGTACATGAACATTCCATGAACATCCACCAAGACTCTGAGGCTTTTCCCTACTAACATCAGCTTTCTATAGCCAATCCTAAATCTGATGCTGAAATCTTCTAAATGTTTGAATTCATCTGGTTGAAAAATAAAATATTGCTCATGACCCTACCCAACTGAAATAGATTGTCATTACTATCATTAATGAAATAAGAATACCCCCATTTTTCACAGAGTATCTGCCATTTACAAATCACTTTCATATTAATTAACTCCTCAGTTCTCAAGCCATTCATTTAGGTGGAAGATATGCTGTTTTTAATTATGTTATACATCTCTATGGCTGAGAGTAGGTTAAGGAATATTTACAGGTAGATTCTTCCAATAATGGTTTACAAATTTATACAGAAGAAATTGCATCTTTCAGTATTGTTGTGTTGACCACTGACATATACTGTTATTGCTCATTAATTCCCTTGTAACAGTGGCTATAATCCTGAGGACAAAATTTAGTATTTGTAGAAACTTAAAGGTTGCAAAATAATATGCCCATATTTCAGTTTTACTTTATGGCACCAAGAGAACCTGAAACTAAAACAGAGAAGTAATCACTAGGGCTCACATTTATTTCTTTGTTTTCAGAAAGAACTATATAACTTCTAGCAAAACTTCAGCGAGTTCCTAGAAAAATCATGAAGCTCATTGTGGATAATCAGAGGCCCAATTCCATACTCAGACAAACCAATATAAAGAAACAAACATTTCACTAGTTTATGGGCCATAAAGGTTTTCTAAGTTATTATCATTTTATGAATCAACAGGTATTGAAAACTGGTTTTATGGTATCAAAATATCTGAATGCAAGTTCATTACTCCCTTCCCCATAGAAAGAAACACTGATCAGCCTCTTGGCTTCTCTAAGCCTTTATTTTCCTATCTGTAGTATAAGAGATGCAGGGCTGTTTTTTAACGTTATGTCCACTGTAAAGTGCTATACTGATGAGATTGATAGTCAGAGGCACTAGTATGGACTCGAGTGAGCTTGAACAAATTATTGACCTGAGCCTATATGTCCTTGTCAATAAAACAGGAATAATGTTAATAGGTACCTCAGAGGAGTTTTTTTCAGGATTAAATAAGAGGATGTGTGCCTGTGAAAAAGCTTTTCAAACAACAAGGTGTGTGCTAGCCAGACCACATTAGTATAGGCAGGAAGAGCATCTACAACTGAAATATGTCTTGGTATCTTTGGATCCAAACTGCTTTTCACAACCGCATATGAACTGTGATAAAACCCATGAAATGTCGTGATATTTCATATTCTACCCTGATATAAAAACGGGTGTCTGCTATTTTGAAGAGTCTCCTTTTTCCCCACTGGATATGTTAGTGTTACTCTGGGTTATAACTTGGTCTCCCTCCCGCCCTGTATCTACTACCTTCCTAGGTAAGCTCATTCACACCCATGACTTCAATTTGCATCAATTTAATGATGCTCCTAGATCTATATTTCAAGCTCAGATTTCTCCTGCCCTTTAGACTGCCTACTATGTCTCTCCACCTGAATGTTCAAAAGTATCTCAGTCACAGCAGGTCCAAAAGGGTCCTTCCCTGCTCCACATTGGCAACTTCCTCAGTGTTCCCTATCTCTGCAAGTGGTTCCACTGTCCACTTAGCTGCTCAGGTCAGAAATCTCGGCTTAATACTAACTTTTCAATCCTCATCATTCTTCAAATTGAATCAATCAGCAAGTATTGTCCTTTCTACTATCTAAACTTCACTCCAATTAAATCCTTCTCTCCATTTCCACTGCTTCTGTCCCCATTAGGTCATCTTCATCAGACATTTGAATTTTTGATTCTAGTCCCTGACCTCCATTTTCTCCCAATCTATTCTCCTCATCATATCCTGAAAAATCGTCCTGAAATCCAACATTGATTAAAACTCTCTAATGTCTTTCCTGTGCCCAGAAACTTAACATGATTCACAGGCTTGCATGATCTAGCTTCTGCTTATTCCCTCAACCTCCCTCTCTCACCTCCATACTCTACACACCAGGTTTGCAGAGTCTCTTTCACTCTTCCACTGTGCCATGCTCCATCTTTCCTCTAGTCTGTAGCACAGGCTAGGTTTTCTGCTTAGAATGCTTTATCACCATCCTCCCTATACAAAACACACACATACCCTAAATTTCTAGTCAATTTTTTAACCCGCAAATTAAATTTTTCATCATCTACAAAACATTCCTTACCCATTCCACTCTGAAGTCTAGGCTAGGTTATCACCCAATATACTTCCTGTACTTCTACCATCAGAAAATTTCATTGTAATTACCAGATTACTCCCATGTCATCTCCACTAAACCACATAACTAGTTAGGACCATATTTGTGTCTATCTCTTCAATTCCTCTCTCCTTGAGCATGTTAAGATTCAACCAGAATCACAGAATCAATAGGAGAGATAAATTAAGAGTTTGTTTGGTTTTGTTTTGCAAGGAATTGACCTATGTGATTGTGGAAGCTGGCTAGACACATCTGAAATGTGTAGGACTTGCTGGAACTCTTTATAATGAGCTGAAGCCGCTGTCCTCAGGCAGAGTCGCTTCTTCAGGAATTTCTCGGCTCTGCTCAAAAGGAGTACGTCAAGGCTGTATATTGTCACTCTGCTTATTTAACTTATATGCAGAGTACATCATGAGAAACGCTGGACTGGAAGAAACACAAGCTGGAATCAAGATTGCTGGGAGAAATATCAATAACCTCAGATATGCAGATGACACCACCCTTATGGCAGAAAGTGAAGAGGAACTAAAAAGCCTCTTGATGAAAGTAAAAGAGGAGAGTGAAAAAGTTGGCTTAAAGCTCAACATTCAGAAAATGAAGATCATGACATCTGGTCCCATCACTTCATGGGAAATAGATGGGGAAACAGTGGAAACAGTGTCAGACTTTATTTTTTGGGGCTCCAAAATCACTGCAGATGGTGACTGCAGCCATGAAATTAAAAGACGCTTACTCCTTGGAAGAAAAGTTATGACCAACCTAGATAGCGTATTCAAAAGCAGAGACATTACTTTGCCGACTAAGGTCCATCTAGTCAAGGCTATGGTTTTTCCAGTAGTCATGTATGGATGTGAGAGTTGGACTGTGAAGAAGGCTGAGTGCCGAAGAATTGATGCTTTTGCACTGTGGTGTTGGAGAAGACTCTTAAGAGTCCCTTGGACTGCCAGGAGATCCAACCAGTCCATTCTGAAGGAGATCAGCCCTGGAATTTCTTTGGAAGGAATGATGCTAAAGCTGAAACTCCAGTACTTTGGCCACCTCACGTGAAGAGTTGACTCACTGGAAAAGACTGTGATGCTGGGAGGGATTGGGGGCAGGAGGAGAAGGGGACGACAGAGGATGAGATGGCTGGATGGCATCACGGACTCGATGGACATGAATTTGACTGAACTCTGGGAGTTGGTGATGGACAGGGAGGCCTGGCGTGCTGTGATTCATGGGGTCGCAAAGAGTTGGACAGGACTGAGCAACTGAACTGAACTTCTCTGAACTGCTCATAAGGTCTGTCAGTTGTTTGAATCAAACCCAGCTCATTCAGATTATCTAAGAAAATCTCCCTTACTTAAAGTCAACTAATTATATCTTTAATATACATATCTACAAAATACCTTCACAGCAACACTGAGATCAGTGTTTGATTGAACTACTAGGGACTATAACCTAGCCAAGTTGACAAACAAAACTAGCCACCATATCTCAATACCTAAATAAATATTTGTAAAATGAAGATTCATGAACAATTTTGTTCAGTAAGGGCACCTCTGGGGTATATCTGAAATATTCTACTTTGTACTAAGTACATCAGCACTATTACAATATTTATATTTCATACTCATTAAAATCTTTTGGGATTTTTTGGTACCTTTGAAGGGAAAAATTTGCACACTTTGTGCTGTATTTATGGTCCCTCAGATTTCTTTGGAGAGAATCAATTCACATGATCAAATGTAATAGGCTTTGAATTTCCTGCAGCCAGGACTGTGTATTATTGTTTGATGCTCTCTTAACCCTATTAACTGTATGTGCACAGCAGCTGCTCAGTGAAGGTGTCTCATTAAAAAATACAAAATTAACCAGCTAGGATTTTTTAAAGACAGATTTTGAAGTTGTTCTGAGTCCTATATTCCTTTAAAAATTATAATTTAGATACAGCAAAATTCACCTTTTTAAGGGCATGCTTATGAGAGTTCTGATAAATGCATGCAGTGGTTCACTACTCAAAAATCTTGTCCATATACTTTTATAGTCAGCCCTCCCCCATTTCAACTCCTGGAAACCAGTGTGATCTGCTTCCCATGCCGAATCATACAGAATGTCATATAAACTGAAGATTTCAGACTCTTTTGTGTCTGGTTCTATCACTTGGCATAATGCTCTTGAGAGTCACCCATGTTGCTCCCTTTTTCTTGCTGAGTAATATACTATGCTTCCTCCTCGGAAGAGAAGTTATGACCATAGACAGCATATTAAAAAGCAGAGACATTACTTTTCAGACAAAGATCTGTCCAGTCAATGCTATGGGTTTTCCAGTAGTCATGTATGGATGTGAGAGTTCAACTATAAAGAAAGCTGAGTGCTGAAGAAATGATGATTTTGAACTGTGGTGTTGGAGAAGACTCTTGAGAGTCCCTTGGATTGCAAGGAGATCAAACCAGTCCATCCTACAGGAAATCAGTCCTGAATATTCATTGGAAGGACTGATGCTGAAGCTGAAGGTCCAATACTTTGGCCACCTGATGCAAAGAACTGCCTCCTTGGAAAAGACCCTGATGCTGGGAAAGACTGAACGTGGGAGGAGAAGGGGACATCAGAGGGTGAGATGGTTAGATGGCGTCACTGATTCCATGCACATGAGTTTGAGCAAGTTTCGGGAGTTGGTATGCCAAGTCCGTGGGGTCGCAAAGAGTTGGATGTGACTGAGAGACTGAACTGAACTGAACTGAATATACTACAGCAATATTCTTGCTGAAAGTGAAGCTCCAATACTTTGGCCACCTGATGCAAAGAGCTGACTCCTTGTAAAAGACCCTGATGCCAGCAAAGATTGAGGGCAAGAGAAGAAGTGGGTGACAGAGGATGAGATGGTTAGATAGCATTACCGACTCAATGGATATGAGTTTGAGCAAACTCCAGGAGATAGTGAAGGACAGGGGAGCCTGGCATGCTATAGGCTATGGAGTGGCAAAGAGTCAGACATGACTTAGAGACTGAACAACAACAATATTCTACAATGTACAACAACAATATTCTACAATGTGGATGTATCATAGTTTGTTTATCCACTGTGGGCCTTGCTTTTGATTGCTCAAGATTTCTCTCTCTTGATTCTTGCTCAATCCTTTTTTGCTTTCTCTTCCTATTCATCTCTATCTCTACCCTAAGGGAGGCAAACGACTGTTCTATTTGGTCAGATTTTAAGATACTTATTTGATCCTATTTTGTGCTAGAGCCTTGTGAGTAGCAATAAACTCATGCTAAGGCGATATTTTCTCTCACAACACATTGTGGTGGTTAAAAGAGAAGGTTTTCTCCACAAAAATATTGACAAGAATGTGGAGAAAAGGGAATACACTGTTGGTAGGAGTGTAAATTGCTGCAGCCACCATGGAAAACAGTATGGAGGTTTCTCAGAAAACCAAATATAGAGCTACCATATGATCCAGCAATTCCACTTCTGGGTATATATCTTAAAAAAAAAAGAATAACTAGAAAATATACATGTACCTTAATGTTCATACCAGCATTATTTATACTTGCCAAGATACGGAAACAACCTGTGTCCATCAACAGATGAATGGATAAAGAAGATACACACACACACACACACATATGTACACAATGGAATATTACTTGGCAATAAAAAAATAAAATTCTGCCACTTACAGCAACATGGATGAACTTGGAGGGCATTATGCTATGTGAAAGTGAAATAAGTCAAACAGAGAAAGACAAATATTATATGATATCACTTATATGTGGAATCTAAAATATACAACAAACTAGTGAATAAAACAAAAAAGAAGCAAACTAAGAGATATAGAGAACACACTGGTGGCTATCAGTTGGCAAAGGGAAGTGGGGAAGGGCAATATGAGGGTAGGGAATTAAGAGGTAAAAATTATGAGGTATAAAATAAGATACAAAAAAGACATTGTAAAACATGGGGAACATAGCAAATATGTTGTAATAATTACAAATGGAGTATAACATTTTAAAATTGCAAATCATTATACCACAATAAAAAGATTTTTTTAAGAGAAGGTTTTGTTTGTATCCCTCCTCTGCTAATGGCTAACTGTGATCTTGATCAGTTACCTAATATTTCTGTGCCTGTGTTTCTTTATATGTGAAATGGAAATGATAGCAGTACCTATCTTAGGTTATGAGCATCAAATAAAGTAATAATTACAAGTGATGTAGAACAGTGCCTGGCATATTGTGAACTCTTAACAAGTGTTGCCTGGAGCCATTTCAAGTCACGGAAAGGGTCTTTGAGTAAAGATGTAACAGGTATAAAACTTACTGAAAAGGTTACCTTTGCTCCAAGAGGAGAGTGGTCCCAGGGTCCTGGGAAGATGAGTCTGGGCCTGCAGGACAGGAGCTTGAAGCTGTGTTGAGCTGTAAGTTACAAAGGCATCCTGTGGTTGGTAGTGTAGAGTTCCTGGATCTCTTCATCTCTTTTACCAGTGGAAAGTGCCTAATATGTCCTCATACCCTCTTCCCATTGTCCCTGCTCTGAGATAATTGGATTGACCTCGCTGGTGTAAAAGCCGTGTCTGGGTGAATTACGAGTTTGGCATTTATCTGATTTACACAGTTTCCTTAGCAATAGAAGCAGGGGCTTGCTGGGAAATATTGCTGCCTCAGTCCCTGTGTGGGCTTCCAGGTCGTGTCACTCCTGTCGATATCTTACCACCACCCTCGGTGTCATTCTATGCACATTTTCATTCTTCCCTGGCTTGTCCCTGGAAAAGGGCAAAGAGAGACCTACAGACAACAAACTAATTTTATTTTCCCTTTATTCTTACTTCTTTAGACTTGAAATATTGATCAAATGAGTCCTTCCAACCTAGTTTATAGTTCCCATGCCTCAATAAAAGGTTTGTAACTTTCACCTACTGTATTCACTCAGCTGGAAGATAATTTCTTTGTTCATATTATTCTATAAATTTAATATTTACTTTATTTATATAATCTTCCACTGAGATTTTAGGAAACTGTTTTTTTTTTTTCCCAATGTTGCTCTATATTCCTTGGGCTGCTATTTTTATAAGCAATCAAAGCCCCTGCAAACTCTGCTGTAATTATAAAATGGTATCAGAATAAATTATCACTGAGTTATAAGCTTCTGATATAAAAAGAAAACCTTTTTAGTTTTAGCCTTCTTTAAATGATAAACCATTTTTACACAGTTATATTACTTAGATATTTAAAAATTCAGATAAATAAAAGGAGAAAATAAAAAAATACCCACAAAGTACTCCCTCGAGAGAAACTCGTTTTTCAATTGAGCTTTTCCAAAATTATCAATCTACCTTGTTTTGTATAAAACAAGAGTCTCATGTTTTCTTTCTGTGCCAATGAGTACATCACATTATTGTATTTAATGTACATTATTTTTTGTTTTGGGCTTCCCAGGTAGCTCAGTGGTAAATAATCTGCCTGCCAATGCAGGAGACGTGGGTTCCAGCCTTGGGTCGGGGGGTTCCCCTAGAAAAGGACACGGCAACCCACTTCAGATTTCTTGCCTGGGAAATCCCAGGGACAGAGGAACCCGGTGGGCTACAGTCCATGGGGTCTCAAAAGAGTTGGACACAACTTAGTGACTAAACAACAACAGTTTTATTGTTTGATGGTTTCATGAATTTATACCATCTCCGCTGTGTACTAAGTACTGTATATGTGTACATATAAACATAGATGTGTTTGTTTACTGAATTTTTCTTCATTCTTTTTTCTTTCTGTGTATTCTGATGTTACAATATCTCATGATGGTTTAGCTTTTGTAACTTTAGAGTACTTTTTAATATTTAATTGAGCAAGTTTTCTCTCACTGCTTGTTTTTTTTTTTTTTTTGAGAAATTTGGTAATACTGAGTTTATTTATTTATTTATTTATTTAAATTTATTTATTTTTTATTTTACTTTACAATTCTGTATTGGTTTTGCCATACATTGACATGAATCCACCACGGGTGTACATGCATTCCCAAACCTGAACCCCTCTCCCACCCCCCCTCCCCACAACATCTCTCTGGGTCATCCCCGCGTACCAGCCCCAAGCGTGCCATATCCTGCATCGGACATAGACTGGCAATTCGATTCTTACATGATATTATACATGTTTCAATACCATTCTCCCAAGTCATCTCACCCTCTCCCTCTCCCACTGAGTCCAAAAGTCCGTTATACACATCTGTGTCTTTTTTGCTGTCCTGCATACAGGGTCTTTGAAATTTGAAGTAAAGGCTTGCTGCTATTTTAGTGACCCTGTTTAATCTCTGAAGCCAGTTATGATTAAAACAGTATTTTCCCACTTTATTGTGCATATTTCACAAGTGCACATGGGCGTGTGTGTGCACACACACATACCCACACACACACCCCTTACAGCAGAACTATTGCAGGAAAATGGCAATTTCCATTTCCAGCATTGATTTCCAGCATTCTCACTCCATCCCTTCTCATTCTTGGAAACTCTGAAAATGTCTGGTATTCTCAGGGTGTCTTTACCAATTCCCCACCAAATTTTCCTTTGAGTTAGAAGTCCACTTAGAAAGGAAAGTCAATCCCACGTCAGACCTCCTTCTTACAGATATGCATTTAGAAATGATCCACTTCCCTAACCCACAAAAATGAAGCCCTGATGCTGGAGTATCAGTTCTCCAGACATGGTCCACCAAGCAAAATATTTTTAATCTCAACGAGTAACTACATATTTTATAAGCTAGGTACAAGACTCATGTATCATGTTCTATGTCAGTCTTTTAATCTTTAAAATAATTCCCCAGCATTAAAACTAATACTGAGCATTGACTGCTTTGCACAATGGAATCTTTCCCATTTAGAGAACTTAAAGAGTTGGAAATGGCTCAGTATTGGGGAGCAAGTGAGGAACCGGAACAGAGGAGTGGAGTAGTGAAGCAGTATTTCAGGCACGGATAGCACATCAGTGTGCAGGACAACCCCCAGGGATAGGGGCTGGAAGAGAAAGGAATCATCTGGATCAGAGACTGGGAATCTTGGAGGCAAATCAGAACCATCTGTGTGGGACTTAGTAAATACTGGTGCCTTACAAACAGAAATAATTAAAGCCCAAGATCTGGGGTGGGGCTGGGGTTTTGTTTCTCTTCTCTACTATTTGTTTTAATGTACCCCAGGTTATCTTAAAGACTGAAGTATTATCTTACTGAAATATATGTAACAAAAAATTATAATTTTAACCACTTTTAAGTGAACAATTTCCAGGTGCTTTTAATTTAGCCTCTGCATTCTAGATGAGGAGATGGGGAAAGGTATATGTGTTGGGCAGGTGGAAAGCTTCTGAAACAATGCAGCTTGCAATTAAATATAAATGAATCTATGACACCTGTGATTTTTAGCTAATCACCTGATAAATTCATGGTAAACTTCACTAAATAATAAAGTATTTGAGTTAGCAAGACTAAAGAAATAGTGAAATAGGGCAATCATTTTTGTAGGCAAAACCAAAATTTTTACATAAATTATTTGTCTACCTCAGGGGTTCTTTTGATTTATAAATGTATATCAGATTTAGTAATGAGGCCTTCTCATGTTGAGTAGCCAGTGTTTGAAGCTCATGTTTTACTGAGTTGAGAGTCCTGCTTTCTGGCAAATGTTACATATTTTAGATCTTTGAGAAACCTGTATGCAGGTCAGGAAGCAATATTTAGAACTGGACATGGAGCAACAGACTGGTTCTAAATAGCAAAAGGAGTACGTCAAAGCTGTATATTGTCACCCTGCTTATTTAACTTATATGCAGAGTACATCATGAGAAACACTGGGCTGGAGGAAGCACAAGCTGGAATCAAGACTGCCGGGAGAAATATCAATAACCTCAGATTTGCAGATGACACCACGCTTATGGCAGAAAGTGAAGAAGAACTAAGGAGCCTCTTGAAAGTGAAAGAGGAGAGTAGAAAAGTTGGTTTAAAGCTCAACATTCAGAAAACGAAGATCATGACATCCGGTTCCATCACTTCACGGCAAATAGATGGGGAAACAGTGGCTGACTTTATTTTGGGGGGCTCCAAAGTCACTGCAGATGGTGATTGCAGCCATGAAATTAAAAGATGCTTACTCCTTGGAAGGAAAGTTATGACCTACCTAGATAGCATATTAAAAAGCAGAGACATTGGTTTGTCAACAAAAGTCCATCTAGTCAAGGCTATGGTTTTCTTCAGTAGTCATGTATGGATGTGAGAGTTGGACTATAAAGAAGGCTGAGCGCCGAAAAATTGATGCTTTTGAACTGTGGTGTTGGAGAAGGCTCTTGAAAGTCCCTTGGATAGATAACCCTTGCAAGGTTATCTAACCAGTTTGGAAGGACTGATGTTGAAGCTGAAACTCCAATACTTTGGCCACCTGATTCGAAGAGCTGACTCATTTGAAAAGACCCTGATGCTGGGAAGGATTGGGGACAGGAGGAGAGGGGGACAACAGAAGATGAGATGGTTGGATGGCATCACCGATTCAATGGACATGGGTTTGGGTAGACTCTGGCAGTTGGTGATGGACAGGGAGGCCTGGTGTGCTGCAGTTCATGGGGTCACAAAGAGTTAGTCATGACTGAGAGACTGAACTGAACTGAACTGTGTGAGTGTGTGTGTGTATGAGTGTTTGTGCATGTGTGAATGTGCTTTTTCTGAGGCTAGCTCTCTAAATAATTTCTCAGATAGTAAGCTTCAAGTATAAATTGTCACCAAAGTGCCACTAAATGTTGATATGATTATTAAAAATGAGTATCCAGATACCTTATCTCACAACCAGCCAAATTAAATCAAGCTAAAAAGAATCAAATCCTTGAAACAAATCTTACCTCCACATATGCTAAACCTGCAAATGTAGAAACTTTGGTTATCTCTAGTTTCTTTCCATTTAGTTTCCCAGCAACATCAACCACTTCACAAAAGCAGCAGCTAGTGTTAATCATTATAAATTTTGTTTATTGGGTTTCTTTCAGTGGTTATTAAATGTTGGAGAGGAAGAAAAAGAAATTTCCTTCTACCCTTCTGAGTTCTTGGCTGAAACTCCCTGCAATAAAAGATTAAGAAGAGAACAACAAACAGAAGTTTAATAACATGTATACCTCACATACTCATGAGATACCCAGGAAAAATGAGTAATCCATGATATATCCCAAGCCACCATCTTAGATACCATCTTCAGGTAAAGATAAAAGGAAAATGTAGGAGAATCGGAGGAGAGCAATTTACAGGGAAGCAGAAAGGAGAAAATATTTGATAAACAAAGGTTGCCCTGGCATATGGATAAGTCTCTTAGGTAAAAAGTTATCTCTGTTAATAGCTCTCTCCCTGGTACAGACCTCCTTTCTGATATAAATTTTCATCATAATTAAAGATTTCCCTGAGAAAAAGGATAATCTCTACCCTGCTTTCAGAGCTTCTCCTGTGTGTGCCGTTTCTCAAACGCATACCAAAGGGGCACATGTTGGAATGGCATATTCTGCTCCTTTCAGTTTGCAGCCTCAAGGGTTGTGAAGATACAAACTACTATATCCTGTTACGATCACCATGTCTGAAAGTGGTAGAGAATAGCTCATTTTAATCCTTGACTTTTAGAATAAAAATGAGGATTCTTAGAAGGCAAGTGGTTAATGTTCTACTGTACCAAGGTACAAGGAATCAATTACACGCACATTTACCTAAGTTAATGTGAAAGATCCTTTCTTTAAGACTTAGGAAGTCAAAACATCTAGATTGATTCTATGCAAATCAAGGTCAAAATCCTGAAAACAACTGCTACCCTTTGAACTTAGAAAGCATAATTCCAGAAGAAGATTTAAGAAAAGAAGCTAAACTAGGTACTTCATATTATTTTACTAAGATGAAGTTATGTATGGATGTGAGAGTTGGACTGTGAAGAAGGCTGAGCGCTGAAGAATTGATGCTTTTGAACTGTGGTGTTGGAGAAGACTCTTGAGAGTCCCTTGGACTGCAAGAAGATCCAACCAGTCCATCCTAAAGGAAATCAGCCCTGGGATTTCTTTGGAAGGAATGATGCTAAAGCTGAAACTCCAGTCCTTTGGCCACCTCATGCGAAGAGTTGACTCATTGGAAAAGCCTCTGATGCTGGGAGGGATTGGGGGCAGGAGGAGAAGGGGGCGACAGAGGATGAGATGGCTGGATGGTATCACTGACTCGATGGACATGAGTCTGAGTGAACTCTGGGAGTTGGTGATGGACAGGGAGGCCTGGCGTGCTGCGATTCATGGGGTCGCAAAGAGTCGGACACGACTGAGCGACTGAACTGAACTGAAGATGAAGTTAAAAGATCATTTGGTTGAGATCAGAATTTTGATATTATGATATTTTTATGAACCAGACTAAAATGATGAAAAACATCTAAAACCTTTTCCCTTGAACTCTGAACTCATTATTCTTTTAAGCGACTTAGCTAGTTAGGCAAATCTGAAACACAGCATGAGTAATACATTTAGTCATAGACTCAGTATCTCCAATTAATGGCAAAGGGATGTTGTCTACCATGTTTTCTTTCTTAAGATACTTAAAATTATATGCTCTTTTAGGAATGCTAAAATAAGTTGCTGATAATGGAATTTTTCAACATTAAAATTTGCATGCCGTACTCTTCAGTTCCACTATGATAGACCAGATGAAATGTTTCCAGACTCATGGGAACTCTAGGGTATCCTCCAAGGATGAATAACCTTACGTAAATATGGCAACCCATTTCCTAGAAGGCAAGTTCATTTTTCATGTCTGGGGTTTTTAGAGCCTCATTAGGGAAGTAGGTTAAGAATGGAACCATCCCAATGTCCCTTTTTGACTCAGGCTTATTTTCACTCACAGGACTTGGTTAGTACTGAAGTTCTTATAACTGACTTGAGTGTTCATTCCAGAACTGCCTTCGCTTAGAGAATTTCAAAAGCCATTTGCAAATATGAGCTTTTGTATAAAAAGATAATGAAAAGAAGAGAAGTGGAAAATATACTGGAAGGGAAAATAATAGGAAATCTTGAATAAGATGGTAAAGATTGGACTTTATCTAAATGGCAATGCAAGCATCATCTGAGTACTGGTGGGGGAGGATGCAGAGTAGTGATGTGATAAGATGCTGATTTAAGAAGGATAATGTGCTGTCATGATGCAGAAGGGTTAAAAGGGAAGTTGACTACCTGCTGAGAGATCTGTCTGCTCTCGGCCATTCTGGAGATGGGATGGATTTTAGTGGAGAGTGAATTGTCATTACAAATACTCAGTGTTGAAGTGATAGATAGTAGGGAGGTTTTATCCCTTCTTATTCCTGGCTTGGAAGATCTGGGTTAAAGGTATTTCTCTGGCTCAGTTACACAACACTGGCATACTCATCTGGTTGTTTTGACTCTCCAACGTGGAAGGATAAAGCATATGAAATCCTGTCTCCCTCTATTATTGGAACCCCTGTGGAGAATAAGACAGAACATTTGAATTCTGTCCTGGACTATCTCATAAATACAGGCTTTGAGAATTTGTTTTGAAGCAGAAGAATATTGAGAAAAATATTTCTGGAAAGGAATAAAAAGCGAAACCCAGAAATGATTGTTGGTTTTAGATAGTACTCCTGGAAAAGAAACCCACCTAGGCTGTGAAATAGATTGTAGGTGTTTTATGTGCCCATGTGGACAGGATGGGGAGATAAGTGCTTTTAGAATGATTAATCACCCCCACAGTTACCTGTGGGCTGACAGAGCTGCTGATAGCTGTTTAGCATTCCAGTTCATTGTTGAGTTCTAGACTTGGAGGGCCTCTAGTGGCTGTTGGACTCATCAGGGAAAAAAAGGAACAACTGTTATGTCATCTAAAGTGTTTTATGCCCAGAATGTAAAATACAACAGTGCTGAGGCTGCCCTCTTTTTGTGACAGGGAATTTTAGAGTGATGAAAAGATGAGTGGAGTCTATAATAGAAAAAGAGAGAGATTGGTCATTCTTGATTTTATTTGTATGTCATTGAGTTAGTACCATAGGCAGCTCCCTGATAAAAATAAGTCAGTGTACATTGTACCAAGAAATGTAATTCTACTATACTCTCACGTCCAACTTAAAATGTTGAGTAGGTACATTAAAAAGCTTTTTAGTACACTTGGTTACACATTCTTCTTACCTCTCCCCAACCCACTCCCCCATGCTCAAAGAGCCCCTAAGAAAACAGGCAGGAATGAACACAGCCTTTGGTGGGAGCAGCAAAGTACATCCAAGCTTTCTGCTGTGTGACACTCTCTCACTCCTTTTCCCCTTCAAAACAGTAAGTGGGACTATAAGTGTATTCTGCTGATAGGTGCTCAGGCGAGAAAAGCTGGTAAGAGCTCAGTGGGCCTGGACTAACAAGAATCCTATAGAACAAACAATACAATGAAAAGAAACATGACATTTTCATCCTCCAATGCTATCTCCCATGTATCACACACAGAAAATCTCCAAAATACTTTTTTCAATAAGAAAATAAAATTTAAGATAACAAGTGAATGTCTCTGTACCAGACTGTCTGAAATGCTCCCAGAAAATTCTTTGTAATCCACAGCAAGAGTTTACATAAGGCTTTGGGGAGGGAAGAGAAAGAATGTTGGTTGACAATAAAAATGTTCATATTACCAAAATCCACCAAATTATGCATTCTTGGGAATACTACAGTAACCAAAAGGAGACTGAACCAGATATGAAGTCACTAAGGAAGAGCTTCCTGAGACCCAGAAGGTATATACTACAGCTATTAACAGGCAGTGGGGGGCAGTGCTCTATAATCCTTAGTATTTACAAACTCAGGACAAATGCCTTTATAGTTTAATATTCCTCTTTTATGCATCATACTTTGTACTTGACAGCAATGTGAGATTAATTTTTAAACGTGTGTCAAAATGGGCTGAGGTAAACCATAGGATCCTTTTAAAATACTTCTCCAGCACTAAAGATGACTGACTGGATATCTGTATTTATCTCCTCTCCCTCCCAAGTCCCCATTAAATCAGTTTAAAAGGAATTTTAAAATGTATTCATGAATAACAGCAGATAGAATGGGAGAGGGACTATAAGTTGAAAAGAGATTTCAATAAGTCTCTGGAAAGCAAAAAAACAAAGATGATGTTGACCACATAGGTTGAGTGGGAGGAAGCTGGAACCTGGAACTCATGCCTTCTGTGCTGCCACCAAAGACACAAACAGCCTGCCCGGTGGAAGCTTGGCGAAGTTTCAGAGTCAAGGCCTGATGGAGGGAATGAAGACAGGGCGTTAATGAAAGGTCTGAAAACAGAATAGCTGATTTTTGGGGCCATTCAACATAAAGACTAGCTTCTTGCCTACTCCTTCTGAAGTCACAGTATACACTAAAATGTATCCCACTCCAGTTCGCAGGGACCAAGGATAGCCTTTATATGATCATGTTCTGAAATACAAAATGACCCACTGACAATGCTCACCAAGACGTTTAGGAAAGACCTCTAAATGAAAACAAAAGAAAATAAACACATTTTGATAATCACTCGGAAATAAATTAAGATTGTTCTGGAAAAAGAATGTCAAATTAATAGCTTCAGAGAAATTTGAGAAGATATTATTATACCTAAAACCATGAACAGTATCCTGTGAAAAAGGAACGATGAGAAAACATGGAAGAGGTTTTGGAAATTTAAAATATAATTGACAGAGTACAAAAATCATTATCAGGTTTAAAACACTAAGCCAAAGAATTATTCCATATAAGTAATATTTTCCAAATAGTCAGTAACTGTTATGATCAATTTAATAAATACAACAAGCCCATTATGTATGTAAGAATATGATGCTCTTTTTTAGCTGAGGTATAGAAAAATTAAGCAACTTGGTCAAGGTCACTTAGCTAATGAGCTAGGATTAAAACCTAGTTAGTCTAGCTGTAGAGTCAGTGAACTTCACTGTGATGGCATACTATCTCCAAAAAACAATAGCTGGTATTTTTTAAGTGCTTACTCTGTGACAAACACTGTGCTAAATGAATTAACTTATTTAGTCTTCAGAACAACCCTATTGTAGACATTGACTGCTATTAGCCCATTCTAAAGATGAGGAAATGTAAGCAAGAAAGGTCTTAACCTATGGATCACACCAATAATAAAGAGGAGAGATTTAAATCCTTGTGGCCTTGTTCCATAACCTATTATACTATTTAAAATACAGGGGTCTAAAATATGACAGTAAGGATAAAAGAAGGTCTACAGTCAAGCAAGTTAATATCTGACAAATGTAGTTTCAGGAAGAAAGAGCAGAGAACATGGAGGTGAAGTCATCAAATACATTTTAAAAGGGAAGTACCCAGGCTAAAAGGAGACACAAGATTTCATACCAAAAAAGGTTATTAGAATAATATAGAAGTTGATTTCAAAAAGTAATATCTAAACAATCCTTGTGAAACCTTGGAGCAACAAAGAACATTTCTATTGGCAGTAGAAGTATGCTGATGGAACAAGGCAGGAAAAGAAAAATAGACAAAACACAGGAAAACTGAGAATAGACGTCTCATCTGCCAAACTGCATGCTAGAAGACAATGGAGCCATGACTTAAAATTCTCAGAGGAACAGTGTTCAAGCTAAAATTCTGTTCTAAGCCAAATTAACCAGTGAAAAGTTTGAGGGCAAAGAGAAAATAACTTAGCTATGAAAAAAATGTGAAACTTTGTCCCTCTGGTAGGTAGTTACTTGAGGCTCTGTTCCAGCCTGGCAAAACAAGACAGTAAATTTTTTTAAAAAGACATGGCTTCCAGGAAAATAATGGCTCCAACCCAAGAAAACAATTAGAAAAACACTTGTACATGGCAGGTGCCAAGATCCAATAGTCTAGCTTAAAGTAAGAGATGGAGGGTTCCAAATGAGGAGGAGGGCAAGAGAGAGAATATAAAAAAGGAAAATGGCAATTTTAGAAAAACAAAGAACTATGCCAAAAAAAAAGGAATGCAACCATACTTTTGTCTATAGTGATTAATATATGAGTTTGAGTGAACTCCGGGAGTTGGTGATGGACAGGGAGGCCTGGCGTGCTGTGATTCATGGGGTCGCAAAGAGTCGGACACAACTGAGTGACTGAACTGAACTGAACTGAATGTAAACGTTTTATATTAATAGTCAATCTATATACTGAGTACATGTAATTATGGTCACAAAATAGAATGTAAAGATTGAAAAGTACATTTGATAATAATGAGGAGTGGAAAGAGAGAGGACGAAAAAAGGTGGGGAGGAACTTAGGGGTCAGTGGATGGTTGAACAGTTTGTGCACTGTGCAAAGAAATATACATAGATGATGGTGCAGCAGGGGCTGAGAGCTAACACCTGGAAGAATGGGCATGTATTTTTTAACCATTAAACCTATTTTCTCTCATTATACCAAAAGGGGTTGGTTTGTGTGATTTTTTTTAAGCGGATGATATGAACTTAAAAGATGAGTAAAAGCAATGCGAATTAGAACAGGCACCGGGGAGAAGGCATACGTTATTTCGTTCTAGTGGAACCCTGTAGTCAGTGCAGAAGAGAGAGTAACCAGAGGCAGGTGTAGAGAGTAAATTACTGAGTTTTCATTTCTTTTGAGAAGTGAAACAAATGTACAAGAAACTAATCAGAATAACAGCATGGTCTCATCTTGCAACTTTTTTGAAGGATTTTTTTTTACAATATATATATTCAATTGTGGGATTTGACATTAGATATTTACATGAGGCATTCTAACCACATTTTCATTATAATGGTAACTTCCATTCATTCTTAATTATTCTGGCAAGGTTTAAGCTCATCCTAATGCATCCATGTAGTTAATAATCTACACATTGATTGGGGCAAGAAAACCAAAAATCTTTTGCGTTTTCTATCCCTTTACTTCCTGCCCCAATTAGCTCCCTAACTTGCTGCTGCTGCTGCTAAGTTGCTTCAGTAGTGTCCGACTCTGTGTGACCCCATAGACGGCAGCCCACCAGGCTCCCCCATCCCTGGGATTCTCCAGGCAAGAACACTGGAGTGGGTTGCCATTTCCTTCTCCAATGCATGAAAGTGAAAAGTGAAAGTGAAGTCGCTCAGTCGTGTCCAGCTCTTTGCAACCTCATGGACAGCAGCCTACCAGGCTCCTCCATCCATGGGATTTTCTAGGCAAGAATACTGGACTGGGGTGCCATCACCTTCTCTGCCCTCTCCACCTTAACTTGCTAGAGAGGCTCAAATTCCACAATTTGTTATGTCAGTTCCTCTCAAATGCAAATTCTCTCTCTTGGGTTACAAGCAAACATTAATTTGCATAGAAGAAGTTGACATGTGGGGGTCTAGGAATTAGAGGAGGAAAAGATATGGGAGAGGGCCCCAACTCAGGGAGAGAAGGAGCGAAGACGTGAGCTATGCTGAATATAAATTTTGTTTTGCCCAGGATATTTGACTACAGTGATAAAATAGCACACTTTCTGTTTTCAACCTTTAAAGCTACTCTGGGTAACTTCTAAGTATAAAATAAGAAGTGTTAATAGGATAAATTTATCAGGGAGAACACATAGAAGAAGGAAGTTATGGCAAACGTTGGGTTGTAAAATTCAGTTCAGTTCAGTTGCTCAGTCGTGTCCGACTCTTGGTGACCCCATGAATCACAGCATGCCAGGCCTCTCTGTCCATCATCAACTCCCAGAGTTCACTCAAACTCATGTCCATTGAGTCGGTGATGCCATCCAGCCATCTCATCCTCTGGAGTCCCCTTCTCCTCCTGCCCCCAATCCCTCCCAGCATCAGGGTCTTTTCCAGTGAGTCAGCTCTTCAAATCAGGTGGCCAAAGTATTGGAGTTTCAGCTTCAGCATCAGTCCCTCCAATGAACACCCAGGGCTGATCTCTTTTAGGATGGACTGGTTGGATCTCCTTGCAGTCCAAGGGACTCTCAAGAGTCTTCTCCAGCACCACAGTTCAAAAGCATCAATTCTTCAGCACTCAGACTTCTTCACAGTCCAACTCTCACATCCATACATGACTACTGGAAAAACCATAGCCTTGACTAGATGGAACTTTGTTGGCAAAGTAATGTCTCTGCTTTTCAATATGTTATCTAGGTTAGTAATAACTTTCCTTCCAAGGAGTAAGTGTCTTTTAATTTCATGGCTGCAATCACCATCTGCAGTGATTTTGGAGCCCAAAAACTAAAGTCTGACACTGTTTCCCCTGTTTCCCCATCTATTTCCCATGAAGTGATGGGACCAGATGCCATGATCTTCGTTTTCTGAATGTTGAGCTTTAAGCCAACTTTTTCACTCTCCTCTTTCACTTTCATCAAGAGGCTTTTTAGTTCCTCTTCACTTTCTGCCATAAGGGTGGTGTCATCTGTATCTCTGAGGTTACTGATATTTTTCCCAGCAATCTTGATTCCAGCTTGTGCTTCTTCCAGCCCAGTGTTTCTCATGATGTACTCTGCATATAAGTTAAAGCAGGGTGACAATATACAGCCTTGACGTACTCCTTTTCTTATTTGGAAACAGTCTATTGTTCCACGTCCAGTTCTAACTGTTGCTTCCTGACCTGCATAGAGGTTTCTCAAGAGGCAGATCAGGTGGTCTGGTATTCCTATCTCTTTCAGAATTTTTCATAGTTTATTGTGATCCACACAATCAAAGGCTTTGGCATAGTCAATAAAGCATTAGTAAGATGTATTGTGGGCAAGTTAAGAAAAACAGACAACTTTCATAATGACATGATGCCACTATCTCACTTAAAAGAAATGTGGAGAATGTTAAGAATCTGTTTCAAAGGAATTGTGAAAACATTTCTGGTTCTAGCAGAGGACATAGGAAGCAGAACATCTAAGTGCTTAGTATATGATTTAACAATTCCATTTTGAGAAGATTCTAATGGAGCATCTCTACTATGTAAAAATTTTGAAAATTCCTTTTAGAAAACTGCCTCCTGAGGGTTTTACATATCATAAAGCTCTTGGTATCTTAAGTGTAAGAGAAAACATTCTGAGTTGTGGTAGGTAAAAATCCATTATCACTTAACATGTCAGCTCACTTTGTGATAGCCATGTAAATGTGGTAATATAAAACTAGTAACAGAATTTTTAAATACAAATTTTATACCACTGTATTAATACTCAAAATTCTCCAAGCTAGGCTTCAACAGTACATGAACTATCTCCATCCAGATGTTCAAGCTGGATTTAGAAAAGGCAGAGGAACCAGAGATCAAATGGCCAACATTTGTTGGATTATCAAAAAAGCAAAAGATTTTCAGAAAAACATCTGTTTCTGCTTTATTGACTATGCCAAAGTCTTTGACTGTGTCGATCACCACAAACTGTGGAAAATTCTTAAAGAGATGGGAATACCAGGCCACCTGACCTGCCTCCTGAGAAATCTGTATGCAGGTCAGGAAGCAAATTAGAACTGGACATGGAATGCAGACTGGTTCCAAATAAAAAGCAGTATGTCAAGGCTGTATATTGTCACGCTGCTTATTTAACTTATATGTGGAGTACATCATGAGAAAAGCTGTGCTGGATGAAGTACAAACTGAAATCAAGATTGCCAGGAGAAATATCAATAATCTCAGACATGCAGATGACACCACTTTTATGGCAGAAAACAAAGAAGAAGAGCCTCTTGATGAAAGTGAAAGAGGAGAGTGAAAAAGTTGACTTAAAACACAACATTCAGAAAACGAAGATCATGGCATCTGGTCCCATCACTTAATGGCAAATAGATGGGGAAATATATGGCTTAACACTTAACACTGTAAAAATGATCATGGCAACTGGCTCCATCACTTCCTGGCAAGTAGATGGGGAAAAAATTGAAACAGTGACAGACTTTATTTTCTTGGGCTCCAAAATCACTGCAGATGGTGACTGCAGCCATGAAATTAAAAGATTCTTGCTCTTTGGGAGAAAAGCTAAGACAAACCTAGACAGTATATTAAAAAGCAGAGATATTAATTTGCTGATAAAAGTCCATCTAGACAAAACTATGGTTTTTCCAGTAGTCATGTATGGATATGAGAGTTGGACCATAAAGAAGGCTAATTGCCAAAGAATTGATGCTTTTGAACTGTGGTATTGGAGAAGACTCGTGAGAGTCCCTTGGACTTCAAGGAGATCAAACCAGTCCATCCTAAAGGAAATCAATCCTGAATATTCATTGGAAGGACTGATGCTGAAGCTGAAGCTCCAATACTGTGGCCACCTGATGCAAAGAGTTGACTCATTAGAAAAGACCCTGATTCTTGGAAAAATTGAAGGCAGAAGGAGAAGGGGATGACAGAGGATGAGATGGTAGGATGGCATCACTGACTCAATGAACATGAGCCTGAGCAAGCTCCAGGGGATGGTGAAGGACAGCGAAGCCTGGCATGCTGCAGTCTATGGGGTCACAAAGAGTCCGAGATGACTGAGTAACAGAACGACAACAAGAAGTCTATACTTCTTTTCTGGTCATCTGTCTGAAGTCCTGATTCCTTGAAGAACTCACAGGCTACACATTGTGTACCTTAAGAAAAGTATGCAGGGAGAGAATCCACCTCTTGTGTGATGATTATGCAGAACAAATGCTAAGATAGCCCCATAACTCCCCTCAGGTGTCTATAGGTTTACATGGTACTTTTGCTTCTGCTTTGCTCCTGTCTTTTTTCTCTTTTCCACAAAGGGGCAAGGCTGAGCAGAAGAATATAACAGCTGTTATTAAGATCAGACTCAGGAAAGAGAAAGGGGAGTAAGTTATAACAAAACGAACATACATAGTTACCACAGGAAATAGATGGGTGGGGAGAGAGGTAAAAGAAATTAGAAAGGACTGAAAAATAATGTATGTATATACATATAACTGAACCCCTTTTTTTGTGTAGCAGAAATTAACACAACACTGTAATAAATACTTCAATAAATTACATTTAAAAAAAAGAAGAAGAAAAAAAGGACTTATCCTGTCAATGTTTTCTTAAAAGTGTTAGCCAACATGTTAAGAGCTAAGAGATCCCACATCCATAGCAGTTGTAAGTAGTAGCCGTTAGTTCCCTCCTGGTGGGTACCCTGCTGGTGAACTGGAAACAGGCAGAAACCGTATCAGATTAATACCCAGCAGGAAGCAAGTAACAGAAGCCTCTCACACTGTGCATTTCAGCAGCCTAATGTAATGAATCCTCTTGCTTCCATACTCACTGGCAACTGGTTAAAAAGTCTGGAGATTTATAAAAATGCAGATTTCTCTATTGCTTTCTATAAAGATTTGGATTCAGTTTGCAGAGCTTCCCAGAAATTTGTAGTTTTAAGTCTCCTGGGGACTTTTAGTGGCCAAATATTTAGGCTGATTTTCCTCTGTCTGAGATAAGACTTTCTGCCTAGGAGTTGAGTCTCATGGGGGAAATGGTGAGTTTCTTGGATTTAATATAAATTGCTATTCATTGGAAGGGCACATGTTAAAAATCTATCCTTTCCTTCAGATGAATAAAAAGGCAAAGGAATCAAGACCTTAATTTCTAATCTAATAGCTCATAGAGTATGATCAGGATTGGGGATGTAATTCCATGAGTTGGGAAGAGCCGTTGGAGCAGGAAATGGCAAACCTCTCCAGTATTGTTGCCTGGAAAATCCCACGGACAGAGAAGTCTAGTGGGCTACTGTCCATGGGGTTGCAAAGGGTCAGACAGTATGACTCTTTTCTACACACACTCAAAGAGAAAATTAATCAACAGAAGTACTATGATTGAGGACTGGAGAAGGGCCCTGTGAAGTTGATAGACCCCCTGAAGCCAGGGAGGTGGTAGGCGTTCTGGTCAAGAGCAGTGGAGGCAGGCGCTCAAGGGAACTCAGAGCCTTTATAGTGGTACAGCATTGAGCAATGCTGGGCTGTGGGTGGCAGGTTGTAACAGTGGCCACATTTTCCACACTTTCCTGTATCTGAGTGCTTTTGAAATGTGACTGTGCCTTCTCATCAAGAGGTGGAGTTTATTTCTCCACCTTTTCAATCTGAATCATGATGTCTTCTGTCAGTATAAAGCAATGGGAAGGATGGTATGTCACTTCCGTCTAGGCCTCAAGAGGCTTTGCATATTTCTACTCTTTCTCTTAGAACCCAGAAAAGCTGTCACGTATACAAATAGATTCAAGGGATTAGATCTGATAGAATGCCTGAAGAACTATGGATGGAGGTTCATGACATTGTACAGGAGGCAGTGATCAAAACCATCCCCAAGAAAAAGAAATGCAAAAAGGCAAAATGGCTGTCTGAGGAGGCGTTACAGTTCAGTTCAGTTCAGTCGCTCAGTTGTGTCCGACTCTTTGCGACCCCATGAATCGCAGCACGCCAGGCCTCCCTGTCCCTCACCAACTCCCGGAGTTCACTCAGACTCACGTCCATTGAGTCCGTGATGTCATTCAGCCATCTCATCCTCGGTCGTCCCCTTCTCCTCCTGCCCCCAATCCCTCCCAGCATCAGAGTCTTTTCCAATGAGTCAACTCTTCACATGAGGTGGCCAGAGTACTGGAGCTTCAGCTTTAGCATCATTCCTTCCAAAGAAATCCCAGGGTTGATCTCCTTCAGAATGGACTGGTTGGATCTCCTTGCAGTCCAAGGGACTCTCAAGAGTCTTCTCCAACACCACAGTTCAAACGCATCAATTCTTCGGCGCTCAGCCTTCTTCATGGTCCAACTCTCACATCCATACATGACCACAGGAAAAGGCTGAGAAAAGAACAGAAGTGAAAGGCAAAGGAGAAATGGAAAGATAGACCCATCTGAATGTAGAGTTCCAAAGAATAGTAAGGAGAGATAAGAAAGCCTTCCTCAGTGCTCAATGTAAAAAAATGGAGGAAAACAATAGAAAGGGAGTGACTAGAGACATCTTCAAGAAAATTAGAGATACCGAGGGAACATTTCATGCAAAGATGGGCTCAATAAAGGACAGAAATGGTATGGACCTAACAGAAGCAGGAGATATTAAGAAGAGGTGGCAAGAATACACAGAAGAACTGTACAAAAAGATCTTCATGACCCAGATAACCACGATGGTGTGATCACTCATCTAGAACCAGACATCCTGGAATGTGAAGTCAAGTGGGCCTTAGGAAGCATCACTATGAACAAAGCTAGTGGAGGTGATGGAATTCCAGCTGAGCTATTTCAAATCCTAAAAGATGATGCTGTGTAAGTGCTGCACTCAATATGTCAGCAAATTTGGAAAACTAAGCAGTGGCCACAGGACTGGAAAATGTCAGTTTTCATTCCAATCCCAAAGAAAGGCAATGCCAAAGAATGTTCAAACTACCACATAATTACACTCATTTCACATGCTAGTAAAGTAATGCTCAAAATTCTCCAAGCCAGGCTTCAACAGTATGTGAACTGTGAACTTCCAGATGTTCAAGCTGGTTTTAGAAAAGGCAGAGGAACCAGAGATCAGATTGCCAACATCCACTGGATCATCAAAACATTAAGAGATTTCCAGAAAAACACCTATTTCTGCTTTATTGACTACGCCAAAGTCTTTGACTGTATGGATCACAACAAACTGGAAAATTCTTCAAGAATGGGAATACCAGACCACCTGACCTGTCTCTTGAGAAATCTGTATGCAGCTCAAGAAGCAACAGTTAGAACTGGACATGGACCAACAGACTGGTTCCAAATCAGGAAAGGAGTACATCAAGGCTGTATATTGTCACCCTGCTTGTTTAACTTAAATGCAGAGTCCATCATGCGAAATGCTGGGCTGGATGAATCACAAGCTAGAATCAAGATTGCTGGGAGAAATATCAACAACCTCAGATATGCAGATGACAGCACACTTATGGCAGAAAGAGAACTAAGGAGCCTCTTGATGAAAGTGAAAGAGGAGAGTGAAAATGTTGGCTTAAAGCTTAACATTCGGAAAATGAAGATCATGGCATCCAGTCCCAACACTTCATAGCAGATAGATGGGGAAACAATGGAAACAGTGACCGACTTTATTTTTTGGGGCTCCAAAATCACTGCAGATGGTGACTGCAGCCATGAAATTAAAAGATGCTTGCTCCTTGGAAGAAAAGTTATGACCAACCTAGACAGCATATTCAAAAGCAGAGACACTGCTTTACCAACAAAGGTCTGTTTAGTCAAAGCTATGGTTTTTTCCAGTAGTCATGTACGGATGTGAGAGTTGAACTTCAAAGAAAGCTGAGCACTGAAGAATTGATGCTTTTGAACTGTTGTATTGGCGAAGACTCTTGAGAGTCCCTTGGACTGCAAGAAGATCCAACCAGTCCATCCTAAAGGAAATCAGTCCTGAATATTCATTGGAAGGACTGATGCTAAAGCTGAAACTCCAATACTTTGGCCATCTCATGGGAAGACTTGACTCATTGGAAAAGACTCTGATGCTGGGAGGGATTGGGGGCAGGAGGAGAAGGGGACAACAGAAGATGAGATGGTGGATGGCATCACTGACTCGATGGACATGAGTTTGAGTAAAGTCTGGGAGTTGGTGATGGACAGGGAGGCCTGGCTAGCTACAGTCCATGGGGTCACAAAGAGTCAGACATGACTGAGCGATTGAACTGAACTGAACTGATCCAGATTCAAAATAGACTACTCTATGAGAGACACATAGCCTGGCCCCCCTCCCATCCCCCATCCGGCAGCCAAACAGCCAAAGAAGCCACTTTGCTGTCTTGTATACAAGTAAGTGACTGAGCACGCATGCACACACAGAGCAAAATGAAAATGCAAAGGCTCTTGTTCAAAAATGGTTGAGATTTTTAAGTTTTTATTATTTTTTCTGTCAAGTGCCTCATGGGGATCTTAGTTCCCTGGGCAGGGGATTGAACCCATGCCATCAGGAGTAAAAACATGGAGTCCTAACCACTGTATCACAAGAGAGTTCCCAATGATTGAGAATCTTAAGCAACAGCACAGCATTAAACCAAATGTGGGGCCATTCTAAACATGAGGCCCTACATACCTGCCTGGATGGTTCACACATGGAGTACCTGATGTTGGAATTAAGACTCTGGTAAAACTCATTCTGTAAATGCAGTCATCAGATTCAAAAACTGAATTTCTGGCAGGATTAAGGTTAGACCATCATTTGCAGATATTGTAAAATACTCAGGATCATCATTAGTTAAGCGTTTTCATCTCTAGTAACGAAATGAAATACATTTCATTTCATGTATTTCAAATGAAATACCTATCTGGGTGAGAACATGACAATGTCCTCTCTGTTCATGTAGAAGAAAGTCTTAGTTGTTGATGAAACTTCATATATTTAAGTTAGAGAAATCTGTGTAAACTTATGCTTTAAAAAGAAGTATATATATTCAATAACATAAAAAGAACTTTGTATGGGGAAAGTTAGTCATTACATTAATCATGGTGTTCATTTCATAGTATATACAAATGTCAAATTACTAGGTAGTATACCTGAAACATAATATTGTATGTCAACTGTATTTCAATATAAAAAGAAATACATATATGTAAATATATGAATGTATACATACACACACACACATATACTCTTATATTTCATCTCTCACTAAAGAAAATGGATCAAAAGCCCATTATCAAACATCTTGTACAGTCCAAGAACCCAAATATATTATTTTAATATTATTGTCAACTAAAAGATGAGGAGTATTACAGTAAATAATAGATCCCATATCTGAAGGAAGAGAAATGTCAGAATATGTCTAATTCTTATCAAAAAAGGGCAATGCCAAAAGGATAAAGAATCTGCACAAAAACATCTAAGTGCTCATAATTTGAACTTTAAACCAAACCATCACCATCACAATAATAATAGTATAATAATAATATTGTTGGATAATTGCCAACATCCGTTGGATCATTGAAAAAGCAAGAGAATTCCAGAAGAACATCTATTTCTTCTTCATTGACTATGCTAAAGCCTTTGACTGTGTGGATCACAACAAACTGTAGAAAATTCTTAAAGAGATGGAAATACCAGAACACCTTACCTACCTTCTGCAAAACCTGTATGCAGGTCAAGAAGCAACAGTTAGAACTCGACATGGAACAATGGAGTGGTTCCAAATTGGGAAAAGAGTGTGTCAAGGCTGTATATTGTCACCCTGCTTATTTAACTTATATGCAAAATACATCGTGTGAAATGCCAGGTTGGATGGAGCACAAGCTGGAATCAAGATTTCTGGGGGGGGGGCGGGATATCAATAACCTCAGACATGCAGATGACACCACCCTTCTAGCAGAAAGCAAAGAGGAACTAAAGTGCCTTTTGATGAAGGTAAAAGAGGAGAGTGAAAAATTTGACTTAAAAACTCAACATACAAAAAAAGAAGATCATGGCATGTGATCACTTCATAGCAAATAGATGGGGAAACAAGGGAAACAGTGACAGACTTTATTTTCTTGGGCTCCAAAATCACTGAAGATCATGACTGCAGCCATGAAATTAAAAGATGCTTGCTCCTTGGGAGAAAAGCTATGACAAACATGCTGCTGCTAAGTCGCTTCAGTCGTGTCCGACTCTGTGCGACCCCATAGACGGCAGCCCACCAGGCTCCTCGTCCCTGGGATTCTCCAGGCAAGAACACTGGAGTGGGTTGCCATTTCCTTCTCCAGTGCATGAAAGTGAAAAGGGAAAGTGAAGTCGCTCAGTCGTGTCCGACCCTCAGCGACCCCATGGACTGCAGCCCATCAGGCTCCTCCATCCCTGGATTTTCCAGGCAAGAGTACTGGAGTGGGGTGCCATTGGGACAAACATAGACAACATATTATAAGGGAGAGACATAACTTTGCTGACAAAGGTTCAAATGGTGAAAGCTATGGTTTTTCCAGTAGTCATGTATGGATGTGAGAGTTGGACCATGAAGGAGGCTGAGCACCAAGGAATTGATGCTTTTGAACTGTGGGGTTGGAGAAGACTCTTGAGAGTCCCTTGGACTGCAAGGAGACCCAACCAATCCACCCTAAAGGAGATCAGTCCTAGGTGTTCATTGGAAGGACTGATGCTGATGCTGAAACTCCAATACTTTGGCCACCTGATGCGAAGAACCAACTCATTGGAAAAGACTCTGATGCTGGGGAAGATTGAAGGCGGGAGGAGGAGGGGACGATACAGGATAAGGTGGTTGAATGGCATCACCAAATCAGTAGACATGAGTTTGAACAATCTCTGGGGAGAGAAGCATGGAGAAACTCTAGGGGGATAAAGGAGTCTACATCAAAACTAGGAAGGAATAAACATTAATAGATGATCAAAGCTAAAAAATCAAGTGAAAAGAGAGTTCAACAAGTGTTCAGTATCAATAGCCAGAGACATAATTAAGTAGAGAAGGAGTAACCGTTGTTGCAGGAAAATAAATAATAGGCCAGTGTTCTTCATGAGGAGAGCTAACTGTGTGTATTAGTTGCTCAGTCATGTCTGACTCTTTGTAACTCCACAGACTGTAGTCTACCCGGCTCCTCTGTTCCATGGAATTCTCCAGGCAAGAACACTGGAGTGGGTTGCCATTCTCTTCTCCAGGGGATCTTCCTGACCCAGGGCTGGAACCCACGTTGCAGGGAGATTCTTTACCTTCTGAGCCACCAGGGAAGCCCTTAAAAAGATACTCTGTGTGTAACTGGGGGACTGAGGGAGAAATGAATGTTCCTAAGGGCAGCACAGGAGTAAACCAGACCGCCAAGCCACAGGCGCTCCAGGCACTGAAGACCCTCTCCCAAGGCCTGGCCCAGACGGGCTGGTCCATCTCCGCAGCCAGAGAAGCATGGAGAGATGCTGGTCTACCCAGTCAGGCGGTCCCAGAGCCCGGATCTGGAGCATGGCGACAGTCATCCTCCTCAATCCCTTGTTGCCTAGAAGGTGAAGGAAGTTTCTATATAGCACTACTGATAATAATAAAATTCTACCAAGGAATATATCAGCTTGTAATCTTGGTAACAAACTAGGTCAGTATATCATAATGAAAAGACAGTGGGTTATGAAATGCTGGCTAAGTGATTATTCAAAAAGGATATTATGTCTGGGGTAAGACAACAGGAGACAAAATAATGACAGTAATAATATCCACACAAGAAGTGAGGGTTTAGAGTCATTGAAATAACAAATAAAATGAATTCCTAAAAAGAAAGCTCATTTTGGGGAAAAATAGAGAAATTTCTTGTACCATCGATTGATAACAAAAATCCTTGGCTGGTCTGAAAAGGTATTATTTTTCTATTGCATCTGTTAGTATTAAACAAAGGAATGAATTGCATTCATGTCATTGAACCTGTAGAATAGTTTTAAGAGTTAGAATAATAAATTTGCTGAGTTTGTATGTATGTAAGTTTTGCCTTCTTAGGAGTTTCAAGTATTAAAAATGGTCAGAGTAATTTGACACTGCCCATTTGAATTGAAAGGAGGTTTTATTTATTCATGTGTTCAGTTCAGTCGCTCAGTCATGTCCGACTCACTGCAACCCCATGGACTGCAGCAGGCCAGGCTAACCTGTCCATCACCATCCCGGAGATTACTCTAACTCATGTCCATTGAGTTGGTGACTCAACCATCTCATCCTCTGTCGTCCTCTTCTCCCCCCACCTTCAGTCTTTCCTAGCATCAAGGTCTTTTCAAATGAGTCAGCTCTTCACATCAGGTGCCCAAAGTATAGGAGTTTCAGCTTCAGCATCAGTCCTTCCAATGAATATTCAGGACTGATTTCCTTTAGGATGGACTGGTTGGATCTCCTTGCAGTCCAAGGGACTCTCAAGAGTCTTCTCCAACACCACAGTCCAAAAGTATCAATTCTTTGATGTTCAGCCTTCTTTATGCTCCAGCTATTACATCCATACATGACTACTGGGAAAACTATAGTGTTGACTAGATGGACCTTTGTTGGCAAAGTAATGTCTCTGCTTTTTAATATGCTGTGTAAGTTGGTCATAACTTTTTTTCTAAGGAGTAAGTGTCTTTTAATTTAATGGCTGAAGTCACCATCTGCAGTGATTTTGGAGCCCCCAAAAATGAAGTCTGCCACTGTTTCCACTGTTTCTCCATATTTGCCATGAAGTGATGGGACTGGATGCGATAATCTTAGTTTTCTGAATGTTGAGCTGTAAGCCAACTTTTTCACTCTCCTCTTTCACTTTCATCAAGAGGCTCTTTGGTTCTTCTTCACTTTCTGCCATAAGGGTGGTGTCATCTGCATATCTGAGGTTACTGATATTTCTCCCAGCAATCTTGATTCCAGCTTGTGCTTCATCCAGCCTGGCATTTCTCATGATGGACTCTGCATTTAAGTTAAATAAGTAGGGTGACAATATACCGCCTTGATGTACTCCTTTTCCTATTTGGAACCAGTCTGTTGTTCGATGTCCAGTTCTAACTGTTGCTTCCTGACCTGCATACAGATTTCTCAAGAGGCAGGTCAGGTGGTCTGTTGCAGGTCCCATCTGTTGCAGAATTTTCCACAGTTGATTGTGATCCACACAGTCAAAGGCTTTGGCATAGTCAATAAAGCAGAAATAGATGTTTTTCTGGAACACTCTTGCTTTTTCAATGATCCAGCAGATATTGCCAATTTGATCTCTAGTTCCTCTGCCTTTTCTAAAACCAGCCTGAACATCTGGAAGTTCACGGTTCATGTACTGCTGAAGCCTGGCTTGGAGAATTTTGATCATTACTTTGCTAACGTGTGAGATGAGTGCAATTGTGTGGTAGTTTGAGCATTCTTTGGCATTGCCTTTCTTAGGGACTGGAATGAAAACAGACCTTTTCCAGTCCTGTGGACACTTGAATTTTCCAAATTTGCTGGCATATTGAGTGCAACACTTTCACAGCATCATCTTTCAGGATTTGAAATAGCTCAACTGGAAGTCCATCACCTCCACTAGCTTTGTTCGTAGTGATGCTTCCTAAGGCCCACTTGACTTTATATTACAGGATGTCTGGATCTAGGTGAATGAGCACATCATCATGATTATCTGGGTCATGAAGATCTTTTTTTGTACAGTTCTTCTGTGTATTCTTGCTACTTCTTAATATTTTCTGCCTCTGTTAGTTCCATATCATTTCTATCCTTTATTGAGCCCATCAATAAAGGGCTTTGTGTGAAATGTTCCCTTGGTATCTCTAATTTTTTTTAAAGAGATCTCTAGTCTTTCCCATTCTATTGTTTTCTTCTATTTCTTTGCACTGATCATTGAGGAAGGCTTTCTCATCTCCCCTTGCTATTCTTTGGAACTCTGCATTCAAATGGGCATAGCTTTCCTTTTCTCCTTTGCTTTTGGCTTCTCTTCTTTTCATAGCTATTTGTAAGGCCTCCTCAGACAGCCATTTTGCGTTTTTGCATTTCTTTTTCTTGGGGATGCTCTTGCTCCCTGTCTCCCGTACAGTGTCACAAACCTCCATTCATAGTTCATCAGGCACTCTGTCTATCAGATCTAGTCCCTTAAATCTATTTCTCACTTTCACTGTAAAATCGTAAGGGATTTGATTTAGGTCATACCTGAATGGTCTAGCAGTTTTCCCTACTTTCTTCAAATTAAGTCTGAATTTGGCCTTAAGAAGATTTGATCTGAGCTACAGTCGGCTCCTGGTCTTATTTTGCTGACTGTATAGAGCTTCTCCATCTTCGGCTTCAAAGAATATAATCAGTCTGATTTTAGTGTCGACCATCTGGTGATGTCCATGTGTAGAGTCTTCTCTTGTGTTGTTGGAAGCGGGTGTTTGCTATGACCAGTGCCTTCTCTTAGCAGAACTCTGTTAGTCTTTGCCCTGCTTCATTCTGTACTCCAGGGCCAAATTTGCCTGTTACTCCAGGTGTTTCTTGACTTCCTACTTTAGCATTCCAGTCCCCCATAATGAAAGGACATCTTTTTGGGGTATTAATTCTACAAGGTCTTGGAGTTCTTCATAGAACTATTCATCTTCAGCTTCTTCAGCATTATTGGTTGGGGCATAGACTTGGATTACTGTGATATTGAATGGTTTGCCTTGGAAATGAACAGAGATCATTCTGTCGTTTTTGAGATTCCACCCAAGTACTGCATTTCCGACTCTTTTGTTGACCATGATGGCTACTCCATTTCTTCTAAGGGATTCTTCCCCGCAGTAGTAGATATAATGGTCATCTAAGTTAAACTCACCCATTCCAGTCCATTTTAGTTCACTGATTCCTAAAATGTCGACGTTCAGTCTTGCCATCTCCTATTTGATCACTTCCAATTTGCCTTGATTCATGGACCTAACATTCCAGGTTCCTATACAATATTGCTCTTTACAGCATAGGACCTTGCTTGCATCACCAGTCACATGCACAATTGTGTGTTGGTTTTTCTTTGGCTCTGTCTCTTCATTCTTTCTGAGTTATTTCTCCACTGATTTCCAGTAGCATATTGGGCACCTACCACCCTGGGGAGTTCATCTTTCAGTGTCCTATCTTTTTGCCTTTTCATACTGTTAATGGGGTTCTCAAGGCAGGAATACTGAAGTGGTTTGCCATTCCCTTCTCCTTGGGCCACATTTTGTCAGAACTCTCCACCATGATGCATCAATCTTGGGTAGACCTACAAGGAGGCGTGGCTCATAGTTTCATTGAGTTAGACAAGGCTGTGGTCCACGTGATTAGATTGGTTAGTTTTCTGTGATTGTGGCTTTCAGGCTGTCTGCCCTCTGATGGAGAAGGATAAGAGGGTTATGAAAGCTTCCTGATGAGAGAGACTGACTGAGGGGGATACTGGGTCTTGTTCATGTGTTATTTACATTTAAATATTTATGAAAATTATTTTCAAAAATTTATTAAATGTTTAATAAATGTAATAAATTTGCCATTGTGATGGTTAATTATATGTCAAGTTGGCTGAAACATAGGATGCCCATATGGCTGGTTAAACATTATTCTGTATGTCTATAAGACTTTTCCAAATGTCTTAGCAGTTGAATTGGTAGGCTGAATAAAGCAGATGGCCCTCCCCAGCTTGGGTGGGTATGGCTGAATCCTCAGAGGGTCTGAATGGAACAAAGGGCAGAAGGAGGTTGGATTCCAGTCTTCTCTACCTCATGACTTCAATTGAACATGGATCTATCTTCAGCACCCCAGTTCTCAAGTCTTTAGACCTAGACCAGAATCTATACCATCAGGTCCCTGGCTCTCGGGCTTTGAACTACACTACCTGCCTTCCTGGGTCAGTTTGCAGACAACAAATCCTTACTTGTGGAGGAGATGAAAGGCTTTGAGCAAATACTGAAAATGTATTTGCTCCATTCTTAATGAAGGTTGGAAGCTGGAACAAGCATAACAAAGGGTTATGAGCGTTCACTGAGTGCCTGAGGCTGGGAACGAAAAGGGTTATATGCCCGGCCTTGAGGCGTTCGAAGGCTTCCTTTTGACCACCTGTTTCTGAGAGCAAGGACTGTTGTTTCATGATAAGACTCCCTTTAGAGTTTCGCCAAAGCTATGTTATGGCTTGGGCGGTGGGAACTGTATTTTATGCTTAAATGCTTTGATGTTTATCTGAAATGGCTATGTGCAAGTCTGTCTTATGCTCTATTCCCTGAAAATTATAAAACTACACAATTGGATAATAAACTTTGTCAGTCCACTAGAAGCTGTCCCTTAGTGTCCTTTTCAGAGTGCGGTTCTCCGAGCCTTATACTTACTAATACAGCCCTTAAACAAAATAGACATACAAATGGATGTTCTTCTCCATGAGGTGTTCTCAGACATTGAGGAGTTGGTCACTGCTCTCCAAAGAACAATGCTCACTTCACATCACAATGTAATGTCTCGGTACTTTAGAGTTTCTTTAATTATTCACATGAGATAGAAAATGAAATATCCTAGCCCATTAAAATATCTCAGCAACATGGGTCCTGCAAGAATGTAAACTCTCCATATTTGTATTAACAGAGAACGACTCTGTGAGCTTCATCTCGTGGCAAGATGCACTACTTATGTATAGACTATATTCCTAGATCTCATTGCTTTTGCTGGTGTCAAGAGATGACAGTGGAGAGCATGAGATGGGGTTAGAAGGAAAACTTCACTACATCCTCTTGTATCTTTTGAATTTTGTGAACAATTACATTTAAAATATTGCCTATTGAAATTGCCCTTTCTGGATAATTGATATCATACAACTCCTGCTGTTAGGAAAGTGTTAGCTACTATTATAAAGTGAATGAGGCGATTGGTCTTGAATAAAGTGGAAAAGTTGTCTAGATGGGTAGCTAGGGGAAGAGCATTCCAGGAGGAAACAACTAGGAAAAGGGTCTTATGGACCTTATTCTTTTGTGTGGAAATCACGTCAGAGAGGAGCTTTATGGGGCAATATTTACTACTCCAAAAATATGTCTACTAAGAGCAATGACATGCAAATTGCCCCCAAAGTTGTAGTTACAGGCTGCTTTTATAACTTTACAAATTAATCAGAATTTTGCTTTAAGTTTTGACATCTCCTGATTTGTCAGTCTAAATTTTCAATCGAGTTACATACAGTACAATTTAAGATATGTGCTGTGCTCAGTCACTCAGTCGTGTCCAACTCTTTGTGACCCCATGGACTGTAGCCCACCAGGATCCTCTGTCCATGGGATTTTCCAGGCAATATCCTAAAGAATATTGAATATCTGTGGGCCACTAGTGTGTACTGCCTTTAAAAATCAAATGTTACACAGAGGAAATAGAAAAGTAAAAGCAGTTTTTTCTTCAACTTTTACATTTCTATTTTAATCTTTTAAAGATCAACAAATGCAATCATTTTTATGAAAAACAGAACATTTTCATAAATTAAATTGAAAATCCAATCTACTTTCATTGGCTATGTATCTATTTTTGTTCTCCGACTGAGTTTTTCAGTTGTTATTGTTCTCTAATCTTTAGCTATTTAATCCCCATTTGAAAGAGATATATCTTATTGTCCTACCCCAGTATGTGCAATAGAGCATATTTGAACAACCTGAATAGCTGTTTAATAGAGTTAGCTTTGTCATATTTCATTATTAGAAACTGTTGGGTTGGAAAAATACAATTCATTTTCTTCTTAAATCTTTTAGTAGTGGGAGTGAAGCAGACGTGGTGACCTAAAAAAATAAAAAGCATAAATGTATAAAATAAGGGGATTTTTAAAAAAAAGATTGTGTTGGTAAAGAATAGGTTGGGAATAGGAGAATTTTATTTTTCTAGATAATTACTACTCAGCTTGTTTTTAAAGGTTTTTTCCTAAACCCATATCTCTCCTATTTGTTCTGCTGGGGGAGTGTGTAATTTCCTCGGTTCTGTCTTGTCACAACAAAAATTTGAAGCAACGGACCAGTGTTACAGCTCTCAGATGGACCAGTATTACAGCTCTATGTTACAGCTCAGTTTTATTTAGAAAGTAAAGGAAAATACATCCTCGAGGCTTGAGGGGATGCCGACCCAAAAGATGCAAAGAGAAGAGAGAGAGAGAGAGACCCCCCAGCCCTTTGGCTCCCTTTGTATATGTTTTTTTCTTCCTCCCCCTGGGCCTGCCCTATGTAAACTGGACTAGCCAGAAGCGCTGTTTGTTCTACCTGAGGTCCTCACTCCAGGCCTCGGACCTTCCTTTGTTCTATCTTTGTGGGCTTTTCCCTTCCTTATCTTTTAGCCACCGCCATTCTGGACTCCCTTTTCCCATTCTACCTACCTAACAGTTCCAACTTTCTCTCTTTCATTACCAGTATATACTTAGAATAATTCCCTATTTCCCAGGAGTAGACATGACCATGTATGTAGCTAATGCTGAAGAAAATGAAAACAAGTTCACGAGTGTCCCCCATGTCCTTTGTTAATGGAATACTCAGGGTAGGGACTATGGAGGAAGATTCTTTTTTTTTTTGATTTCTTTTATTTTTATTTTTTTTTAATTTATTTATTTATTTATTTTTAATTTTTTACTTTACAATTCTGTATTGGTTTTGGCATAGATTGACATGAATCCACCACAGGTGTACATGCGTTCCCAAACATGAACCCCCCTCCCACCCCCCTCCCCACATCATCTCTCTGGGTCATCTCCGCGTGTCATAGCCTGCATCAGACATAGACTGGCATTTCCATTCTTACATGATATTATACATGTTTCAATGCCATTCTCCCAAATCATCACACCCTCTCCCTCTCCCTCTGAGTCCAAAAGTCCGCTATACACATCTGTGTCTTTTTTGCTGTCCTGCATACAGGGTCATCATTGCCATCTTTCTAAATTCCATATATATGTGTTAGTATACTGTATTGGTGTTTTTCTTTCTGGCTCACTTCACTCTGTATAATCGGCTCCAGTTTCATCCATCTCAGCAGAACTGATTCAAATGTATTCTTTTTAATGGCTGAGTAATACTCCATTGTGTATATGTACCGCAGCTTTCTTATCCATTCATCTACTGATGGACATCTAGGTTGTTTCCATGTCCTGGCTATTATAAACAGTGCTGCGATGTACATTGGGGTACATGTGTTTCTTTCAATTCTGGTTTCCTCTGTGTGTATGCCCAACAGTGGGATTGCTGGGTCATAAGGCATTTCTATTTGCAATTTTTTAAGGAATCTCCACACTGTTCTCCATAGTGGCTGTACTAGTTTGCATTCCCACCAACAGTGTAGGAGGGTTCCCTTCTCTCCACATCCTCTCCAGCATTTATTGCTTGCGGATTTTTGGATCGCAGACATTCTGACTGGTGTGAAGTGGTACCTCATTGTGGTTTTGATACACATGAAAAGATGCTCAACATCACTCATTATTAGAGAAATGCAAATCAAAACCACAATGGAGGAAGATTCTTAACAGATTCTTGTGTCAGGACATGCAGTGCTAGATAGCGTCTGTTCTCTCTCGACTCCATAATCACTGTTCTGTTGTCTCCTCTATACCCTTGGAGATGGGGACCCTCACATCATATTTCTTAAATTCCCAAGCTCCCTTATCAGTTGGCTGTTTGTTAGGTTGGAAGGTGGGATGAAGAGACAAGCTCTTAGTTCTGCCTTCTGGTGGTACTTTCTGCAGTGATGGCTGATGAGCCTCACTTCCTGGGCTCCTGACTCACACAGCTTGATCCCTAAGTAGCAGCCTCAGGGGTGTGGAAACTGTAAACTCTAATCTGTTCCATTTCCCTGCTGTAGGGGAGGAAATGATTCCTGCAGTTACTGATCTTTTGAATAGAATTACTTACTGCTTTTTGTTCCCACGGTCCTGTAACACCCTTGAAACCAATTCCTTTATTAAATTCCCTCTATTTGAAACACCTGTATATAATCACAGACACATTTCCTACAAAATAGTAAAATTGTGTACTTATGTTTTACAAGCTTCCCATCTCTCCTTTAGTTTCTCTCCTATTTTTAGTGTTTTCCAAACATTAAAACTCTCTCTGACCTCTACTTGCCCAGAAGTTATCATGATGCTTCTGGTTTTCTCATGATGCCCTACTGGGTCCTCATAGTGACCATGCTCAGATTATCTCTTGTATCAAGTCAAATGTACTTTGTATCTAATATTTCCTGGGACTTCCAAGGTAATTGAATCTTGCACTCTGCCCACCACCCACCCCCCCATCTCAGTTCACCATTTCTTTCTGAAGACACACTTTACCCTATCAAACAGAATTAGACTTCCCCATCTCTGCTCATGTAGCT
The DNA here is from genome assembly GCF_014754425.2 of Oryx dammah. Classification (NCBI taxonomy): domain Eukaryota; kingdom Metazoa; phylum Chordata; class Mammalia; order Artiodactyla; family Bovidae; genus Oryx; species Oryx dammah. Next base: position 50,488,802 of record NW_024070204.1, on the reverse strand, counting down.
ATGAACGTGAACTTCTACTAAAGACAGAATTGATTACATTGTACTAAAACTGTTGGTTTATTTATGTGGCTTTCACAATAGTCTGTGAGTTATTTGACATCATCGCTACAGTCTAGAATGGTCCTGGCAAATGAATACATTTTAAAAATTAAAGCAATGAATGGTTTATCTAGAATGACATGAATTCCAAAGGTTTGCAGCCTAATAATGCAAATTAAAGAGAGGCAATATTAGTCCATGGCTTGGGGCAGGGGGATGGTTATAAGGATAAGCAGACTATAAACTATTCAAGGGTAGAGGCTTGCCTTTCACATATCTGTATCCCCAGCTTAACATTATGCTGAGGTATTACATGGGCTAATACCTGCAGGGATGTAAAGATGCTTTTAATTAAGCAGTCATGGTGATAAAGGTCAAGAATTAAAAGGAATGATTGGGTATCAGAAGGTGGGAATATAGAAGCATTGGGCTTATTTCTTCATAGAATCTTTTTACCAAAAGTCATCTGAAACAGCATTATACCCTCTCTCTGAACTAGCCCAGAGTTCCAGAGCCTCTGCACTGAGTGATCACTTGTCTTAGAAGAAAGCAGTTAATCGGTTGCTTAGATGTGTAGTGGCTCTTCTCTAAATCCCTGTCACTTATCTGAAACATTCATTCTTGAAGTATTAAGTGGGTAACACTAAGTGGGTAATGGTTTAATAACACATCATGTAAGGATTTTGTAGATTTTTGTACATATAAACAAAGGATTTTAGAGGTGAAAGAATAAAGAAGCACCTTGTATTGGTGTGAGATTCCAAGTCTGTGGCAGGAAGAAGGGATGTGTAAGTGCAACTATGGACACACTTAAATAACCTCCACCCGGGCAACAACCGCTTATTTCATTCTGACTCTTAGACAAGTGCACACACTCAGCCAGCAAGTCAGTTTGGTGGAAATAATTCTAGGGCATATAAACAATCTTGGTAATTGAAAAGACGGAAACTGATATCATCATGGCATGGCCCAAATGAGGGCAGATATAACTTTTATGGACACTGTCTCTCTAGGTGATATTTCTGCATCCACCAGGAGAATTTCTCAAGGCACTCCATAGTGCTCCAAGGAGGGAAGCTTGTCAAGTGTGGCAGCTGAGGAGAGGCAGTAGGTGTACAGAAAGCTGATGACCTTTGAACAGAAATGTAGACTGAATTGAACAACTTTTTTTTTTTTTCACCATTTTGCTGTTTATTTCAAGTTTACAGAGAAGCTTAAACATTTGTGGAAAAACACTGAAAGCCTATTTTTCTCTTAAGTTCATGTACGTTTCAGTGATAAATACACAGTATTTAACTTTGTACACCTGATAAAAGGAAAATTCATAGTAGAAAGGATCAGGAATGAAACAGAAGCATCGGGCATGGTATCAACCACAGAATAGAAAAGTCAGTAGTCCCATGAAACTTGGCCCGTAAGGCTGAAGAGAGTGAAATCAACGACCTTGAAACCTTCCCTAGCACCTTGGAAGCAAGTGGAGGTCTTGGTTCTTACCCCTGGTGAAGTGAAGCTCCCCTTTGGAAGATGGGTGAGAGCGACAGGTGGAGTCTATGTGTTTAAATTGCCCAGTTCTTCGCCTCACCCTGAAAGGCTTGGAGGATGAGAGGCCTAGCTTACGAGAAAGGCCAGACCAGCAGGGAGATGTCCTCTCTGGCCCCAAGTGCCAGCAAGGGGCTAGATAAAGCTTTATGGGAGCCACTGGCCAGGCTATGGAACAGATGGGGAAGTGGAACAGGGCAGAAGAAGGATAGGTAGAGAACACGGGTTTCTTCAAGGCCACAGGTGCAGACTACCACTTGCTTACAAATTGGTTCCACAGATGAGCCAGTAATGGAAGAGAAGGATAGGCAACCTTTTTGCTTACCTAGAAAAGCTGCTCATAACAGCTTCTGCCCTTTCCTGATAGAGTTGGCTTTGGGCGAAAAAAAAAAATCAGTGTTTGTGCTCTAAGAGTGGAGACAAACCCCGAGAGTCTGTGCTCCAAGTAGCTCTAATGCTTTCTGTTACAGCCCTCTCTGCTAATCCTTTTCTCAGGGGGCCAGTTCTTTTCCACAGCTTTCTTTGATGTTTCTTAGTGTACAAAAAAGAAAAAAAAAACAGTAATGAACATTGGTTCCACCCCTCCCCCCAACCCATCCCCCTAAACAGCTCGGTGCTGCCTGATTGCTGGCTTTCCTCATGTGAAATCTTCGACGGAGAGTTTCATGGTGAGAGAAATGGCATCATCTGATGCAGCTGTGTAAACGCAGTTCTGCAGAGGCTCTGCGTGCTGCCAGCCCCCACCCCTCCAGGTGAGCCCCGCACTGCCAGGTCAGAGTCTACGCGGACTAAGATGAAGGGCCAGCTGACCTGAACCTCTGCAAGGTGCTATTGCGAACCAGACCCATTTGCTCCCAGGAGGGGTGGAGCCTGTAGATTTAAACAAGCCCAGGAGGAAGAAGAAGTACTGGATTGCAGAAATAAAGAAAGCAGGCCAGAGGAACTTACCTCAGATCAGTGTCCTTGGCTCTCGGAAACCAGCCTTCTCTAACTCCGTACTGCTTATAAGGTAGAAAGAATAGTCTGGCTAAATGACAGTCAAGAGCTGATGGAGATCTGCGGAAGCTCTGTGAACGCACTAGGCAGCAGACAGGAGACCCGCTGCTCTGTCTGCAGAAAGTGCCCGTATCGACACAGATCAGCCAGAAGCTACAGCAGCGCTCGTCCTTCTGAGCCCAGTTACTGACACTGTGTTTCCCAAGGCAGATTCCACAAAGCACTGGGAATCTCCTAGGCCAAGTCCTTCCAATTTTCCTCCCTCTTGAACTTCACAGTCACCCACACGGACTCTGGAAGAAGTCACATTTGAACTGCAACCAAACTTCCTAATGTTAGTTGGAAGTCAAAAATGTAAACTTTTTGTTTCTGAATTGCTGGCTACAAAAGGGGACTTCTAGGTTTCAAGAATCTTTTCTAAAAGGGTGCCCTACAGTTATTGTTTAGATCCTAACAGTTTTGCCAGTAAAGACAATCATTTATGTCTCAGCTGAATGAAAGTATTTCCTAACTGGCCCTCCAGAAACTGGATAACCGTTTCACTGACAACAGAAATCAGCTAGTGTTGAAGAAGAAAATAGAATCTTAGCAGCCTCTAGAATACACAGGTTGTAAGCAAGTTGAACTGCTAATACACAGGATAGATGTCATTGGCGGTAACTCTGAAGCTGTGGGATACCTCCTGAAGTTCAAAATGATTTCTGAACTGCTCAGGAGTTCAGACTAGTTAGAGAATTGAAAATATTTGTTGTTTACTCTTAAGCCATGTAACAGACTCAGCAACTCTTAACACACTTTGAACTCATCAAAATAATTGTGACAACTTTCCAAAGATTAGAGCTCACTGTGATAATGAAATCGTACCAAAGCATGTGAGTCAATGACTTCACAGTAGAATCAATACAATTTTTAATTGATGCATACTGAAATTAGGAATTTAGCTGTATTGTTCTACTGCATCAGAGTTCAGCTAGGACTCTTAGAGCTGGTGGGAGGAGCACAGATCTCACACATCTCCAGCCCAGCCTCCCTCAACCTTGTCTTTGGTCCATCAATCTTGCCCCGTATTTTCCTGGAAAGGAATTGGAAAAGAGCTGTCTCGATGTTCACATAAGGGTAACTATTTTGAATTTAAAAAGTGGAAATGGCACAAGAAGTTTTTTAAAAATATATAAATTCAATTGCAATCACGCTGATCAGAAATTCTGAGTGGTAGTTACAAGTGCATAATTGTTGAAATTTTCAAAATGAATGACTATATAATAAATGAAGTTTATTTTATTGATCAAAATATGTCAAAGTACAAAGTCTCTGAAGAAGAAAATCATCAAAGGTACTCCTTAATGGTGAAAAGTCCAACAACAATATGTAGGTAATATAACAGACAAGTTATACAGCAGATTAATGTTTTATATGCATCTCAGGCATTGAATAATCTTAATATCTGAGGCATTTTCACATATGATTGAGTTTTCACAACATCACAGGATTCTTATTAGTACCACTTGTTAGCTGTGGATGTTTTTTTGACTCAGAGTGGATAAATAACTTTTGCAAAGCCACATAGCTAATATTTATTAGAACTGTGGTGCTAATATAGGTTTAGTATATTTTTTAGTGTTTATTCTTCCACTCTATTACACCACCTAGAAATACTTTAGTTCATGCCAGACCTGTGTAGAAAGCTAATCTGTATGAAATTTTCTCTACCAATATTTTTATGTTTCTTCCTAATTATTTTTAATAGCAGTTTAAAAACAAGCCCTTCAGAGAAACTGGAGGTTTTGCCCTTTCTTTTACACAAACAAGCCAATGCAATGATAATGTTCTACAATAATGGGCCTCTTTTGTAGAAAGGCAGTCATTAATTCCCGTTTTCTATCTAGGTGAATTCTGCTTATATAATTAATACTTTAGTATTCCAATGTCAGGAGCCTGGTCTGACTGCTTAAATAAATCAAATTCTTCTATTACAAGCTTTAATATCACCATGTTTCTTTCCTTCATAGTATTTATATTAGTTATATAATTAGAATTATGCTTTTGTTTGTAAAGGATTTTTTTTTTTTGGTATTTCATCTAGGCTGTTGGCACTGTATGTTTTTATTCACCGTTGAGTGCCTATTACAATGCCTAACAGCTAATGACCCTCAATAACTATTTATTGGATGGGTAATGAATGGATGGATGGATAGATAGAAAAAGAAAGTCAGCACAAGGTAGATAATTTTGGACTGCTGGAAGTAAAGAAGACTGTATGTGACCTGGAATTTAACCTGGGCTTTGGAAAAAGGGCAAAACGTTTAACATGTCATCCACATATTAAAAATATACCTCTCTTCATTACAGCTGTTTTTTTCCTAACTGCAATCGAGGAGATGCATGTTAAATTGAGTCTCACAGCTTTTTCAACACATGTGGATGAGAAGGTACTATTATATTAAGCAACACAGTTAATTAAAAGAGGAAATGAAAATCATTCTTAAATGACAATGGTCCCACTTCCTCTCTGCTTTCCCTTACTACTATATCCTTGGACTACAAAATACTTCATTAGAAAAGACTTTTACAAAACAGTAAAATTAAATAATTTCTACAGATCTGTGTGATGCATTTGAAATAGTAGAAGCAAAGAGCTACATCTTGACTTAGAAGTAAGGGACACATTTGATTATTGTTTGTTCTGCAGAGGATCTGAAAAATTAAGACATGCAGTCAGCCCTTCACTTGGTTCACATATGAGACTCAGCTGGCACTGCCTTTCAGCGGCCTAATTCCTGACTGTATGTCCCCATCTAGTCCTTGTAGATGTCTAGTTTTCAACTTTAGACAGAACTTTCTCTTTTGATTACCATCAAGGACATTAGATAAATCTCTCAAGGATTCCTTTTTGGTGCATCTTTTCATTCCTCCTTTTAATAAATGTCCCGCCTCCCATGCGCTTTTCTAGTCCCCTACCAAACTTTTGCTTTAAGATTTAATTAGCTGATCTCACAAACTCAGAAGTAATTATTGCTTTGCTCTTGCTTTTTTATCTTTTGCTTTTAAATGGAGGAGATTCTCCCTTAAATGTAACATCAAGTTTTTCCTTGCTCAGGAATTTCACAATATTCTCCTTGATCTTCTGGAACAAACAGACTGAAAATAGCTTCTAGGCCCTTGCCATGCCAGCCCAGATAGGATATTTACTTTGTCATTAGCTGTTCCTTCAAATGTGCTCTTAGCCGTCTCCCTGCAATGCAGTTGTCACAGATGTCTCCCCACTTCCTCCCCCTTCCACTTGGCCTGAATGCACCTCTTCGGTTGGTCGTGTGTCTCTTATCAGATAATTGAGTTAAAACTGTATATAGCCTAGACAAATTCTGCCAGATGAGACAAGATGACGGCAGAGTACATTTCAAGAAATAATGACCAGAGAGGACGTGTCTGCACCGCTCCTCTCCTGATTGATGGTCTTCATTACTTAGCTCTGGCCACACAAAAGCCACATGCATTAAGAAACCTGTATACTCTGCTCTCTTAGGGCGATCTTTGCTTAACATTTAGAAAAATCAGCATCATTTCTAGATGCAGAGAAGGCCCCACTAAAACAGAATAGAGGAAAGAAAGGCCTCAGGAAATGAGACTCAAAAGGATACTATGAAGAAGACTTGGATTATGAAATGAAACAAGCGAAACCTTTCTATTTTCAGTCAATAAGAAAGGCAGCAAGATATGTTGAAAAGTCTTGAGTTCTGATCCTGGCTAATTATGAGTCACTGTGTTACTCTAGGGAAGTCAAATAAACTTTCTGGGACTCGTTGTTTTCATCTGCAAGATGAGAAAGTCAGTCTAGATAATTTCCAAGCTATTTTCTAGGTCTGAAATTCTACAATGTTAAGATAGAAGATATCATTAACTAATAATACTGTGACAAAATAACCTGAGCAAATCTCTCATCAGAATGACTGGGTTCAAATTCTGCCTCCTTTTTTTTTTATTGACACTAAGATCTCTGGTCAGATTTAACTTCTCGAAGTCTCAATCTTATTGGTAAAATGGGGATAACAATAGTACTAATGCAATAGAATTGTTTTGAACTAAGAAAGAATTCACATACAGCCTTATCATGGTGTTTGATGCTTAGAAGCCACTCCATTACTAGGAATATAATCTGGACTACAGTCTTCTTAGAAACACCTAAGAAGGAAAATAAAATGTACATTTCTATGTATTTACTTGATGAGTCTCCAATCTCCTAATCTGCTGTTTTAAAATATCACATTAATAGATAAAGCCTAGTTAATTATATTCTTCCTCCTAAATTCTCAATATCACAATTAATAGGTCAGTCTGGTATGGAGTGGAGCTGGGGAAGAGGGCCTGAGGCAATGGCTAAACTCTGCTTTTCATCAAGCCTCAACCTTATGCCTTTGATAGCTTCTGGGCTTCTGGGGAGCTCACCTCAGACCCCGCTAGCTGTTGTCTCTGTTATCAACAAAAAATTAGGATACACGTGGCACTGGGTGATCCAACTTCCATAATTTTCACTCTTAACTATTCACTAAAGCCAATCTGTCCTTAAAAAAGAAAAAGCACTCCAGGACCACAGAGCTGTTGTTTCCATGGCAACAGCATAGGTCAATAGCTGCAGTCACACCTTCATCCGCCTTGATTGCATCTGGCAATTTACCATCTTCTGTGCTTCCTTTTGTTTGAGCCTGTCTCATTTGCTTAATTCCCATTTCTGTTGGGAGAATCTCAAAATGCAAAGCTACAGGAGCTGAATTTAAATTAAAAGCTATGGGAGCCTTAATAAAACACTGGAGAGCACTGCTTATTTTATAAAAACGCATGGACACATGCTTGTTAGAATCAAGTCCTATATCCTGAACCTCAGAATCTCGCTTCCCATATTCTGTTGCAGCTGGGAGATTATATATTTGTAATAGCCTATGGTTTTTGAAAAAAATCAATGTCATTTCTGCCTTCTAAGACCCTATTCTGATATCATGACCTAAGACCCTATTCTGATATCTGTTTTGTTAGGATCAAGTTCAAATTCCTCAGCTTGTCTTACAAAGCCCAGCATCAGCTGACTTTTCTTATAGGTATCACCTTGCTCCTCCCTTCTCCGCTAAGAGACTACACTTCAGGGGTATTTATGTTCTTTTACTTCTTGAACACCTCCTGTACTCTGGGGCCTTACACATGCTATCTCCTGTTTTCGGACCATCATTCCCTCAGCTTCCTTGCCTGGTTATCTCGTAATTGTCCTCCAGGTCTCGGTTTAGGAATCACTTTCCACAGGAAACCTTTCTTAACCCCAAGCCTGGTGAGTCTTGCATTACCCCACGTGCTTCACTACCATACCATATCTCAATACATTCTAATAGCCTGCAGAGATATCAGAACTCCTTAAAACTGTGTGAGCTCGGCAAATGCAGAGGCAGGGTCTGTCTCTATTCCCCCCATCCACCAAACCCACTGCTGAATTTCCAGTGCTCTTTCAGTGTTTGCTACACCACAGTTCAGTTCAGTCTCTCAGTCGTGTCCGACTCTTTGTGACCCCATGAATTGCAGCACGCCAGGCCTCCCTGTCCATCACCAACTCCCAGAGTTCACTTAAACTCACATCCATCGAGTCGGTGATGCCATTCAGCCATCTCATCCTCTGTCGTCCCCTTCTCCTCCTGCCTGCAATCCCTCCCAGCATCAGAGTCTTTTCCAATGAGTCAACTCTTCGCATGAGGTGGCCAAAGTACTGGAGTTTCAGGCACTTCACAAATACTTGTTACATGACTGAAATCACTTTATCTTACAAGGCCATTAAAGTCTTTTGTTATAAATGTCATGACTTTGGTGTTCTGCAACTTCCTGTCTATCCAACTGTAAGAATCTACCAGAAGGTGCTCTTATGCAAGATATATTTGCAGTTTTCCTATCCTTCACAGGGATATCAGTAGATAGCCATTCATTCAAAGTGGACAAATCCTAAAATCCCTGGTCTGTGGTATGTGTCTGTGTGTTTTTTTTTTTTTTTTTCATGATTTAGTCCTTTGACCACTGCTTTTTAGGTCCAGCTCAATGCAGTTAATCCTAAAAACACTTAAAAATAATAACCAAAAATGCTAAAGTAAATGAAGTAAGCAGCTCTTTCCCAAGGTGGCACTAGCGGTAAAGAACCTGACTGCCAGTGCAGGAGACTTAAAAGGGACGTGGGTTTGATCCCTGGGTTGGGAAGATCCCCTGGGGGAGGGCATGGCAATCCACTCCAGTATTCTTTCCTCAAGAATTCCCCGGACAGAGGAAACTGGTGGGCTACAGTCCATGGGATCCCAAAGAATTGGACACAACTGAAGCAACTTAGCACTGAGCCATACACCTATAGCCATCAGACAATTCTACTAGCTTGATGCCTTGCAAGCCCTGGACCCCGTTTTGCTACTATAACACAGTGTTACATTTCAGAGCTCCTCTCTCAGCAGTCAGGGGAAGAGCAGGAAAGACATACTGTTTTCTAAATGTGCAACCACCTGAGTTTAGTGATGGGGGATCACAGGGACAAACTTTGTTTGAGCCAGGCACTGATGTTCAAGAGGCAGCTGCTCAATACACGGTATACTGATACCATGATATTTTGAGGCTGATGTTTTTGACACTGGGACGTTCTGAACTGCCAACTTTTGAAATTATTAGCCAGCAACCTGTGCAATTCTGAGCCTTCTCTTATCCCATCATTAATTCCATTTCTATTTCTGACACCCAAAGCTTGACTCCTCGCCATCAGCTTGGCCCATGTTAAATTTCAGATATCTGAAGGATACTGCACAGAAATAAGCATTGGATGGTGAGCTATGTGAATCAAATGCTTCCAAAGGACACTGGGGCAGGAGAGTTCAGGCATAAATGTCTAGGTCACCTGGGGAAGGAGTGTGAGAAGAAATGGGGAGGCAAGGAAAGCCTCATGGAGAACCACTGTCCTGCAAGGGCATAAAACAGGAAGGGAACTTGCAAAAGAACTAGGAAGGGGAGACAGGGAACATGCTGCAAGGGATAACACAATGGAAGCCCTGAAAGGGGGTGACGGACTTACCACTCCTCGAATTATAAAATTCCAGCTGGTTATCGTGGCTGAGAAGAGCAGTCAAAAATGTGGAAAGACGGTCAAATGGTGGTCCCTTCTTTTCCCTTTCTTCCGTAGAGCTCAAAAGTCCAGTCTCCCCTCTGGCTCAAGGGCCCCTCTGCTCCACCCCTTCTACCTGGGTGGCACCACCTGGCCCAGATAGCTGCCATCACAGGGACCAAGCTCACCTGTACTGAAATGGCAAAGAAGTCTCATGGCACTGAATTTATATTAAAATCTGGCTTAGTATATCCTAATGATTTGGTTAGCAAGCATAATTGAGTACATCCTATAAGCAAGTACTGATGCCCAAGCAGAGAGTAAGACAGAAAATATTTCTGCCCTCACAAAGCTTACATTCTAGGTAAAGGGAACAGATTATAAGCATATACATAAACACTTGTCTGACAGTGATAAGTGCTAAAAGGCAATTAAGATAAAGGGTCTGAGATCCATGGTAGGGGGGCCATTTCAGATTGTGGGAAGGGGGGGTCACCTCTGAGTAGGCATCTTTTGATCAGAGTTAAATGAAGTGGGGAGTTCACAGTGTGAATAGCTTAAGGAAGAGCATTCAGAGCTGAGAAAGTAATGTCTCTAAGTTTGGAGGACTGGCAAGAAGGCTGGTGAGCACATAAGCACACTTCCACACCAAGGGTGTGTGCAATTACCAGTGTGTTTGTTGTTGTTCACTCAGTCATGTCTGACTCTTTTTCAACCCCAAGGACTGTAGCCTGCCAGACTCCTCTGTCCATGAGATTTCCCCGACAAGAATACTGGCATGGGTTACCCTTTTCTTCTCCAGGTGACCTTCCTGACCCAGGGATCAAACCTGGGTCCCCTGCGTCGGCAGGCAGATTCTTTACTATTGAGCCACCAGGGAAGCTCACCAGGGTGTTTCTAGTTGCCAATTGTTACCTACCTTCAACAAGGTTAGAAAGGCAGTAAAGGCAGACGACTTCTTCCTTTTTTTCATATCTACTTACCTTACTAGGAATTCTTGTGTGGGGTGTGGAGGTGGGGGCTTTGGGGAGGATGACAGAGGAAGTCAAGGAAACCATCATTCAACTTCTCTGTTTTCCATACTCTCCATTCTCTATCTGCTCTCCTATCTCCTATTCTTGCTTCTCTTTCTCCTCCTCTCATTCCCTCCTGCTTCACTTCTCCTCCTCCTCTTCTTTCTTCCCCACCCCCACTTTCACATTTCTTTCTCCTGTCTGCATTCTTTCTTGCAATATTTCTCTGCCTTCTTAAAATCTAAAAAGTGAAAATTGTCCTTGAGAGACAGAAAATAAAGTTAGTCTAAGTCAAATTGACAGCAGCAGTTTGCACCTGAGTTATATTATTAGCAAAAGTAACCACAAGTACCACAAGAGGGAAAGAGGAAGGGTGTTGCGGGTGTGGGAAGAATGCACAGTAGCATCAAACATAATGACTGCCGCTTTATTGTGAAATGCGGCAAGTTCACACCCTGGGACTGGTAGGCCATCTCTGTCGGACCTCACAGCTAACGTCTGCCAACCATGAGCACTTGGCTCCTTGACCTTGCACTCAGCCTGCAACTTGCAACATTTCACTTTGGTCTGACTTATACTTCATCATAACGGTAATATAGTGGTGATATACTTCAACCCACTATTGATCGCCACAGAAAACAGGCCCTTGCTTAGCTCACTGAAAAACCTTGCTTTATTACCTCCTGTTTACTGTTCAGATCAAACTCTTAGAGCAGCTTCTCCGGTACACTTCTGTGGCTGGTCACTTTGATGGTGAGACTCATCCGCTTACCTAATACCATCTAGCTGTTCTGGATCAACTCCCTTGCTCATTCCAGCGTGATGCCCAGGACCCTACCAGGACAGAGATGCTCTCTGGTGGTGTTTCTGTCAGGTTATTTTCAGCTACTAAGACGGAGTACTAGGTAGGCATGGATCTAGATTATTCTAGCAAGAACTTCCTGTTTGAGACTTCAAAATGACCATCTGCTCCAGGACCAACAGAAATCCTCAAGATCAACACAATCCTGCTCTCCTCTGGAAAGTGCCTAGGAGCCATTTCAAACCTTGCCATGATTTTTTGCCATGAAAACCTTTACAGATTTTCATCAGGGAGTAGTTAGTGAATGATAATCTTCCACTTCCATTTTAAGCCTTCCCAATTATTTCTCAACCCCGCAGCTCTTTAAAAAACGTAATGTTATGTCACTCGTCTGCTTAAAACTGTTTGTTAGATCCCATTTGCCACCATATTAGAGCCTGAGCCACTTAGTGAGACCGATGAGAATTTGCATTGTCTGCTGCTTCCTCCTTTGCTGACCTACCAGGTGTCACTTCAGTCCTCCCTAAGCTCCAGCCTCCATGGCTATCCTTAAGTTCCCAGAGCGCCATAGCTTCCATCATGCCTCACAGTCTTTCCACCTGCTGGTCCCATCCCTGTCACACGACATCTACATGGAAAGCCCCTTTCACCCTCAGGTCTCAGCTTAAGTGTCCCTTTAGACAGGCCTCCTTTGGTAATCCGATTAAAATTCAAATCCTTTTCCCTACCAAATGCCATTGTTCTCAAACACAGAATGCTTTTTTCCTTCAGAACACCTACTATATCATTTTTAGTTGTATCACTCAGGGTCTACTTTGGGAAACAGAAACCATACCAGTTTGTTTTAAAATGGAGAACTGAATATACAGCATTAATTAAAAAACAACAACAAAAGTATTGATAGACTGAAAACACAGAAAGATGCCATTGAGGTACCAGAGAGATAGTGAGTGCAGGAAATAGCCACCATACCTAAGACGGGATCATCAGAAATTTGGAGCGGGGCTGGGACCTGGAGCTGTAGGTGCCGTTTGTTTCCTGCTGGTCCCTCGGGAGCTTGGAGGAGGGCTGCAGGAGCTGGTTCTCAGATACTAAGGGAAGGGTGCTGCTTGGCTGCTGCTGGCGTCTCTGACAAGGTGCAAAGAAGTTGCTTTTACTAAAGAGTGCTGGAAGAAACTGGAAACTGCGAACCACCAGTGATGCTGGAGTAACTTAAACGAGAATAGTGCCTCTCAGGACAACAGGGAGAACAAGAAGGGGCAGGCCCCCTTTGCTTCCTGTTTATTGCCTACCAGGCTTCCTCTGCTGAGAGATCCTAATGTGGGTACACCTGGCAAAGGAAAGAGAGGTCAGCCTGAGCCATTTAGAGCAGCATATCCAATGGTGGGTTTAAGAAGTATCATAGCCTAATAAAGAGCATAGTAGTCGTTGACTGTCTTTTCTTTCATACTAGGCAGTGTGTGCTCAGGACCCATGTCTTTCTTTTCACTGTTTTACCCCGTCCATGTGTACAGCACACTAAGAAGTAAATAGAAGGTACTCAATAAATATTCCTTGGATGGATGGATTTATTAGATTGTTTTCAAAAGTACTTAGGGAAGAGTACAGTTCAATTCTTGTCAACTGAACAATACTGAGTGCCTCATATGGCAGTCTATAGACATTGGGGTTAAAATATGAATATGAGGCAGTTCCTTTCTATTTAGTATGGGACTTAGAACATTTTCATACGACACTAAATAATAAAATGCCATTGCAAACACTCATATGTTTAAATGCCCAAAGAACTGAACAGGCAGCAAAATCTAGAGGACACCAGGACAGAAAAATGGTATACGTGGGTTTGAAATGATTCAAAGACTCAGATGGAAGAAGTTATGGTCCAAGGCAGGCTTAAAAGGGGGCAGACAAGGAAAGCTGAGGAGGAGAGATGGGTTTGGCAGGTTTTGATGAACACAGAGAAGTGAGAGATTAACATAAGTCACTGGAAAAGTAAATTTGAACTGTGTAAAATTCTGGAGTTAGAATTCTTAGTATGTCTTTTGCAAAGAGGAGACAGTAAGAGGTTTTATGCAGAGGAGTGATGTGGCCACTGGGAATGTTTTCTGAAGATGAATCTGGCAGCGTCTCAAGGATTCTGCAGTTATGCGGCATCAGAGTATGTAGGAACTCAAGCCAGAAAGACTAGTGAGCAGACGGTGACAATCCCGAGCCAGAAAAGTGGTCCAGATAGAAAAAGAAGAAAAAGATAGCAAGTAATGCTCAGAAGGAAGAATCAATGAAACACAATTCAGAATTAATCCAAGAAGGATGGCGAGGATATCTAGAATTAATCCACAGTGATATACATAAGATTCAGAAGGGTGGCAATAAAGGAGATCATTAAGTTTCAACAGAAGAATTTGATGGTATCAGTTCAATAAAGCCTCAGAGAATATTTACCCTCCAATAACTAAATACACATTTTGCAAAATTAATATGAATCTGGAAGAATATATATGTCTTCCTCTTGAGGGGCTTCAGAAGTACTAGGCTTCTCGAAGTTATAATAGTCACGCGGTGTCTCGTTTCCGTAGATATGCTCCTCGGGACTGGTCTGCCAAGTGTTTTCATACAGTTTCTTGTCCGTTTCTCCTTTAGCTTTGGGAGGACGCACTTGCACATTTTCATAGTTGTCGTGGATGTTACTGTCCTTCCCAGCAGAATGGCGGTCTTGAGTTTGAACTGAGATTTTATGCCTTGGGCTGATAAACTGGGGACTCAAGAAGAAGGTTTTAGTACAGTCTTTTCTCCTGCTTCTCCTCCTCTGCAAAAACTTTGGTAAGGTAAATTGCATGGTATTCTGGTGTTTCCAATGCCAAACACACCCGATTCCACAGATCACCAACAGTAAAAGAAGAGAAATTCCTATAGACACGGCCACTGAAGTGTTTCCACAGATTTTCAGCATCTCTGCACAAACAATGTCGTTTGTTACTATGGTGAAGCCCTTAATGAATTCACAGGTACAAGCCACTGTAATTTCTTATAAAGTATTGTTTGAAAGTAATTTCTGAAGCTTGTTTTGGAATTTCAGATATGAAAGGACATTATATGGCAAAATCTTGGTGTCAGAGGAGAGATTGAGTAACCTTGATTTTGGAAGCTGGCTCTCGTTGTATCTGATGATTACACAATTGTTATTGTATAATTGTACTGTGTCAGAAGGGATTTTATCCAACTCCGCTTCCTTTTGCTATCAATGAATCACAAAATGAAGCACAAATGAGTGGAAAATAATAACAGAGTAGAAAACTCAAGAAAGGGAAGGTTGAATGATCTGCCATCCAGGTGCCTGCTATAAATTAAAAACATTTTAATTGCATATTTAATACAAGCATAATAAAAACCCTGCTAATTTCTATCAGTACATTAAACATTGGCATTTAGTAAACTCTTCCTTCAAGATAGAATATAGTGCTGTACTAACTGCATCACTAGGTTTTTGCTTTAATATAGAAGGCAGTACTAGCTGTTGTATTCAGTGAGTTTTTATTTTAACATAGAATACAGTCCTCACTGGTGTCAGCGGGTGGGAGAGTTAAAATGACATGTCTGCTGAAGTCTGAGTGGTTTTATCACTTAGATTTCAACATTGTTTTTGACAATAAGGCTAATCGTCTTCAAGAGAAAGATAATGCTTCGAACACAACAGGAGGAAAGGGACAAGAGTACAGATGGACAAACATTTCTATCCCCTATCACCTCCTCTGTGAAGTCTTGCCTGCCCCTCTTTCTAGTGGTCAGAGACCATGTCTATTTCTTAATCACACCTTTCTTTGTATTCCCATATTAGAAAGTCAGTTCTCTATTATAGGGGCTTCCCTTGTGGCTCAGCTGGTAAAGAATCCGCCTGCAATGTGGAAGACCTGGGTTCAATCCCTGGGTTGGGAAGATCCCCTGGAGAAGGGAAAGATTGCCCACTCCAGTATTCTGGCCTGGAGAATTCCGTGGACTATATAGTCCATGGGGTTGCAAAGAGTCAGGTGTGACTGAGCGACTTTCACTTTCTCTATTATAGCATGACAACTTAAATTACACGAAATTGTGTCTTCCTATCTGGTTATATGGTGGAGAGAGATCAGGTCTTTTCCTTTGTATATCCCTAGAGAATAGGTTTAGCACCTAGCACAGAAAAGACACTCAGTCCATATTTATTGAATAAATGATTAAATAAACATAGGACTCAAAATCTAAGCATCTGTTTAAGCTGATAGTTTAAAATGCAAGACATGTCTTGTAAAGGGTACAGTGTGTACTTAAGAAAAGAGTCCTTTGATGTAAAAACAAAATACCTATAACCAAGTTATTTAAAACAGAATTTGAGTCTTCCTATCACTAGTCTAATCACAACTTCCAGCAAAAAACTTTCATTTAATTAAGATAATTTTATAGTTTTACCTGTTGATGCTTTATAATGGCAGAGGGGAGAGAAACTGGAAGTATTCAACTACTCTGAATGTTCTACTATGATTTATTTTATCAACAAAACATTACTGCTGTATGTTTTTAGACTAGACACAGATACACTTACATCCAACATTGTTTTCATCATTGTTGTTTTCTTCCAGTTTTATTGAGATATATAATTGATATACCACACTGTATCAGTTTAAGTTATACAAATGGTGATACGATATTTGCAGGTACCGTGAACTATTTACCACACTAAATTTTGTTAACATCCGTCAGCTCAGTTAAATATTTTTTTTTCTTATGATGAGAACCTTAATGATCCACTCTTTTAGCAACTTTCAAATAGATTCTACAGCACTGATAACTATAGTCATTCAATTTCACAGTGATTCTGGGATGATGATGGTCATCAGCTGAATGCCCATTAGTAGTATTTAGTTACTTGGGGTCAGCATTTAAACACTGTTACATGGATTATTTCATTTAACCCTACCATGCACAGCTGTCATAGGAAGTAGATACGACTCTTATCCTTATTTTATACATGAGAAACAAGAGGATTAAAAAGTTAAGTAACTTCTTTAATGACTAAGAAGTGATTAAATCTGGATTCAAGTAAAATGTTCCCCTAAATATTATTCCTACCCAGACTTCTATACATGTCTGTCAAGCACATCATCCATCACTAAATTTTTATAGATGATTAGCTCTGAGGTTCTTGGGGTTTGGAATCGTATCTTATTTATCTTTATGTTACCAGCAGCAGTACTAGACACAGAATACCTGGTTTGTTAAATACTTGCTAATGAATACAGAACCTGCATTAGGATAAAAACAGCAGTGATAGATAAGAAAGAAAGAAACCCTGAAATTGTGCCCTGCTCTCCGTGAGTACTCACGTACAACAGTGAACATTTCTAAACTTGTTCAAGGTTAGAATACATCAAATGTGCAAATTTTCAATCTGGCATTTCACATAAAATACTAAATTAAATATGAGATGCAGCTGATTTATAACATTTCTTTGATAAAAGTATAGGGACAAACACCCCAGACTGCAACATTCTTTAATCTCTTTCGAACTTTTGTAGGTTCCTCCTTTCTAAGGCCAGACACAGTGCTATGTGTTCAAGCTTTGGCAAGGGACTTCAACCATTAGGATCCCACTTCCTTTCTGCAACAGCTGAGAACTGACCACATGTAAGATATTTTATGGTATAGATAATAACTCATTTAAGTAAATGTTTGCCAGCATATTTGAACTAAATTTCAAATATTGATTGAAACTAATCAGCTTTTTAAAAAGTGCTATGATTGCAACAGAAGCAGGAAGGCTTACCTAATGCCCTCTGAGGATAAGGTAATATATCGCTCTCTGGATTTCCAAGAGGAGAATTTACTTTTAACCATCTATGTCGTTCTGTGTAGAGTAGACATTTGAGTACGTTCCCCAAATTAAACCTGTTTATCAAAGACGTGTTTGCTGAGATAAAGACAAGGAGATATCTTACAGGAAAATAAATGTATCTGTTCCTTTTCTTCAAAATAATAGGAAAAGCCCTGTAAGACAAAAACAAAGACCTACTAGAATGGGAAAGTGAAGGTGAAGTGAACTCACTCAGTCGTGTCTGACTCTTTGCGACCCCGTGGACTATAGCCTACCAGGCTTCTCCGTCCATGGTCCATGGGATTCTCCAGGCAAGAATACTGGAGTGGACTAGAATGGGAGTCATGTTAAATAAGAGTCCTTCAAAGGTAACTTGTAAGCTTCACCTTGCCCAGTTTGAAAGAGGACTTTCAGTTTTGGAACACAATTCCAACAGGTATACCCAACCATTATTCATTTGTCTTAAAATCACAAATTGTTGACAAAGTTCTGAAATTTTAGTCAGATACTGCCCTTCTGTTTGAAAACAAGGCAACAGTAAAGCACACTCTTGTGCTTTTGAGCCTCTCCCCTAGTAAGGAAACACTGACCTCACAGGCTGTGAACTGGTTTTTCAACATATGGCCACCTAATGCTACACGCACTGTGTTTGCTAAGATAAAAAGCCACGATTATTTAAAATGAACTGTTATTTTATAGTTTTCATTACCCACATACCTTAAAGCAGGTTCTTACCTTGAGATTTGTATGCCAAGCTTTCTTTTGTCCTTTTGGTTATGCTTCAAACCTGCTTTGGTTTAGAACTTGTTCCTCTTTTCATTTTTCACGTAGGTCAGTTACTTCCTTCTTTACCCCTCCTTTCAGATGATTTCATACTTGCAAAGTTTCGTGGCTCGAGAGGAAGTTCTTATCATATATATAAGAACTGAGGTAAATTGTATGAGTTTTTGAATAAGGAAGTCCAGCCCTTCATCTTTACCTAGCAGTAATTCTCCAACTGTATCAGAAACTGATGCATGAAGCCCAGGTGGTTTTTTATTTGGACAATATTTGCAGTCTTCACTTTATTTTTATTTATTATTCTTTTTTAAACATCAGAAATGTATTCTCTCCCATTGTGGAGGCCAGGAGTCCAAATTCAAGGGGTGGGCAGGGTGGTTCTTCCGGACACTCCAGGAGAGAATCCACCCAGGCCTCTGTCCTGGCTTTGGGTGCTCCCTGGGGTTCCTTGCTGTGTAGACACAGCACCGCCATCTCTGCTCTGTTGTCTCATGGCCTCTCTGCTTGTATTTTTCTTCTGTGTACCTTTTATAAGGTCCTTAGATGCAGGACCACCCAGATAATCCAGGATGATCTTTTCTCGGACCTTTCGTTTGCTTAAACCTGCAAAGATCCTACTTCTAAATACGGTCCTGTTCACAGCCTCCGGGAATTAGGATTTAGATGGCTTTTGGGGGGGTGGGCAGGGCACGGTGGGAATCACTATTCAACCCATTAAAATACCTAAAAACCTGTGCCTTTTACCTTTTAATATTTATAACTTTTTAAAAGTTTTATACTGTATGTAATCTTCAGGCAGTCGTCACTTGAGAATCAGCATTCTGATTGGTTTTTTTTTTTACTTGCATTTTAAAATTTTTACAAAGAAATATTTTAAAATATGGTAACGCACAGGTCTTGTTGATTAATCTGCTTGTATACTATCACAGTCCTTGCTCCCAATACTATCTCCCAGTGCCCCAGGTTACATCAATACTTGTCAAACCAGTCTCACAATTTCAGTTCAGAATATGCTAATATTCTTTTAAACTGTTAAGACAGGATTTCCTAAAGTATATTCTGAAGTGCATTGCTTCTGGGATCTTCTAGAGGTGTTTCACCAAGTAAATTTGGGAAAGACTGTTCACCTGGAGACTCACCACCACTTCAGCATCCTGAAGGCTGTGAACAGTCTTACAGTAAGCAAACAAAACCAACCAAATATGAGGGGAAAACTACTTAACTTTCTTTAATTATAGTAGCCAACATTCTCTGAGCACTTACTATGTATGCTAAACTTTCATATGCTACTCAGTAAATCCTGAAAACAACTTGATGGGAGAGGACTCTATTTGTCCTCTCTTACAGAGGAGGGAATGAAGGCAGAGTGGTGAGCTAATCATTCCCTCTGTGCGGGCTGGCAGTCTACCTCCAGCACCTGTGTGCTAACGCCAGGATTCGAGCTGTCTCGCTAGGCCGAACCACAAGTTTTCATCACATAACACTTATTTAACAGCACCTCTCAGAGGACAACTCTTTGGAATATCAATATGGGAAATGCTGAATTAGACAGACATGATGATAAAGTAATGGAAATTTTGCCTTTTAAGCAGTTCAGTTCAGTTCAGTTCAGTCACTCAGTCGTATCCGACTCTTTGCGACCCCATGAATCGCAGCACGCCAGGCCTCCCTGTCCATCACCATCTCCTGGAGTTCACTCAGACTCACGGCCATCGAGTCCATGATGCCATCCAGCCATCTCATCCTCTGTCACCCCCTTCTCCTCCTGCCCCAATCCCTCCCAGCATCAGAGGCTTTTCCAATATGAGTCAGATCTTCGCATGAGGTGGCCAAAGTACTGGAGCTTCAGCTTTAGCATCATTCCTTCCAAAGAAATCCCAGGGTTGATCTCCTTCAGAACGGACTGGTTGGATCTCCTTGCAGTCCAAGGGACTCTCAAGAGTCTTCTCCAACACCACAGTCCAAAAGCATCAATTCTTTGGCGCTCAGCCTTCTTCACAGTCCAACTCTCACATCCATACATGGCCACAGGAAAAACCATAGCCTTGACTAGACAGACCTTAGTCGGCAAAGTAATGTCTCTGCTTTTGAATATACTATCTAGGTTGGTCATAACTTTTCTTCCAAGGAGTAAGCGTCTTTTAATTTCATGGCTGCAATCACCATCTGCAGTGATTTTGGAGCCCCCCCCAAAATAAAGTCTGACACTGCTTCCACTGTTTCCCCACCTATTTCCCATGGAGTGATGGGACCAGATGCCATGATCTTCATTTTCTGAATGTTGAGCTTTAAGCCAACTTTTTCACTCTCCTCTTTCACTTTCATCAAGAGGCTTTTTAGTTCCTCTTCACTTTCTGCCATAAGGGTGGTGTCATCTGCATATCTGAGGTTATTAGTATTTCTCCTGGAAATCTTGATTCCAGCTTGTGTTTCTTCCAGTCCAGCGTTTCTCATGATGTACTCTGCTTAGAAGTTAAATAAGCAGGGTGACAATATACAGCCTTGACGTACTCCTTTTCCTATTTGGAACCAGTCTGTTGTTCCATGTCCAGTTCTAACTGTTGCTTCCTGATCTGCATACAGATTTCTCAAGAGGCAGGTCATGTGGTCTGGTATTCCCATCTCTCTCAAAATTTTCCACAGTTGATTGTGATCCACACAGTGAAAGGTTTTGGCATAGTCAATAAAGCAGAAATAGATGTTTTTCTGGAACTCTCTTGCTTTTTCCATGATCCAGCGGATGTTGACAATTTGATCTCTGGTTCCTCTGCCTTTTCTAAAACCAGCTTGAACACCAGGGAGTTCACGGTTCACGTATTGCTGAAGCTTGGCTTGGAGAATTTTGAGCATTACTTTACTAGCATGTGAGATGAGTGCAATTGTGCGGTAGTTTGAGCATTCTTTGGCATTGCCTTTCTTTGGGATTGGGATGAAAACTGCCCTTTTCCAGTCCTGTGGCCACTGCCGAGTTTTCCAAATTTGGTGGCATATTGAGTGCAGCACTTTCACAGCATCATCTTTCAGGATTTGAAACAGCTCAACTGGAATTCCATCACCTCCACTAGCTTTGTTCGTAGTGATGCTTTCTAAGGCCCACTTGACCTCACATTCCAGGATGTCTGGCTCTAGATTAGTGATCACACCATCATGATTATCTGGGTCGTGAAGATCTTTTTTGTACAGTTCTTCCGTGTATTCTTGCCACCTCTTCTTAATATCTTCTGCTACTGGAACTTTTTCAAGCACAGAGGATAAACTTTGTGTAAAGTGGTTTAAAATATTTAGTTACTGAAATACTGATCGGACATTTGAAGAACAAGATGGTCAGTATTGACTGGACATTGACATTGTGCCAGGCATTATGCTAAGCAATGTGGGTGCAATAGGGAACACCCTCCCTTGCAGCACCTAAAGCCTAGTGAAAAGGCTTATCTGCAGATCTCTTCAGATCAAGACAATAGGAGCTAAGAGAGACACTGCTACACACAGGCAGTGGGGACAAGGAAAAGAGACATCCAGCTCAAAACTGCCAGGGAAAGGAAGACATGAGCAAGGCCTCACAGGACATAATCAAAGACGGAACAGCAGTGTTCTAGGCAATAATCCCAGAGTGCAGGAGGTATAAAGCTGTGAAGCTTTAAATGTCAGTTCAGTCTTTAGGCCCACCAGCATTTTACCTTTAGCCGCCCTTCCACGTAATAATACAAACAGAAACACACACATACAGACAATCTGCAAGTAATGTAACAGATAATCGCAGTCTACTCTAGAACTCAGGACAACTGGATATCCATCTAGGTTTCGTCTTTTGAACTTATGGAAAGTTGCTCCACCATTTATCACTTTAGTTTTTTGAAAGATAAAAAAAATGAAGGGAGACTGCCTGGCTTTTTCTCCAGAGAGGATTTTTAATTTTAAGTAGTATATATAACCATTCTTTGAATCTATAAAAAAGATGCTATATACATATTTTGTCAAAATAGAATTATTGTAGAATCATTTGTATGAATCAGATATTATGTCTTGAGTTCTGTTCTCCTACTTTCCTATCTTTTGCCTAGCAGGACGTGTTTTATTCTCTTCTTACAGTTCCCTTTGTAGATGTGGTTGGGTGCATTCAGGGTGGCATGTCTGTAGACAACAGTTCCCTTTTTAATCATAGTGGTTATGGTTATGTTTTCTTTTCTTTCTTTTCTTTCTATCATGTGGTTTGGGTGGCAGAGGGCCTGGTACGTACTTTGTTCTCTAGTGTAACTTGGACTAAATAGTTTATCCAAATACATTTTCTTTTATTACTTGATGATTAACAACCAATAAACTGTGATTTAAATTCCTAGCCATTTCTTTTGTGTAGTTAATATCTACTAATTTAAACATGTGCTTTTTCAGGTGCTTAAACTGAGTAGTATCAGTGACAATAGACATGGACAAATGTTTGTGTATGTGGATTTTCTTTGAAGGCATGCTTGACTAAAAGACATTTTCCTGGACATTCTCTGTAAGGAGGCCTTGAACTCCATGCTACTGGCTAAAGGCATTATGGAAACATACATTTTAGCATAAGGCATTATGTTGCATGGAAAAGGTAATAATATACTTATTAGCTAGCAAATTCATTAATACTGATTGATTTATGGGATTAGCCACAAAGCAATTAGAACTTTAATGAAAAGAGTCTACTCATGAAGTTTCACTGTGGGGAACAAGGCATTAAGAAAACTTAAAAATGAGGAAATGGAGCAGTTGAAGGTACGGAGAGAAGGCATGAATAAGAGGAAGTCAAAATAGAACCACTGTTGCTTTCACTATGCTTAGGGTCACAAAGGTCCGTCTAGTCAAGGCTATGGTTTTTCCTGTGGTCATCTACGGATGTGAGAGTTGGACTGTGAAGAAAGCTGAGCACTGAAGAATTGATGCTTTTGAACAGTGGTGTTGGAGAAGACTCTTGAGAGTCCCTTGGACTGCAAGGAGATCCAACCAGTTCATCCAAAAGGAAATCAGTCCTGGGTGTTTATTGGAAGGACTGATGCTGAAGCTGAAACTCCAATACTTTGGTCACTTGATGCAAAGAACCAACTCATTGGAAAAGACCCTGATGCTGGGAAAGATTGAAGGTGGGAGGAGGAGGGGACAACAGAGGATAAGATGGTTGGATGGCATCACTGACTCAATGGACATGAGTTTGAACAATCTCTGGGTGATGGTGAAGGACAAGGAAGCCTGGAGTGCTGTGATTCATGGGGTCGCAAAGAGTCGGACACGACTGAGTGACTGAACTGAACTGAACTGAGTGTCAATCCTGTTAGCAGCAGGCAAACCTAAATTATTGAATACAGAATTTTGAGAGGGGTGAGAATGGACTTTCTGAAAGGGATCTGAGATATCATTTAGTTGAGGAATTCATTCCCAAACCTGAAAGTCTATCAAGATCACTTATTCAGCTTTTAAAAAATTACACATTCCTAGGACCCTAGGGATTCTGCCTCATTATATCTGGGATAGGGCCCAGGGATCTTCATTCTAAAGGTTAAGAAAAATATAAAGGAATAATATAAAGGAATTTCTGAGTTAGAGGAATAAGGGATTGCACAGACTGTGGTGGGAAGAATTTTTACTTTTGATTTTGCAGCCTTTTATACTACTTGATCTTGTACCACTTTCATAACAAAACGGAACACTGAGATGTCCTTAGATGGTTTTGATTTGTGGCCACGTTTGGGAACCATTGATACAACTGAACCCTTTGAGGGTAAGAGAAGTGATGTGATTTACTCCAAACCCTTCAGCCAAGAAAGTAGAAATCTAGCCCAGATATAAAAAGTCTCTTGAATCTGACCCAGTAATTTTCTTCTATGCCACACTACTTTCATGAGGAATAGGAAAAGGAAAGTCCCTAGATGTCCCCTTCAAGAGTATCTTTTTTTTCCTCCTTATAGTGTCAGAATATATATGACAGAAATTTAGAGATAACAAAATGAGACAACAAAATCCATCAGGGATGCAAAAAGTAGCAAGCCATGAAAGATGTTACTGTACTGGTGGACCATTTTTAGTTATGACATCTACTTGTCAGGACTAAAAAGACATACATTGTTATGATTCCTTAAAAAATCTAGAAAGGTTAGACGACGGTCAAAGGCTAAAAAAGAAGACAGTGAAAGAAAAAGTAAAAAAACCTAGGAACTGTACTCCTACATAAATACTCAACAGAAATGAAGGCCATTTCTGATGATGACTGCTTTCTCCATAATACCCCAAATCTCTAGAAATACTCCAAATTCCATCAACAGTACAGTGGGTAAATGGAGCATAGTAAATCCACACAATGGAGTGGATTTAGTACACAACAACAAGAACAACCGAGTTACTGATATGCACGAAAACATGGACGAATCTCACAAACTTAATACAGAATTAAAGAAGCTATGCACAAAAGACGAATGCATGTTGTGTGATTTCACTCATAAAATCGTGGAAAGCTTTCCACAAACATTTAATGGTAAAAGTTGAAAGAGTGATGATCACTATAGACTGGGAGGTACATAAGGGAGCCCTCTCAGATGCTAGAAAATGTGCTCTATCTTAATCTTTGTGGTGGCCACAAAGACATACCTATATGTAACCATTTTATCAAGCTATCCATTTCAGGTTTATGCACACTGTGTTATTGTGTCTTAATTACAAAAAGGAAACTAGAGATGAATAGTAAGTCAGTAAAAGTCATGAAAAATTGAGATAATTAGATATGATTTTTTGTTGTTCAGATTTTTATTCATTCATCTTCTTTGGTAAACTGGTCTACTAATTTGAGGGAGAAACTTTGCTAAATTATAGGTAGACTTTGAGCTGGAATAATTATAAGTTTAGCTGGAGCTTCCTGAGCCTGGAGGTTGGTAAAAACTGGTGGTAAGAAGGACAGAAGTTATCAATGAACCTTGAGCCTCCACCTAGTCAGAGCAGGGAATTTCTACTTTCTGGGATTATGTATATGGTCTTTCATTGGCACACCTTGACTTACTTAAAGGATGTGTTACTGAGAAATTATATTCAATCTAAAAGCACAGGTATATACTACAATACTGTAAAGTAATTAGCCTCCAATTAAAATAAATAATTTAAAATTAATTTTAATTAATTAATTAATTTAAATTAATTGATTTAAAATTCAAAAAAAGATAAAAAAATAAAATCACAGGTATAAAGCAATTTTACCTAAAAGGAATAATTCTGGGATCTTGGGCAAGTAATGCAGCTTCTCCATCTTGCTTTCTTCATCCACAAGACAACAATGGATTCAGTAATCCCTAAGATTCCTTCAAATTCTACTAATTACAAATGAACAGTATAAAAATGGTCATCACATTCAGAAGAGAGTATTTCAAAGTGGTTCTCATGATTGGTATATACTTCCTTTTACTCCAACTCCCTTTTTTCATCATAAGTCTTTCCTAATTGCTAACACATATCAGATAACAAGACCTGAAGCTTGCTTCAGCTTCACTTGAACAACACTTCTTCCCGTTGCCCCACTGTTTGCCCTATTTAATTCCTTCGGATTAAAATAAATAGACATTGGGAAAGCTGAAAGAAACTGAAAATATTTTACTTCATGAACAAAATTGAAGGCTGTATAATTTAGCAGTCCAGTGGTAGATACACCATCTTAGAATGTGTATATAATTTCACAAGTCAGATAATGGATTAACTATTTCAACAGATTTCTGTTGTTGTTGTTCATTTGAGGAGAAGAGTACTGTAAACTAGGATTAATAATAGATGCATCAGTCACTGGCTAATTCTGCCAACTTCTTCAGCAAATGTTGTAAGGCATAGCATAACACATCATTACTTAAAAATAAGGGGACATATTTTAAAAGTTTACACTGTAGTTAGGCTGGGTGTGAGAACTACTGGATTGCAGACACCTTTCTCCCATGAATAGTGTTAATCACTATTACCTTTTCAAACCTGGCATGGGAAGGGGTACTAGGGGAGACTCACTCATCAGAGGAAAGCATATTCTCAGCCCTTGGCTTGAAGACTGAGCAATCTGAGTTATACCCTGATTCTGACCACAAAACTGGGGAGTAGGGAGAGACGAGTAGCTGCTTTAGCATCACTTTTCCCCCCAAACTGAGATGGTCCTCAGTGTGTGACACTAACAGAGGATGGGGGCAGGAACCCATCTGAAAGGGTCCTGATAATGAGGGCCTCTTTCTTCCCCTTGTGGGAAACATATTCTGGAAGCCAATTTATCTTCAGGTAGATACTGGTGAGCATTCACCCAGAACAGGAGGTCATTTAGTGTGTGAGGTATAAATCATCAATGATCTCAGATAAGACAGTGTTATGCCCCAGTGAAATTGGAGTCTCTGAAACCCATTTTTTATGTTTCCTTGTAGACCAGTGGCTTCTCCTTAGTAGACCAGGCTAAAGTCATGCATGTTAATTCTTAAGGGACATATCTCACCGTGATATGTTCTTTTTATCAGTTTATCAGAATTTGAAGCCCTTCCTCTTTCTTGTCTTCAGAGTTTCTCCTAATATTAACTAGCTTGAGCCATTCAATCAAGAATGAGAATCTCATCTTATCCATAAAATGGAACTAAATGGGTTAATGGCTGTTAACTCTAGTATTCATTGGAACCTCATTAAGGAGCTTTTAAAAATACTGATGTTTGCATTCCAGGGCACAAAAATTAGAGCAAAATTTCCAAGTGTGTAACTTGAGGATTAGTAGTTTTCAAAAGGTCCTCTGATATTTAAAGGCCCAGCAAGCCAACTGAACAGTCAGGCTTCTTTTGAACTAAGAACCTATGGCTCTGTGCTGCATGATCTTGAGAACTACTGAACTCTAGTTTTCTTCACTATAAAGAAAGAACTTGGAATGCGGTGTTGTAAAAAGAAATCTGCAAATTGTTCCAAGTTTACCACAAAAATTTGTTATTAAAAACCTCTTTGAATTTTCAAGCGGGCTAACATGGCACTAATAATACATACAAATTGATTGCACATATGAACGTGTATTAGGCCATTCTCCCATCCCTTTATGTGGATTTTCTTCTTTAATTTCTACAAGAATACTGCTGCTAAGTCACTTCAGCCGTGTCCGACTCTGTGCAACCCCATAGACGGCAGCCCACCTGGCTCCCCCGTCCCCGGGATTCTCCAGGCAAGAACACTGGAGTGGGTTGCCATTTCCTTCTCCAATGCATGAAAGTGAAAAGTGAAAGTCAAGTCGCTCAGTCGTGCCCAACTCTTAGCAACCCCATGGACTGCAGCCCACCAGGCTCCTCCATCCATGGGATTTTCCAGGCAAGAGTACTGGAGTGGGGTGCCATTGCCTTCTCCATCTACAAGAATAGGGATGGGTATTATTTGCTAGTTTGAAGATGAAGAAGCTGAGGCCTATCCAAGGCCATATATTTCCAGAGCTTGAATTCAAACTCACACCATGTGACCTGGATCCAGGGCAAGTGTTTTTAACCTCTATGGGATTTATGAAGTGCCCTCCTTCTCAGGGAAGCCTGGCGTGCTGCAGTCCATGGGGTCGCAGAGTTGGACACGACTGAGTCACTGACCTGAACTGAACTCCTTCTCTTCCTGGAATCAAATGCCTGTGATGTCCCAGATTAAGCTTTATTTCAGACGGTGTACAGTTGAATCTTTATCTATTCCAGAACATTTCATGACCATAAGGGTAAAGTTTGAATCCACACTGGATCTGCTTCTGTGACTTTGATTCTTATTTTGCTGCTTTTGGTATTATAGGCAAACATAATGGCCTGCCTCAGAGAGCCCTGCCTGGCCCCCTCCACCCAGACTTTTGGGCTAGGGTGCCTTTGTGTGGCCCACAGGGAGATAGCCTGACCCTGACCACCCATGAAGGGCTGTAAGGAAGTGAAACTAACACAGCCCCCTGCTGAGGTTTGCCAATCTAGGAGACACTTGCAAGAATTAAATGGCTCATATGGTAAACAATCTGCCTACAATGCAGGAGACCTGGGGTTCGATCCTCTGGAGAAGGAAATGGCAACCCATTCCAGTATTCTTGCCTGGAAAATTCCATGGACAGAGGAGCCTGGAGGGTTGCAGTCCATGGGGTCACAAAAAGTCAGACACGACTGAGCGACTAACACATACAAATTACCTTTTTACTTTGTTTCCTCACCTCCCCCCATCTCTGATCCATAAAAGAATCTGTATCCAGGCCCCAACAATATGATTATATTGAGGTGCTAGCCTGCCATCTTCTCAGTGAGCTGGCTTTCATCTCCTCCTTACCTCAGCACTTTGTCCCTTGGATTTATTGGCTTATCTAGAGGTGAGCAGAGTGATCTTGGACTTGGTAACAATTTGGCTTGAGTTAAAGATGGTGACTCTGATTGCAGGGGGTTTGGTAGGTTTGACTGGCTGGGGCAAAGCTCTTGTCTGGGTTTTAATGAAGTCTGAGGGGTTTTAGTAAGTGATAAGTGAAAGTGAAAGTCACTCAGTCGTGTCCGACTCTTTGTGACCCCATGGACTATACAGTCCATAGAATTCTCCAGGCCAGAATAGTGGAGTGGGTTGCCTTTCCCTTCTCCAGGGGATCTTCCCAACCCAATGATCGAACCCAGGTCTCCCGCTTTGCAGGAGGATTCTTTACCAGCTGAGCTGCCAGGGAATCACATGTAAGTGATAAAGGAGCTTAGTAAGTGATAAAGGAGGTATTAAAAACAACAGACTGACGGTTAAGATCAGGAAGCTCCTGGTTTAGAATCTTTCTTCTGTACAATTCACAGAAGGGGAGTGACACATTTAAAATGGGGCCTGAGACTGGTGACGCTTGTTGCTATCATGGAGAGTGATAGAAATGACCTCACAATTAGCTCCAACCTCTTGGAACTAAACTCCAGCTCTTACTGATAAGGATTTTCATAAGCTGGCCCTTGTCTCTTCCCTCCTTCACTAAACTACACACATTTGCTGTCTCTTGAACCTTCCACTGTATTCAGTTTGTTCTTGCCTTTAGGCCCCACATTAGCTGTTTCCTTTAGCAAAATATCACATCAATGTGTCAATACTCAGGTGAAGAAACTGAAAAATCACCATTGTCTTGGAAGCCCCCATTTTGCTCATCCCATGATATTGTCTTCTCTCATCTCCAGAGTAACAGCAATCCAGGTTTTTTCTGTTAATCATTCCTTGCTTTTCTGTATAGTTTCACTACTTATGTATATGTTCCTAAATAGCTTGGAAAACTGCAGAGCAAGCACAGACTCAGCTCATGTAGACATGGCAAGATCTCCACTGTTAGATGAGGCTCTCCACAGAAGAGAAGCTGTGTGGAGCCACAAGATCACTGGCCACCTTGGCCTCCCTGAGTTTGTACAAAGCCCCTTCTGGTGGAGGGTCTCTGGATAGGTCCAGAAAGTACCATGAAAGTGTAGTTTATCATCAGTCAGCTGGTAGGACTCTAGTAGGTACTAGACATGGGTGTCTAGTGGAGACAAGGTTGGAGACAAAGGGTGCTTTGTATATTCTGCTGTTGAGTATGGCCTTTAGGGGTAGGTCAGAGAAAAGCATTTCTGTGTGGTAAAAAGGGGTTTCAAGTATCCTGGCAGCATATTGTCAAGACAAGCCAAGTGCAGGGAAGTGTCAGGGACAGGCTTACTGAGACCTTCTGTCCTTAGGTTTAAAAGGGTATAAATCATGGCTGTTACTTACAAAACTAAATATACTCTTACCATACAATCACACTCCTTAGAATTCACCCAAAGGAGTTAAAAACTTATGCTCATACAAAAACCGATACAAGGATGTTTAGAGCAGCTTTATTTTGCTATAGTAATATAAATTGGTATTGCCACCATGAAAAACAGTATGGAGATTTCTCAAAAAACTATATATCTAAAGGAAAAAAAAAACACTAATTCAAAAAGATACATGCACTCCAAAGTTCATAGCAGCATTATTTACCCTTGCTGAGACATGGAAACAGCCTAGTGTCCATGAACAGATGAACAGGTAAAGAAGATGTGGTACATATATACATATATACAGCCATAAAAGCCATTATGGCTTTTACTCAGCCATAAAAAGAACCAAAATTTTACCATTTGCAGCAAGGGCTTCCCAGGTGGCGTTAGAGGTAAAGAACCCACCTGCCAGTGCAGGAGACAAGACACTTGGGTTCAGTCTCCGGGTCGGGAAGATCCCCTGGAGAAGGTGATGGCAACCCACTCCAGTATTCTTGCCTGGATTATCCCATGGACAGAGGAGCCTGGTGGGCTACAGTCCATGGGGTCACAAAGAGTCAGACAGGACTGAAACAACTGAGCTCACATGCTTAGATGGACTTGGAGGGCGCTATGCTATGTAAGTCAGAAAAAGATAAATATGCATGATATCACATATCTGGAATCTAAAAAAATGTAGGAAATCAGTGAATAGAACAAACAAACCAGAAACAGACTTAGAGACATAAAGAACAAACCAGTGGTTACCAGAGAGAAGTGGGAAGAAGGGACAATACAAGTGTAGGCGGGAAAGTTTATCTTGGGATTATATGAAATCATGTGTATGGAACTTTTGAAAATTGTGAAGCTCTATAGAGTTTACAGAATCTTTCATTCAGGAAAAAAATTTTAAAGAATATGCAAACATCTGTAAAAAAAACTTGGAAGTAACCAAGATGTCTTTTAGTAGCTGAATAGATAAATATCTAGACGGTGGAATACGATTTAGTGCTAAAAGGAAATGTGCTATCAATCCATGAAAAGACATAACGGAAAACTAGTGTATCTCACTCGGTTTGGTTCAGTTCAGTCGCTCAGTCGTGTCTGACTCTTTGCGACCCCATGAACCGCAGCATGCCAGGCCTCCCTGTCCATCACCAACTCCTGGAGTTTACTCAAACTGTCCATTGAGTCGGTGATGCCATCCAACCATCTCATCTTCCGTTGTCCCCTTTTCCTCCCACCCTCAATCTTTCCCAGCATCAGGGTCTTTTCCAATGAGTCAACTCTTCGCATCAGGTGGCCAAAGTATTGGAGTTTCAGCTTCAACATCAGTGCTTTCAATGAACACCCAGGACTGATCTCCTTTAGGATGGACTGATTGGATCTCCTTGCATTTGAATGCAGAGTTCCAAAGAATAGGAAGGAGAGATAAGAAAGCCTTCTTCAGCGATCAATGCAAAGAAATAGAGGAAAACAATGGAATGGGAAAGACTAGAGATCTCTTCAAAAAAATCAGAGATACCAAGGGAACTTCTCATGCAAAGATGGGCTCAATAAAGGACAGAAATGGTAGGGACCTAACAGAAGCAGAAGATATTAAGAAGAGGTGGCAAAAATACACAGAAGAACTGTACAAAAAAAGATCTTCATGACCCAGATAATCACGATGGTGTGATCACTCACCTAGAGCCAGACATCCTGGAATGTGAAGTCAAGTGGGCCTTAGGAAGCATCACTCCGAACAAAGCTAGTGGAGGTGATGGAATTCCAGTTGAGCTGTTTCAAATCCTAAAAGATGATGCTGTGCAAGTGCTGCACTCAATATGTCAGCAAATTTGGAAAACTCAGCAGTGGCCACAGGACTGGAAAAGGTCAGTTTTTATTCCAATCCCAAAGAAAGGGAATGCCAAAGAATGCTCAAACTACTGCACAATTGCACTCATCTCACACGCTAGTAAAGCAATGCTCAAAATTCTCACTTAGTGAAAGAGGCCAATCTGAAAAGACTACATACTGTACGATTCCAGCCAAAAGACATTCTAGAAAAGGTAAAACTATGGAGAGAGTAAAAAGACCGGGTGGTGGCTTGTGATGGGGGAAGGGGGCAGACGTGAATAGGCAGAACCAGAGGATGTTTAGGGCAGTGAGAACACTCTTTATATACCCTAATGATGGATAAATGACATTAGACATTTATCCAGCTCGTACACTGCACAACAGTGTATGAGCTGTTCAAGACTGAACCATAATATAAACTATGGACTTTGGGTGATTACAGTGTGTCAGTTCAGTTCAGTTCAGTCACTCAGTTGTGTCCGACTCTTTGTGACCCATGAATCGCAGTACGCCAGGCCTCCCTGTCCATCACCAACCCTGGAGTTCACTCAGACTCACGTCCATCGAGTCGGTGATGTCCTCCAGCCATCTCATCCTCTGTCGTCCCCTTCTCCTCCTGCCCCCAATCCCTCCCAGCATCAGAGTCTTTTCCAATGAGTCAACTCTTCGCATCAGGTGGCCAAAGAACTGGAGTTTCAGCTTTAGCATCATTCCTTCCAAAGAAATCCCAGGGTTGATCTCCTTCAGAATGGACTGGTTGGATCTCCCGGCAGTCCAAGGGACTCTCAAGAGTCTTCTCCAACACAACAGTTCAAAAGCATCAATTCTTCAGCACTCAGCCTTCTTCACAGTCCAACTCTCACATCCATACATGACTACTGGAAAAACCATAGCCTTGACTAGACGGACCTTAGTCAGCAAAGTAATGTCTCTGCTTTTGAATATGCTATCTAGGTTGGTCATAACTTTTCTTCCAAGGAGTAATCGTCTTTTAATTTCATGGCTGCAGTCACCATCTGCAGTGATTTTGGAGCCCCCCAAAATAGTCTGACACTGTTTCCACTGTTTCCCCATCTATTTCCCATGAAGTGATGGGACCAGATGCCATGATTTTCGTTTTCTGAATGTTGAGCTTTAAGCCAACTTTTTCACTCTCCACTTTCACTTTCGTCAAGAGGCTTTTTAGTTCCTCTTCACTTTCTGCCATAAGGGTGGTGTCATCTGCATATCTGAGGTTAGTGATATTTCTCCCAGCAATCTTGATTCCAGCTTGTGTTTCTTCCAGTCCAGCGTTTCTCATGGTGTACTCTGCTTAGAATAAACAGGGTGACAATATACACCTTGATGTACTCCTTTTCCTATTTGGAACCAGTCTTTTGTTCCATGTCCAGTTCTAACTGTTGCTTCCTGACCTGCATATAGGTTTCTCAAGAGGCAGGTCAGGTGGTCTGGTATTCCCATCTCTCTCAGAATTTTCCACAGTTGATTGTGATCCACACAGTCAAAGGTTTTGGCATAGTCAATAAAGCAGAAATAGATGTTTTTCTGGAACTCTCTTGCTTTCTCCATGATCCAGCGGATGTTGGCAATTTGATCTCTGGTTCCTCTGCCTTTTCTAAAACCAGCTTGAACATCTGGAAGTTCATGGTTCACGTATTGCTGAGGCCTGGCTTGGAGAATTTTGAGCATTACTTTACTAGCATGTGAGATGAGTGCAATTGTGTGGTAGTTTGAGCATTCTTTGGCATTGCCTTCCTTTGGGATTGGGATGAAAACTGATCTTTTCCAGTTCTGTGGCCACTGCCGAGTTTTCCAAATTTGCTGACATGTTGAGTGCAGCACTTTCACAGCATCATTCAGGATTTGAAATAGTTCAACTAGAATTCCATCACCTCCGCTAGCTTTGTTCATAGTGATGCTTTCTAAGGCCCACTTGACTTCACATTCCAGGATGTCTGGCTCTAGATGAGTGATCACAGCATTGTGATTATCCAGGTCAGTGTAGGTCAACTGTAACAAATGTATAGCTCTGGTAGGGGGTGTTGATCACTGAGGAGCCCCTGCATGTGTTGGGGCAGGGGGTGTATGGGAAATCTCTATACTTGTCCCTCAATTTTGATGTGAACCTTAAACTGTTATAAAAAATAAACTCTTCACTTTTCAAAAAGTTTAAAGATCAGCTTCAATAGGGTTCATTACTTGTAACTAAAACTGTGATGCATTGTGCATTTATTTGTATTTTTGTATTTGTTTATATACTATGCTCTTAGATCCTCTTGGGACATACTTTATTGGATATATGTTGGAACTCTCCTACTGTAAGGAACATAGCCTCAACTCAAACTGGCTTTATATATATATATAACTGAAAAGTCCTTGAGTTCCGTTTCATTGGTAATCTTTTATTTCTCAAACTGCCTGATGAGTACATGGATGCTCATTATAATAACGTTCATACCTTCTTGGATATTTGAAATACTTCAAAATAAATTAAAACAAACAAAGATAAAACAATATGAAGTGGCTGGATCCAGCAGCTCAAGAAATGTCATCAGCACTGGCCCTTCCTTCTTTTGGCTGCCCCCTCCCCCCACCCCTTTCCTCCTAAGGTTCCCGCCAGATGGAATCTCCTGAAACCCCATACTTGCCATATTTACAGCTGGTAGCTTAGTGGCAAGAGTGCCTGACTTCTCAGTAGGTTAGAAATCCCAGAATTGACCACTTGTCTAAGCCAGGTTTCAAGCCAGTTCTTGGAAGAACTGTTTGACTCAAGGTATATGAGGCTCTGCTGGGTTAGGCCAGGCTTGCCTGCCCTCCCACTCCCCGACCCGACCCGAGCTGATAAATGAGGCTAATCACTTCTCTGGCTGCATAGTTGGGAGTTTTGACTAGAAGGAAAATGGCTACTGGGTGGGAGAAACACAAATGACTCTTCCTTTTCTTGAAAAAAGACAGTTCTTGAGAGTTCTTTCAGCAGAGAGAGAACTATTTCTCAAGTTGTCTCCCAAATTCTTTTGAAATCTTAAGGCACTCCAAAGCAGAATTATATTCAATAAGTTGAGAAGTACCAACATCGTCTGACTGGTAGAAAGAGGCAGTGGAATTATATTTTTGTAAATTAAACTAGTATTAACACTGTGACAGAGAGTGTCTCTTTGACCAAACCCTAGCCAGGCTCCTCTCAAGTTCTTTCTCAAGAAGGCCCATGAAGACATGAATAGACACCAACATAGCTTCTAATAACTCAAGACTGAACCCCTAGGATGATCCTCAAAGCCCCTTAAAGTACGTGCTTGAGAACACTCATTGCTGCCAAAAGTATTCTTTGTTCCAGCCAACAAGTGAAGGTAGAGCCCATCTCCCAGTCTCTGCGGGAGGGTGAAAATGAAAGTGAAGTCGCTCAGTCATGTCTGACTCTTTGCAACCCCATGGACTGTAACCTATCAGGCTCCTCCATCCATGGGATTCTCCAGGCAGGAATACTGGAGTGGGTTGCCATTTCCTTCTCCAGCAGATCTTCCCAACCCAGGGATCGAACCTGGATCTCCTGCATTGTAGGCAGACACTTAACCGTCTGAGCCACCAGGGAAGTCTCTGCAGGAGGTTGGGAGCCTAATTTTATAAGGGTTTCATATGGACCTGCCCTCCACCCCTTCCTGCTGTGTGTAAGCTTTCACCTTTCTGACTTGGCTAAGCCTCTGCTTACAACACCTCCCTTCTCCTTCTCCCTTTAAAACACCCAGTTGTTGTTGTTGGTGGTGGTTTAGTTGCTAAGTTGTGTCCGACTCTTGCGACCCCAGGGACTGTAGCCTGCCAGGCTCCTCTGTCTATGGGATCCTCCAGGCAAGAATACTGGAGTGGGTTGCCATTTCCTTCTCCAAAACACCCAGTTATCTCTGTACAAATCAAAAGTGAGTTCAGTTCATGCTTAACTCCTTTCCCTACTGAAGTAGTAGATTACTGATTATAATCTGTCCTTACCTAATCTCTTGCCTGTAATATGGGAGACCTAGGTTCAATCCCTGGGTGGGGGAGATCCCCTGGAGGAGGGCATGGCAACCCACTCCAGTATTCTTGCCTGGAGAATCCCATGTAACAGAGGAACCTGGCGGGCTACAGTCCATGGGGTCGCAAAGAGTCGGACACGACTGAGCGACTATGCACAGCACAATGTCTAGTTTTATCCACCTTTGATACCTGTATCACCATTAGGAAAAAATATTAGAGGTTAAGACCCATGTGCTCCAGAAACAAATGCTATAGAACCAAAAACCTAGAGATGACTGCCCTCTACTGGCCAAAAATCTGGGTTTGGCAAGAAACATTCTCCCCCCCCCACCGACACCCAATTCCTGTATACATGCAAAGCTATCGCTCTTTGTTATAAACATGACTTCTAGGCAAACTGATCATTAGAAACCATCACACTCAGAGCCAGCCAAATTTGAGCAGGTAGTGTGGCTAACTGTTTTGGCTGGTCGGTTCAGCTGTGGGTAGACTATTCCAAAGTGCTCATTTACTGTCTCAGAAGGCATCTTTATAAGCCTCCTCAGAGGGACAAAACAAACTCAGAAACACTGCACTACTCCACATAAATGCAATGACTCCTCCTTTATGTTACCGGACCAAGGGAGTTTGCTGATGACCTTGTTTAAATTTTGTTTTTACTTTTGTTGAGGTGCAACTGACATCTTATAATACATTTAAAGCACACAGTGTGAGGCTTTGCCATATGTAGACAGTGTGAAAGGATTCTTCAACTGAGTTAAAAAATTTATCACTCATATATTTACCCTTTTTCTTGGTGAGAGCACAAGATTTACCCTCTTAGAAAATTTCAATTATACACTACTGTATCATCAACTATAGTCACCGCACTCTGCATTAGATCTTCAGCCCTTATTCATCTTATGTATGAAAGTCAAACCCTTCTATCAATCTCTTCTCATTTCCGCCACCACCCTCATTCCCTGGCAATCACCACTGAACTCTCTGTTTCTGTGAGTCTGATGTGTTTGTTAGAGTGCATATGTAAGTGATGTCACATAATATTTTTCTTTGTCTGTCTGACATTTTAATTAGCATAATGCCCTCCAGGTTCATCCATGTTGTCAAGAATAGCAGGATTTTCTTTTTTCATTTTAAGTCATTTGCATAGCATTCTATTGCCCACATATATCACATTTTCTGCCTTCATCTTTGACAGACACTTGGCTTTTTCCCGTACATGGGTGATCATGAATAATGCTGTAGTGAATATGGCAATACAGACATCTCTTCGAGATTATGATTTCATTGCCTTTGGATATATACCCAGAGGTGGAATTGCTCGATCACGTGGTAGTTCTATTTTTAAAACCTCCATACTATT
Source organism: Oryx dammah (assembly GCF_014754425.2). Lineage (NCBI taxonomy): Eukaryota > Metazoa > Chordata > Mammalia > Artiodactyla > Bovidae > Oryx > Oryx dammah. Next base: position 50,451,759 of record NW_024070204.1, on the reverse strand, counting down.
TTCCACAGTGACTGTACCAGTTTTATATTTCCGCCAAGAGTATACAAAGATTTCCTTTTTCCCCCCATATCTTGCCGGCTTTTGGTATCTCTTTTCTTTTTCATAATAGACACCCAACAGGTGTAAGGTGGCATCTCACTATGGCTTTGACCTGCACTTCCCTGAGTTTTAGTGAGGTTTGGCACATTTTCATGTACCTCTTGGCTATTTGTATGTCTTTGGAAAAATGTCTATTCGAGTTTCTTCTGCATTTTTAATTTGGTTATTATTATTAGTTATTGACTTGTGTAAGTTCCCTGTATATCTTGAATACTAATGCATTATCAGGAAAATGTTTGGTGAATATTATCTCCCATTCTGTATGTGCCTTTTCCTTTTGTTGATGATTTCCTTTGCTCTGTAGTAGCTTTTTAGTTTGATAGAGGCTGATGACATTGTTTACCTGCAGCTTGTTTGATCTTTTATTTTTTAACCCCTTATATTGAAAACAATTTTTTTTCTTTATTCTTTGTTCACTGTAGGAAATCTGAAAACTATAGAAACCTTAAAGGGACAGCACTGATAAAACTACACTTTAAAAACTAATAAGAAAATTACAATGAGCCACTGTCCTAAAGTGTTCTCTCTCCTACTTCTCTCTCAGATTTTTTAGCATAACTTCTAAGCAGTCATTGGATTTCCCTGCTCTTGACTCGGATGGCTACTCAGCCCAGGATCTCACTCTCTATTGACCCCACTGAGACCATTGCCTGGAGCTGGAGGCTGTGGCTACTTCCTTCCTCTCCAGGTATCTCCACAGCTCTCTGCTCACTCCTGCCAGTTTTAGAGGAAGAGCCACCTTTCTTCTTCTGAGGGCACGTTCTTCTCCCTTTCCTTGCGCTCTGCCCTCCACTGTATTCCGTCAGTCTTCACTGTCCAACATCTTGAGTTACTCTTTCTGTTAACAAAAGCCATTTCAGCCCCAATCACCTGGCAAATAGTATTAAAAGTGGTATTCCATTTTCCTTGCTATCACTGCCCAACTTTTTGAATGATCTAAACATTCAAATGTTTGAATGATCTACCCTAAAATAGGGTAGACTATTACCTCTACCCTACCTGCAGAAACCGCATTCACAAAGATTTGTATCTAGCTATTATTCTCCTTGACTCTTCTGCAGTGTTTTGCATTTCTCATTACCCCTCTTTTTTGCCATCACACTTACCTCCTGGGCTGCAGCCTCTGCTGCCTTCTCTTCTGATTCTCTTCCTTGCCCCTGACTTTTTCTGGTCCTTTTCTCTCTCCTCAAGTCTTATAACTCACAGGACTTCAGGAGTTTTGGTCCCTGTACTCACTAATAAAATAACAGTGAAAATTATGTACCACCTCACACATTTTAAAGTTGATATGTAAAGGTTTTCATAAGATTAAGAGTCAGAAGGAATATGTAACACACTGAATATTGTATGTGTGCCTTTAATACACTTTTGACAAAACTACAAGTTGCATCTTCAATTTATGGAAAACTTCCACTATATAATTTAATTGGCAAACACAGCCTTCACTGCCAAACCGATCCATCAGAAAACTGACTTCGTGTTCTAATTCAAATAAATGTGTTAAAACCTATCTCTGTGTCAACGATCCTGCTTCTAAATTCTAGATCTTCGGCAAGGGAAAGGAAGAAGTAAAAAAGGAAAAAGAAACGAAAAGAAGTGATGAGGCATGAGCCTTGCCACGTGTTTCCCACTTGAAGGAAGCTTCTTGCAGAAGCCCTGCAGTCTCAAATGTTCTCTTTATTCTCAGGGCTCCAGAGGTGTTTACGAAACTGATGTCAGTCATCAGTTAGATCCCTTAATCTATAACTTGCTTAATAAACAATACCCTGTAAACTGTCTTCACTGACTAAGCTCCTTTTGATTGTTCCTGCAAATTGTATACTCTACAAACTTCAGGTAGCCTAGACAATATATCCCAAGATTCCTTTATCTGCCCTCCATAAGTAACACTTCTGATACATGGGTCACCATGGTAATGCTTGCTTGTTTGTTAGGAACTTGGAGTAATCTTTTGTCTAGTCTGAGCTGGTTAAGCTGGTTGGGACTACTGACCTTCCAAGTGGGCTGGCAAGAGTGTCCCACAGATGACCATTCAACCTCAGAGGGCCAAAACTCCACCCTCAGATCATGCTAACGCCATCATTTTCTGTTCACATATCCCATGCAGTAGCATGTAACTCAGATATGTCTGTACAGAATACTGATTACCTCACCTTTCCCCTACATCCAATCTCCTTTCCCCACACCTAAGACCACTCTGCCTCTCTGTCCTATAAATATCCCAAGCCCTTACCTTTAGGGAGGCAAATCTGAGATTCCTTCTCCTGTCTTTTCATTTAGCTGCCTCATGAATAAACCTATTATTTGCGACAAATCTCAGTGTGTCAGCATCTGGCTTGCCGTGTGTCGAGCAAATGAACCTGGTTCAATAACATTTACAGCTGGAGGAAATGCACAAGAGAACAATTCTGGTTAAATGAATGGATAGATGGAAGGATGGATGCACATATGAGAGGCATGCTCTCCTATTGTAAAATGGAAGGGCAATTGTGAGAGAGAAATTGGGAAAGGAGAATAAGCAGATGGGGCATTTGCAGACAGACAAATGAGTTTTAGGAGAGAGTTCATGTAATAATAGCTCTGTTGACTAAAAAATATAATCACGATCTGAAAGTAGCGTTATTTTATTTGGTGGGAATGTTTAGGACTCCAAGCCCAGGAGACAGCATTTCAGTACCTCTGAGAAAACTGCTCTAAGGAGGCAGGAGGGGGAGTCAGGCTATAAACAAGTTTGCAACAAAGGGAGCAGGCAGTCTGAACATCAAAGATCAGATATAAGGAAGTTGGCATTCTATGTATGGGAAATGTAAGCCTTTGGGCTCACTGAATTCATTCCTTTCATATGCATCTCAGCTATCTGGGGCCAAATCCTGTTTCCTTGTTCACCTGAAGGAGTGGCAGATGGCTGCTTCTTGCATTCCCGCCACCCAAGCACCTCTGCAATCTCTGTGGGGGTGGAGGCATTTGGTGGATTGCAGTTTGGGGAGCTCTCATTCACATCTGGAGGCCAGAAATCACTGATGGCTGTGACATTTCTTGTTTATTGATATGGCAGGAGATATTTTCATTTCATAGTCCCTCTCCATGGTTATAAATCTGACCATATTTTGGAGACATTTCATGACCCTTTTTTTTGGTCCCACTGCACTGGAAGGCACATCCCAGATCAGGAGAAGGTCACTGACAAATCACTCCAGGTGTTACTTTCTGGACTAGGCCCACTGATAAATAATAAAAAATTCTCTGGATCCTCTATCTTCTAACCTAATAGGATCCGGGAAATACTTCTCTTCTTGCCTCTCCCCATACTTAGAATCACACTATTATAATTATTCTATGTAATAAACGTGCTCTATTTCTTCAAGATGTTTAGCTATCAGTATTTTGGCTGGAGGCCTGGTTATACATCATGCACTACAAAACACAACAGTCTTATAAAATAAACAGATTACAAGTAATACTGCTAATATCCTGATTAAAATTACAAACAGAGATTTAGGCCATGAGCTTTCAGAACCAAACCATCTTTGTAAAGTATCACAAAGGCTAGGAAGTGGGTCATCTAAGGAAGGAATCTGATTTTTCATGTGAGTCATTAAATATTTTACATTAGAGGATTCATCTGGTGTGTAAACACAACATTCAATTTGAATTACAGCACAGATGCCCGTTTAGATGCTGTAAGACTATCAAGGGCCAAACAACTTTGTAAGATAGCTTTTCTCATAGAGACCTCAAAATTTAGTAGGCCAATAGCCTGGCTGCTATCACTTAATGCCCCTTGGGTGAATTTTATTAAGTCTTCAATGTGAGAAATAACATTTTCCAATCCTACCAAAGGTGCAAAAACAGCTGCTAAGTGACAATACCAGTGAAACACAGATCTCCTGGTCCATCGGGCTCATATTGATGGTAAATTTGCTGGAAACACATCTAAGTTTGTATGTAACTGGCCTTGAGCCCAAGGGAATCCTAAAGTACACCTTTCTAGCCATCCTGGTGGAAGCCAGGGCCATAGACTGGACCCACAAAGCCATTGATTCCTGTTAGGTTGCAGCCAGTATATTCCTGGACATCTGACCAAATCTGTTTCATAGCAATCACCGTCTTTAAGAGAAATGGTATATTGGTAGTTTTCACAAGGCTGCTACTAAGTCGCTTCAGTCGTGTCCGACTCTGTGTGACCCCATAGACGGCAGCCCACCAGGCTCCGCCATCCCTGGGATTCTCCAGGCAAGAACACTGGAGTGGGTTGCCATTTCCTTCTCCAATGCATGAAAGTGAAAAGTGAAAGTGAAGTCACTCAGTCATGTCCGACTCTTCGAGACCCCATGGACTGCAGCCTACCAGGCTCCTCCGTCCATAGGATTTTTCCAGGCAAGAGTACTGGAGTGGGGTTCCATTGGCACCTGATCTAATTTTCCAGTGCTATTAGGCTAGTTACCTTTGGTATGATTTAATTGATCCCAGTATTGTGGGGGAGACTTTTAGGCTTAGACAACCACAGACTGGTGTTAGACAGATAAATGCATCCCATAACTGAGGAAGTGTCCCTCCTAATAGTCTAGAGGTTATGTTTTTAAACTGTAATTTTGCTTGTTGCTCTGATTGAATTTGAGTAACCTTAAGGGAAAAATTCATATTTATGGCCAGGGTCACAATAAGTATGTTTGATTGCCCAAGTGAGTGGGTTCCATCTAGTGATATCAGTAATAGCCCAGACAGAACTATAATCCCTTTCTTCTAAAAAAAAACTTTCTAAGAGCCATTCAATCGGAGCCTTGGAGAAGAGAAACCTTCCAGGGTAAATGAGAAGTATTAGATGCAGGTAACTGACTACAAACAGAACAATTTGACTGATTTCTGAAATTTGCATAAGATTGTGCTCGTGATAGAAAAACATTTGATTCCTGTGTAAGAGTTCAAGAAACTAAGAAAATGTTATCAACAGTCACACGGGTCAGGTCCAGCATCTTGGGACAGTTGTTTACTTCCGAAGTCATCTTCTCATCCTGATGTTGCTGTTCCCTTATTATCAGAACATTGCTTAAAGGTGAGTTTGAGGTCAGCAGTTCTATCCATAGACCAGACTGGTACAGAAGCTCTTGGCTCAGATGGTAAAGAATCTGCCTGCAATGCAGGAGACCTGGGTTTGTTTCCTCAGTTAGGAAGATCTTCTAGAGAAGGGAATGGCAACCCACTCCAGTGTTCTTGCCTGGAGAATTCCATGACAGAGGAGCCCGGCGGGCTACAATCCATGGGGTCACAGAGTCAGAAACAATTGAGCAACTAACAGTTTCACTTTCAGGAATCCAAGAGTCCATTCCCTTCAGTTTTGCTGTGCATGGACTAGTCAAAAGAATCTGATAAGGGCCCTTCCATTTAGTTTGGAGGGAGTCCTTTAAATGATGTCTTTTCCAACATACATAATCTCCTGGTTGTAAGTCATGAGACTTTGAGGATAGATAACTGTGATAAGCTTCAGAAAAAAGTTAGAATAATTTGTCAACAATTTGATTAAACCCTTACAATAATATATGTCCCTTAAGTAATATAAGATCATAGTCTTTCAGCCAATCTCACTGGTCTCCCTGTAATAATCTCAAAGAGAGACAAATGATGTTTGCCAAAGGAGTGGATCTGAGGTTGAAGAGCACCAATGGAATAAGCATCTATAACTCTAACCAACTGAGTTTCAATTGTTACATTTGTCCTTTCCACTAACCCAGAAGACTGGGGGATGACAGGCACAATGGAAATGTTGCATAATTGGCCAAATTTTACAAACTTCCTTAACAATTTGTCTAGTAAAATGGGTCCCTCTGTCACTATGCTGTTCAGGAGTTACCTCAATACTGCCATAGTACTGAAGGTCAGTTATACTTCAAAAATAAACAAAAAACTCGTAGGAAAAAAAGAGTTCAAATTTGTGGTTATCAGAGGTAGGGGATGGGGGAAGGGGAACTGGATGAAGACAATCAAAAGTACAAACTTCCAGTTATAAGATAAATATAGCATACTGTTATATGTTACATGCAAAGTTGTTAAGAAGAGTAAGTTAGGGACTTTGGGAAGGCCATGTACACATTGCTATATTTGAAATGGATAACCAGCAAGGACCTACCTATCATATAGCACTTGGAACTCTGCTCAGCCTGAATGGGAGAGGGGTTTGGGGAGAATGGATACATGTGTATGTATGGCTGAGTCACTTAGCTGTTCCTCTGAAACTGCCACAGGATTGTTAATTGGCTATACCCCAATACAAACTCGGAGAAGGCAATGGCATCCCACTCCAGTACTCTTGCCTGAAAAATCCCATGGACGGAGGAGCCTGGTAGGATGAGGACAATGGGGTCACGAAGAGTTGAACACAACTGAGGACTTCACTTTCACTTTTCACTTTAATGCATTGGAGGAGGAAATGGCAACCCACTCCAGTGTTCTTGCCTGGAGAATCTCAGGGACAGGGGAGCCTGGTGGACTGCTGTCTATGGGGTCACAGAGTCGGACACAACTGATGCAACTTAGCAGCAGTAGCAGCAGCAGCAGCAATACAAAATAAAAGTTCACAGTTTGAGAAAAAACAAACAAACAAACAAGTAAATCCTTAGTTCTTAACATAAGGAAAAATCTTTTTTTTCTATTTAATTTTGTATCTATATGAGGTGATAAAAGTTCATTAAATTTATTGCAATAATCATTTCATGTTATATGTATGTCAAGTTATTATGGGGTATATATTAATTTTGAAGTGTGTGCTGTCTGCTGAGTCACTTCAGTTGTGTCCGACTCTGTGTGCCGCTATGGACTGTAGCCCACCAGGCTCCTCTCTCCGTGGGATTCTCCAGGCAAGAATACTGGAGTGGGTTGCCATGTCCTTCTCCAGGGGATCTTCCCAACCCAGGGGTCAAACCTGGGTTTGATTACATGCAGATTCTTTATCATCTGAGTCACTCTGGAAGCTCCAAACTTAAACAGTGCTATATGTTGATTATTTCTCAGTAAAACTGGAAGAAGAAAAAAAGAAAAAGCTCCTAAATGAACAAGAAATTTGAAAGTACACGTGTAGAGGATAAGCAACCCGTAAGGATTCACAAAGAGAGAAAGATGTTCTTGAAAAAAATTTTTTTTAGATGTCAATGAGACAAAAGGTTTTTTATTTATAAGAGTGAGGAAAAGTATTAATAAAACATCTTTACCTTGTTTTTGTATTATATGCTCATAATAATTTTTTATTTATAAAAATATAGATAATTTGATTTTAGAAAATAGCTGTGTCCTTTAAGATAGATTCAAAAGTAAGATTACTTTTTATGCTGACGCTACATAAGGCAATGGAATGGTGAGTAGAGTATGACTAAGAACAGTAGCATTGTAAGCAACCTACAGCATTGATTGGCATTATCTTTTTGTACCAGTAGAGGGAGATCTAAATCCACTATAGAAATTAGTAATTTCAGTTTGTGCAATAGTTAATGAAGGGAAAGCAGAGCTGCTCTTAAACACTGTTATTATCAAGTCCAGGAAACAGATAGTTAGGTAACAGGTAAATAGACAGAAGAATGAATAAAAGTTTGGTCAACTATTTTGATAAATGTATAATATAAACCTTCATCAAAGATTACTGGCAGGATTTGCCACAGAGTTTCATTTACTTACAAAATGCTAGTTTGTCAAACTTAAAAGATATTTAACATAAGTTCAGTTCAGTCGCTCAGTTGTGTCCAACTCTTTGCAACCCCATGAATCGCAGCACACCAGGCCTCCCTGTCCATCACCAACTCCCAGAGTTCAGTCAGACTCACGTCCATCAAGTCCATGACGCCATCCAGCCATCTAGCCATCTCATCCTCAGTCGTCCCCTTCTCCTGCCCCCAATCCCTCCCAGCATCAGAGGCTTTTCCAATGAGTCAACTCTTCGCATGAGGTGGCCAAAGTATTGGAGTTTCAGCTTTAGCATCAGTCCTTCCAAAGAACACCCAGGACTGATCCCCTTTAGAATGGACTGGTTGGGTCTCCTTGCACTCCAAGGGACTCTCAAGAGTCTTCTCCAACACCACAGTTCAAAAGCATCAATTCTTTGGCTCTCAGCTTTCTTCACAGTCCAACTCTCACATCCATACATGACCACAGGAAAAACCATAGCCTTGACTAGACGGACCTTTGTTGGCAAAGTAATGTCTCTACTTTTGAATATGCTGTCTAGGTTAGTCATAACTTTTCTTCCAAGGAGTAAGCGTCTTTTAATTTCAACCGCAATCACCATCTGCAGTGATTTTGGAGCCCAGAAAAATAAAGTCTGACACTGTTTCCCCATCTATTTGCCATGAAGTGATGGGACCAGATGCCATGATCTTTGTTTTCTGAATGTTGAGCCAACTTTTTCACTCTCCTCTTTCACTTTCATCAAGAGGCTTTTTAGCTCCTCTTCACTTTCTGCCATAAGGGTGGTGTCATCTGCATATCTGAGGTAATTGATATTTCTCCCAGCAATCTTGATTCCATCCAGCTTGTGCTTCTTCCAGCCCAGCATTTCTCATGATGTACTCTGCATATAAGTTAAATAAGCAGGATGACAATATACAGCCTTGACGTAATCCTTTTCCTATTTGGAACCAGTCTGTTGTTCCATGTCCAGTTCTAACTGTTGCTTCCTGACCTGCATATAAGTTTCTCAAGAGGCAGGTCAGGTGGCCTGGTATTCCCATCTCTTTCAGATTTTTCTGGGCACTGACTGTGGCTCAGATCATGAACTCCTTATTGCCAAATTCAGACTTAAATTGAAGAAAGTAGGGAAAACCACTAGACCATTCAGGTATGACCTAAATCAAATCCCTTATGATTATACAGTGGAAGTGAGAAATAGATTTAAGGGCCTAGATCTGATAGATAGAGTGCCTGATGAACTATGAATGGAGGTTCATGACATTGTACAGGAGACAGAGATCAAGACCACCCCCATGGAGAAGAAATGCAAAAAAGCAAAATGGCTATCTGAGGAGGCCTTACAAATAGCTATGAAAAGAAGAGAAGTGAAAAGCAAAGGAGAAAAGGAAAGATATAAGTATCTGAATGCAGAGTTCCAAAGAATAGCAAGAAGAGATAAGAAAGCTTTCCTCAGTGATCAGTGCAAAGAAATAGAGGAAAACAACAGAATGGGAAAGACTAGAGATCTTGTCAAGAAAATTAGAGATACCAAGGGAACATTTCATGCAAAGATGGGCTCGATAAAGGTATGGACCTAATAGAAGCAGAAGATATTAAGAAGAGGTGGCAAGAATACACAGAAGAACTGTACAAAACAGATCTTCACGACCCAGATAATCATGATGGTGTGATCATTCACCTAGAGCCAGACATCCTGGAATGTGAAGTCAAGTGGGCCTTAGGAAGCATCACTACGAACAAAGCTAGTGGAGGTGATGGAATTCCAGTTAAGCCATTTCAAATCCTAAAAGATGATGCTGTGCAAGGGCTGCACTTAATATGTCAGCACATTTGGAAAACTCAGCAGTGGCCACAGGACTGGAAAAGGTCAGTTTTCATTCCAATCCCAAAGAAAGGCAATGCCAAAGAATGCTCAAACTACCGCACAATTGCACTCATCTCACACACTAGTAAAGTAATGCTCAAAATTCTCCAAGCCAGGCTTCAGCAATATGTGAACCGTGAACTTCCAGATGTTCAAGCTGGTTTTAGAAAAGGCAGAGGAACCAGAGATCAAATTGCCAACATCTGCTGGATCATGGAAAAAGCAAGAGAGTTCCAGAAAAAGATATTTAACATGTTTATATTTAAATTTAAAACCTAAAATTAACCTTTTAATGTTATTTTTCAAAGTGTTAGAACTTAAATTTAAATATCTAACCAAGTAGGTGTATTGTGATGAATATAAAATGAGGTTTCGTTCTTTTCACCTTCCTCGGTGCTCAGGCTATTTCAGTGGAGATGTAACATGGCTAGCCTAGCCCCTGTAGCCTCCTAGCAATGCACACATATAAAAAAATGTTCTTCTCATTGTTTCACTTCCATCAAATCATTATACTGGTCAGGACTGTGTACATTTTTTTTTTTAAACCTGGATTTAAGGTACTCACGACTGGACTAACCATTGTCCTTGGCTCATGACATATCATTGGTCTCTCCAGGCACATGTCTTGCTTGAGTGTTCCCATATTCCAACCCAGGAACTGATCACTGACAACAAAGATTTGCATGTTCTTTCCTTCTATTATATCCCTTGCCTCACTCACACAAGGTAAAATAACTATTGTTCTAAATGTACTGCTTATCATTTCCATGTTTTTTTAAGTAGTGTTTTAAATCAATACAAACATATGTATAAACAAAATAAAGAGATTTAGTTCTTGTATTTTATAAAAGAATAATCTTTAATTTCCATTTTAAAAAAGTAAACATTAAGATTTATTCATACTGATATAGATATGTGTTAATTCATTGATTTTCATATAATATCCCATTATGTATACATACCACCATTTATTTATCCCTTCTCCTATCTTATGGGCATTTGGCTTATATGGGTTTTTTTTCTTTTCTCAATCCTTTTCATTGGAAGGACTGGTGCTGAAGCTGAAGCTCCAATACTCTGGTAACCTGATGTGAAGAGCCAACTCACTGGAAAAGACCCTGATGTTGGGAAAGACAGGGCAAGAGGAGAAGGAGGCAACAGAGGATGAGATGGTTGGGTGGCATCACTGACTCAATGGACATGAGTTTGAGCAAACCCTGGGAGATAGTGAAGGACAGGGAAGTCTGGCAGGCTGCAATTCATGGGATCGCAAAGAGTCAAACATGACTGAGTGACTGAACAACAACAACCACTATTTATTTACCCTTTCTTGTATCTTATGGGCATTTGGTTTATGTGGGTTTTTTTCTTTTTTCAATCACCGAAAGCACCGTCATGACATTGCTTGTATATGTGTCTCCTGGTACATATGTGCAAGTATTTCTCTTGATGGATTGTAGGGTATAAGAATGATCAACTGACACTCTTAACAAAATTGTACATGCAAATTGCTGATCTACTTTTTTTCCAACCCTTGATATGTTTAGGCTTCCTAACCTTTTCCTATTGAATGAACTTAAATGGTCTTGATTTATATTTCCCTAGTTATTACTGACTTTGAGAAACTCACCTTATTTATTGGCTATAAGTAGCTCCTTTTCTATTAAATACTTTATATTTTTTACTTATTTTTATGTATATTAGGTCATTTTTCTTGCCAATATGTAGGAGTCCTTTATATTTCTTTTAGTTATATGTATACAAATCTTTCTACCAACTTATAGCTTGTCTTTTTACTTTAAGGTGTCTTTTAATGAATCAAATTTCTTAATTTTAATTTAGACAAATTTATCAATTTCTTGTTATATGGTTAATGTGATTTGCACATTGAAAAATCTTTGCCTTTATTGAACAGACTGTTCTTTTCCCATAATATATTTTTGGACATATATAAAGGATAGTCTCTTCAATAAATGGTGCTGGGAAATCTGGATAGTCACATCAAAAGAATGAAACTGGACCATTATCTTTATCCCACGCACAAAAGTCAACTCAAAATAGATTAATTATTGAAACCACAAAACTAGAAGAAAACATGGGCTAAAGTCCTTTACATTAGTCTTGGCTACGATATTTTGGATTTGACAGCAAAAGGTAATACAAGCTAGAAACAGACAAGGGGAACTACATCAAAGAAAGCTTTTATACAACAAAGGAAATCATCCACAAAATGAAAAGAAAACCTACATAATGAGAGAAAATATTTTCAAATCAGGTGTCTAATAAGGAGTTACTTACTTCCCTCTTTACCTCTACTGTAAAGAGGTAAGTAATCTGATTAAAAATGGGTAGAAGATAAATGATCCAGCAATCCCATTCCTGGGCATATATCTGGAGAAATCTAATTTGAACAGATATATGCAGCCCAATGTTCACAGTGGTATTATTTACAACAGCCAAGACGTGGAGGCAACGTAAAAGCCCACAGAGAGATGATAAGTAAAAAAAGATGTGGCACACGCCTGTGATGGGATCCTGCTCAGCAATAAAAAGGAGTGAAATAACGCCATTCGTAGCAACACAGACGGACCCAGGGATTATCATGAAGTAAAATAAGTCAAAGACAAACATCACATGATACCACATACATGTGCAATCTAAAATATGCTACAAATAAACTTATATACAAAACAGAAACATACAGACATAGAAAACAAATTTACAGGGAAGTCTGACATGCTGCAGTCTATGGGGTCACAGAGAGCGGGACATGACTTAGAGCCTGAACAACAACAACAAAGGGGAAATGGGTGGGGGGAGGAATAAATCAGGAGTTTGGGGTTAGGAGATACAAACTACTATATATAAAATAGATAAACAACAAGGTCCTACCATATAGCACAGGGAAGTATATTCAGCATCCTCTAATAAATCATAGTGGAAAATAACATGAAAAAGAATATATATACACACACATATATATATATTTGATCACTTTGCTGTATACTAAAAACTAATACAACATTGTAAATCAAGTATGTTTCAATTTAAAAAAATGGGCAGAAGACTTCAATGGATATTTCCAAAGAAGACCTACAAAAGGCCAGTAAGTAAATGAAAAGATGCTCAACATCATTAATCATCAAGGAAAGACAAATCTAAACTACAGAGATATCATCTCATACTTCTTTAGAATGGCTATCATTAAAGAGATAAGAAAGAGCAAGTGTTGGTGCGGATGTGGAGAAAGGGGAACCCTTATACAATGTTGGTGGGAATATAAATTAGTACAACCACTATGGAAAACAAAATGGAGACTCCTCAAAAAATTAAAAATAGGATTACCATATGACCCAGCAGGCCCATTTCTGGGTATATAATCAAAGGAAATGAAATCATAATCTTGAAGAGATATCAATATTCCCAAGTTCACTGTAGCACTTTTAAAGGCCATCAAGGTATAGAAACAAACTATCCATTAATGGATGAATGGATAAAGAAAATATTAGACACACACACACACATAATGGAATATGATTTAGCCATACAACAGAAGGAAGTCCTGCCATTTACAATAAGCTGGATATACCTTGAGGTATTTATGTTAAATTTATAAAAGAGAGAAAGACAATGAATATTCTCATTTATATGTGAAATTTAAAAATAAAATTTAACTCATATTCAGAGCTCAAAGAGAAAGGTCAGCAGTTAACAGAAGGCAGGGAAGGTAGGCAAAATGGGTAAAGGAGGTCAAAAGGTACAAACTCCCTATTATAAAGTAAATAAGTCCTGGGGATGTAAAGCATGGTGACTCTAGTTAACATTCTGTTGTTGCTGTTTAGTTGCCAAGTTGTGTCTGTCTCTTTGCAATTTTGTGGACTCTAGTCCACCAGACTCCTCTGCCCATGGGATTTCCCAGGCAAGAATACTGGAGTGGGTTGCCATTTCCTTCTCCAGGGCATCTTCCCTCTCCAAGGATTGAACCCATTTCTCCTGAATTGGCTGACAGATTCTTGACCATTGAGCCACCAGGGAACACTCGAGTTAACTATACGGTATCATATATTTAGACTCTTGGTGACCCTTTGGACTGTAGCCCACTAGGTTCCTCTGGGCCATGAGATTTTCCCAGCAAGAATACCAGAGTGGGTTGCCGTTTCCTCCTCCAGGGGATCTTCCTGACCCAGGGACTGAACCAGCAGCTCTTGCGTCTCCTGTGCTGCAGGTGAATTGTTTACTGCTGAGCCGTCAGGGAAGCCCTGTTGAGGGAGGAGGTCTTAAAATTTACTGTCATACAGTTGCGGAGAAGAATCAGTTTTGACTCCATGTTGGAAATGTTTCTTTGACTTGTTTTTCATTGATGTTGTTGTTATAATCATACATAATGGCCTACCTCAGAGGACCCTGCTCCTATGCCTGACAGTTAAACTAAAGAGGCTCTGTTCAGCTCCCAGAGAGATCATCTGACCCTGCCCACCTGTGAAGGCTGCAAGACAGAAGAGATTAACACATCCCTTCCCTGATGCTTCCTTGGTGACTCAGAGGATAAAGAATCTGCCCACAGTGCAGAAGATTTGGGTGTGATCCCTAGGTCAGGAAGATCCCTCAAGGGAATAGCTATGCACTCCAGTATTCTTGCCTGGAGAATTCCATGGACAGAGGAGCCTGGGAGGGGTACAGTCCCTGGGCTCCAAAGCCCATGGGGTCACAAAGAGTTGGACATGACTGAGTGACTAACACTTCTTTCTTTTCCCTGATGCTGGCCATTTCTGGAGATGTTTTCCAAGATTGACGGCCCTTTTAACTTTTTCATTTTCTCTCCCTCTTTGCCTTTTGACTTCAGTTTCTCACAGCTTCTCTCTCTGGTTCTATAACAGAACCTTGCATCCAGGCCCCTAACAAGATGGCTATTTCGAGACATTAGTCTGCCATCTTCTCAGTTAACCAGCTTTCCAAATAAAGTTGTATTCTTTGCCTGAACACCTCATCTCTTGGATTTGTTGGCCTGTATTGCATTGAGCAGAGCTCACTGAATGATTGAGCACGCCTGTGATGATCAGAGCCTCCATATCTCAGACTCAGTAACAACACAAGAAAAAAATATTGGGACTATGTGTGGTGATACAAATTGTGTTAGCTGTTTCACCATATATATCTATGTGTGTGTGTGTGCCCAGTCACTTAGTTGTGTCCAACACTTTTGTGACCCTATGAACCATAGCCCACCCAGTTCCTCTGCCCATGGAATTTTCCAGGCAAGAATACTGGAGTTGGTTGTCATTTCTAATAGTTTGTTGTTGTTTAATTGCTAAGTCATGTCTGACTCTTTTGAGACCCCATGGACTGTAGCCCACCAGGGCCCTCTGCCTATGGAATTCTCCAGGCAAGAATACTGGAGTGGGTGTCATTCCTTTCTCCAGGGGATCTTCCCGACACAGGGACTGAACCCATGTCTCCTTCATTAGCAGGTGAATTTTTTACCCCTGAGCCACCAGGGTATTACATGTCAACTCTATAACTCTATCTCAATTAAAAAAAACTTTCCCCACCATATGCTCTGAACATTAGTTGCCTATTGTTTCCTACTGATATTTTGTTTTGTTCTTAAAGTCTTTATTCCATCTGAAGTAGATTTTTTTTGTACCTTGTGTGTGTTATGGCCTAAAAATTGTTTTCCTTCAAAATTCATGTATCAAATCCCTAGCCCCCCAGTACCTCAGAAAGTGACTGTATTTAGAGTTAGGGGTGATTAAGGTTTAAATGATGCCATTTGGGTGGGCCGTAAATTCCCCTGGAGAAGGGATAGGCTACCCACTCCAGTATTCTTGGGCTTCCCTGATGGCTCAGAAGGTAAAGAATCCGCCTGCAAGGGAGACCTGGGCTCTGGCCCTGAGTTGGGAAGATGCCTGGAGGAGGGCATGGCAATCAACTCCAGTATTTTTGCCTGGAGAATCCCCATGGACAGAGGAGCCTGGCGGGCTAGTCCATGGGGTCACAGAGTCAGACAGGACAGAGCGACTAAGCACAGCATAGCACAATCCAGTCTAACTGCTGTCCTTGTAACAGGAAATTTGGACTCACAAGGGAGCACCAGCGATGCTCGCTCATAAAGGAATGATCACACGAAGACAAGAAGATAAGGTAGCCAACTGCAAGTCAAAGAGAGAGGCCCCAGGAGGAATACCTTGATCCTGGACTTCTAGCCTCCAGGGAGAGAAAGTAAATTTCTGTAAATTGAGCATTCAGACTGTGGTATTCTGTCAAGGCAGCCCTAGAAAACTAATACAGTGTAAGATACAGACTTCATTTTTTTTTTAATATGGAAAAGTCAATTTTCTACTTTCATTTATTGGATAGTCTCCTTTCCTCACTAACCTATCATGCTTCCTCTGCCATATACCACAACTCTCCATACACGTGCATCTATATCTAGGCTCATATACCACAATTCTATATACATGTGCATCTGCTTCTAGGCTATATATGTGCCTTTATTTCTAGGCTCTTTAAACTATTTCACTGGTTAGTTTATCCCTATGAGAGGACCAAAGTTTCTTCATTGCTCTAGCTTAACAGAACAACTTAATAACTTACAGTCTTGATGACTGGTAGAGGAAAGACCTTCCTTTTCCTAATTTTTCTATAAAGTTACTTTGCTCTTTTTGATCACTTACAGTTTCATATAAAATTTGCAATAAGCGTGTCAAGTTTCACTAAAAATAATATTAGGATACTGCTTTACATTAAATCTAGAGAACTACAGGAAAATATTTTAATTAAAGATTTATCTTCATTTGAAAGTACATTTATTTCCTTTTCTGCTCTACTAGTAATTTTAGTTCTGTCCACATGAGGGCACTAGAAACCAAGAAAAAAATCAGATTTTTTTTTTCATAATTGGACAGAAGACTCAATAACACATATTCATGTTAGTATTTTATTAAGTGCTCAAATGTTTTGGAGGATAGACCTGTATTTCCTATGGCATGTTCAACAAACAGTACATCAAATGCTTAAGTAAATTTGGTAAACAGATATACAATAATATATGATAAAGAATGGAAATAATAATAAAAATATCATGATTATTCTTCACAGTCCTTTTATCATAGAAAGTCATAAACAAATTAGATTTAAAAGTTCATTATCAGCAGATAAAATAGACATGGTGTAAAATTAGCTCTGGAAATTTAGGTAGTAATTTCTAAACCAGCAAGCCTACTATAGGCTAGTAAACAACTCTGCCTAAATCTGGGGGGCAAAGGTCACCCCTAGGTTTAACTTTAAAGAGGGAGATTACATAAGTCTTCACGTCTACCTCTAGGCCCACCCCTTACTCCTGCCGCGACAATCTGGGGGTAAAGTTCACTTTTACAAGAAACATGCCTGGGCTTGCCCTGTTTACAGAGTCAAAAAGGAAGAGTCATAGAAGACTTTCTCTTTCTACTTTGTAATGCCAATGACACTCCTTTCTACATTATGTGGGAAGTACTTGAGACAGAGTCTTTGAAACCAGGCATACCTAAGTCACTGATAACATGCATTGTTGTTGTTTTAGTTGCTAAGTCCCATCGGACTCTTTTGCGACCCCATGAACTCTTTAGCCCAGCAAGCTCCTCTAGGCACACGATTTCCCAGGCAAGAATACTCCTTGATGGTATCTGGACTTGAGCCAACCCTTTCTAAATACTTTCCAGGGGGTTATTAACCGGATGTTCTATATAGAATTGGAAATTAGTATTGAAATATTGTGAAATATATCTTATCTTAGATTTTAAAATTTGCCTACTGATCATTAACATAACTTGGATGATCTACTAAATATTTATACAGGGAGACTATATAATAAGTTACAAATTCTTTAAACACCAGATTCGTCATCTGTAAAATGGGAATAACAGTATTTTCTACTTAAAACGGATGCAGAATTAAATAAGGCATTTGAAAACACTAAATATGGTGTCCTGCACATAAAAATACTATCGTCATTAGAGCAAGAAACAATGGTGTTCCTAGGTTAGCAAATCTGAATTGTAAAATCTGGAAACAGGAAATAGCCATGTTTTAACTCACTAGGCTATGTTCCTCCCTCATGCTCCAATTCCCTCCATTTGGAAGGCCTAAGACTGCCTCTTCCAGCACGAGAGCAACCTCGTGGCTTAATGAGCCATTTAAACGACGCAGTCTGCATAACCCCTTCGGAAGAAGAGCTAGATGATTTCGATCGTAAAACCATAATCAGCACCAGGAGCCGGATTACACTACTTATTGTCAAAGCAAGCCCATACCGCGGCCCACTCCAACCTCTAACCGCGCTTCTGGCACATTCCACGAGATGGCGCCTTTGCTCCCAGACTTCGGACATACTGAAGGCGAAGCCTTTCCCAGGCAACTGCCTCCCTCGCCAAGGTTAAGAGCCAGACTTCGGATAAAGGCTTGATCTAGGGTGATGGGCACTAAGTGGGACTTGGCCATGGTTAGCCGACCGGCCCGAGCCGAAGTCTGCCTCGTTCAGAAGCAGCGGGGAGCTCCGAAGACCCTGCTCCGGGAATCCCTGCCTTTCAGGGGCAGGGCCGCCCCGGAGGGACCCTCTAGACAGGAGCTGGTAGGGTAAAAGCGAGGTCCGCGGCAGCCCGGTGGCCCGGAGGAAGCCTCACGTGCCTGTGCAGTGGACTCTGGCCACAGTCACCCCATGACACCAGAGGCGTCAGGTGGCGGGGCGGTCAGCAAGGGCTTTGCGGGGGAGGGAACCTGCGATGACCGCAGCGCCGCGGGCCACCGGGCGGAGCCGAGGCGTCGGCCCCCGGGTTTCTACTTCAAACCTAGAAGTTTGGAACATTCCAAGAACGGGGTGCTGGTCACGAGGACGGCCGGACTCCTGTGTCCGCCTCCTCATCTCGGGGGGCGCTTCCCCGCGGCCAGACCTCCCGCTTTCGCACCTGCCTCGCGAGCGGAAACCCAGCGGCCCTTAGCGACCTCTCGCCTGGCCCCGCGCGCTCTGGAGGCCGGTGGGCGGGGCGTTGCCCGTGACGTCACGTTCCGTTTCGATTCTCCGCCCCCTTCTCAGCCCATATATAAGACTTCGCCCGGCGCTCGCACTCGCACAAGTGGACCGAGACGTCGGGCGCGGGAGGTTGGCAGTGGTGGCGGGGCGGAGCTCGAGGGCAGAGGCCGGCTCGGTCGTGTGTCCGCGCCTCGGAGGTGGTGGCCGGTAGTGTCAGGCGACGAGGCGACCATGGAGCTCTTACGGACTATCACCTACCAGCCTGCCGCCAGCACCAAGATGTGCGAGCAGGCTCTGGGCAAGGCTTGCGGCGGGGACTCGAAGAAGAAGCGGCCGCAGCCGCCCCCCGAGGAGCCGCAGCCGCCGCAGACCCCGGCGCAGGTGCAGCCGGCGGTCCCGCACCATCATCACCACCACTCGCACTCGGGGGCCGAGATTTCGCGGATTATCGTCGACCCCACGACGGGGAAGCGCTACTGCCGCGGCAAAGTGCTGGGAAAGGTGACGAGCGGCGGGCGCCCAGCTGCCAGGCGGGAGGGAGGTCTGCCCGGGCGTTTCCCCCGCCCTCCACTCCCTACCCCGCGGGCCGGGCCGGACCCGGAGTCCCCGCTCTCCCGCCGTTTCTCGAGGTCTCGGTAATTGGATCTCGGCGCGGCGTGGGGTGTTTACCTGCCCTCCTTTGGCTTTTGTGCACTGACAGCGCGGGGGTCCCGTTCTCCATCCTTGACCGCGGCTGTCTGCCTCCTCCACGAGCCCAAAGACATCGATCTTGAGGCCAGAAGCGAGGGTTTTCTACACCAGACCTAGCCCTCCAGATGCCTCCCCACCCCCACCCCAGAGGATTTTCTTGACACGTCTCTTCAGACCCTATTTCTCATCTCCCCGACCCCCAGCCCCGCTCCGTAAAGCTCCTCTGTGTAAAAGGAGAAGGGGCACCGTTTTAACTTAACTGTTGTTAGGAGTGCTTTCCCTTCGTGAAGGAGCTTTTTAAAAAGTAGACCGCGTCCCTCTGTCCACCCTTCCTCATATTTTTTATTATCTTTCTCGTTTATTTATTAAAAAAAAAATCTGCCGTCCGTGTTCCTGCCATACTCAATTCCCTCTCGGCTTTGTTTCCTTTCAGGGTGGCTTTGCAAAATGCTACGAGATGACAGATTTGACTAACAACAAAGTCTACGCTGCAAAAATTATTCCTCACAGCAGAGTAGCCAAACCTCATCAAAGGGAAAAGGTGTGTATGACTGTTGAGTAAAATATTTTCTTTGTGTGCAGAGATGGCCCTTCCCTGTTAGGAACATGTCTTCTGCATGTGTAAGCAGCTGGCTTTGCAGAGGTGAAGGAGGCTAATAAGACTGATCTTGCTTTTCATTTTAGATTGACAAAGAAATAGAGCTTCACAGAATTCTCCATCACAAGCACGTCGTGCAGTTTTACCACTACTTCGAGGACAAAGAAAACATTTACATTCTTTTGGAATATTGCAGTAGAAGGGTAAGTCTTCACACATCTGAGTGCATGTACTTCCCGCACACTGACCTGGCATTCAAATTGCACTTTATCTGGCAATTTGATTGTGGACATAATTATAATATGGCAGCATTACCTTTCATCGCTCATCCTGCCTAAAGAAACTACTGATGCTGGCAACTTTATTTGACAGATTCTCTTTTTCCCTTCTCCTCCTCCCAGTCCATGGCTCATATCTTGAAAGCAAGGAAGGTGTTGACAGAGCCAGAAGTCCGATATTACCTCAGGCAGATTGTGTCTGGACTAAAGTACCTTCACGAACAAGAAATCTTGCATAGAGATCTCAAACTTGGTGAGCCTTTCACTCCAAACCCTGACTTTTGTATCAGAGGTGCATGCTCTCTTTCCCTTTTCTTACATAGTTAATGTTCTTAGTTGGGATCTAGCCAATGCAGTATTGCTTCTGAATGATGGCTCGCCTATTAAGCAGCTGGCTGCCTGCCTCTTGAGTGGAGGGATGTGTGTGTACTTGGTTAGAATATTTTTTCAAGAGAATTCAGACTTTTGTTGTTGTTGTCATCCAGGGAACTTTTTTATTAATGAAGCCATGGAACTAAAAGTTGGAGACTTTGGTTTGGCAGCCAGGCTGGAACCCTTGGAACACAGGAGAAGGTAAGAGTCAAAAGGATACATCTTAGCTAGGGTTTTGTGGAGATCAAACATGCCCTTTTTATCTTCCAATTAATGTTTCAGGGGTTAGTTGATATTAAAATCTGTAAACTGCTACAGTGTTAATTGAAGGAAATACTCAGTGCCACTGTAGCCTAGGCAGAGTATCTTCAGCCATAAGTTGATTATGAAACAAATCTTTTATTTGCCTGAAATATATAAAAGTGTCTTGCTGTACCTGGTCTCAGTTGGCTTAAAGCACTTTGTCATGTGGCTGAAAACAGTTGTACATGCATTAAAAAAAAAATTACCAAGTCACTTGGTGAAATGTCAATTGTTCATAACGCCAAAAGTTAAATGTTTCCAGATAGAAATTCAGCGTAGCTTACCCAGAGAACTAAGTTTAAACAAGAGGAGAGTTCCTAGTGAAATCTTCGTATTTTGTTTTCCCAGGACGATATGTGGTACCCCAAATTATCTTTCTCCTGAAGTCCTCAACAAACAAGGACATGGCTGTGAATCAGACATTTGGGCCTTAGGCTGTGTAATGTAAGTAAACGTACCAAAATAATAAAAAGTCAAATTTAGATGTAGATTTTAGCACTGGAAAAGAATTGCTTTATGATGGTTCCTAAAGAGGTATTTCTTTGTATACAGGTACACAATGTTACTAGGAAGACCTCCATTTGAAACTACAAATCTGAAAGAAACTTACAGATGTATAAGAGAAGCAAGGTATACAATGCCCTCTTCATTGCTGGCTCCTGCTAAGCACTTAATAGCTAGCATGTTGTCCAAAAATCCAGAAGATCGTCCCAGTTTGGATGACATCATTCGACATGATTTCTTTTTGCAGGTTGGTGGATTTTTTTTTTTTTTTTTTTGCGTCTTTTTATTACATGCTCTTGATCCTAATTTCCCAGCAGGTTACTGAAAGACTTTTCTTATGCTTCACAGGGCTTCACTCCAGATAGACTCTCTTCTAGCTGTTGTCACACAGTTCCAGATTTCCACTTGTCAAGCCCAGCTAAGAATTTCTTTAAGAAGGCAGCTGCTGCTCTTTTTGGTGGCAAAAAAGACAAAGCAAGATATATTGACACACATAGTAAGTTATAAGACTTTTTCTGTATCCAATATTATATATATAAAGTTGATAAGTTAGTTGAAAGAGGCTTTCATAGTAACATAATTTGGCCAGTATGTTAGTAAACTGTTGAACTTTTGGTACCATAATAAATCTAAATTGCAAACTGTAGTTGCTAGTTTTGTTTCAGATGCATTAAAGTGTGCTTCTTGGATAATTGCAGCTGATGGCAAAGATAAAACTGTTGGTTTTGCTTTGAATGCTCTTAAGTTGGTTATTAACGCAAAAGGAGGAAATGTGACTTGCTCTGTTTCTACTTGTTTGGATAGAATAATGCTCATAATCCTTTTTCTTGATTTACAGATAAAGTATCTAAAGAAGATGAAGAAATTTACAAGCTTAGGCATGATTTGAAAAAGACTTCGATAACTCAGCAACCCAGCAAACACAGGACAGATGAGGTATGCTAGAGAAGAATAAAGTAGTTATAAACACTTTATATCATTTCCATTCTTTGCTAATTATCACTTAGATCATGATATATTTACTTAAAAGTTTTTTTTCCCCAACCCTTTAAAAGGAAAGATTTTATCTCTTAGTTTAACAATGCATGCAGTTATCGGAAATATCTTTTACTTGGCTTGTGTCCATTGCTTTGTGATAAGCTTTCCTAGTAATTGCTATAATCTCATCTTAAACTAGAATTCTCAACTTTAGATGAATTTTAAACGCTTGTCATCTGGCTCTTCTCTTCTAGGAACTCCAGCCACCTACCACTACAGTTGCCAGATCTGGAACACCCGCAGTAGAAAACAAGCAGCAGATTGGAGATGCTATTCGGATGATAGTCAGAGGAACTCTTGGCAGCTGCAGCAGTAGCAGTGAGTGTAAGTTGTCAATCACATTTTAAATAGTGACACTCTAAATGCCAGTGTTCAACACTAAGCAGCTAAAGTCAGCTTGGTTTTGGGCCTGATTTAACATAGAAGAAGCAACTTAGAGGATTGGAGCAATTTTCAGTCCTCTATCCTTAAAATTAGTGGACGAAAACCTAGCACCTACCATAGCCTGAAGTTTTGTTGTTAATTATTTTATAACTTTCTCTGACTTTTTAGGCCTTGAGGACAGTACCATGGGAAGTGTCGCAGACACGGTGGCAAGAGTCCTTCGAGGATGTCTAGAAAACATGCCAGAAGCTGACTGCATCCCCAAAGAGCAACTGAGCACTTCCTTTCAGTGGGTCACCAAGTGGGTCGACTACTCTAACAAATACGGCTTTGGGTACCAGCTCTCAGACCACACTGTAGGAGTCCTTTTCAACAACGGTGCTCACATGAGCCTCCTTCCCGACAAAAAGTAAGTGTGTCCAGTTAAGGAAGCCCTGTCAGTTGTTCAGTTTTGCCCTAAGGAAAACAGTGACTGACTTTTCCTGTTTCTGTTTCTTTTCTCCCTGTTCTTTAGAACAGTTCACTATTATGCGGAGCTTGGCCAATGCTCTGTTTTCCCAGCCACAGATGCCCCTGAACAATTCATTAGTCAAGTGACGGTGCTGAAATACTTCTCTCATTACATGGAGGAGAACCTCATGGATGTAAGTACCCGGGCTTTCAAGAAGTGATGTTGGAAGTGTGGTCCACAGAGCAGTAGCATCTGTATAGCCTCAGTGCTTTTAGAAGTGCAGCATGTCATGTTTCATCCTCAGCCTATGACTCAGGAACGCTGGGTGGTGGGGCAGGAACCTCCAGGCCATTCTGGCCCTTGCTTAAGGTTGAGAGGCATTTGCTTAGAACTGAGTGCACACACTGCGAAGTCTTCCTAGGCACTAACTCTCCCAATCTCTCTCAGGGTGGAGATCTGCCTAGTGTTACTGATGTTCGAAGACCTCGGCTCTACCTCCTTCAGTGGCTAAAATCTGATAAGGCCTTAATGATGCTCTTCAATGATGGCACCTTTCAGGTAAATGAACCCTTTAAGAAAGTGCATGTTTAGGTCCTAAGAAATGATTTTTACATAGCCAGTTCAATTATTGAGAAAACTCTTCATATCTTGACTATTTAGAGATGCTTAATATTTATGTCTACTTTTTAAAGGTGAATTTCTACCATGATCATACAAAAATAATCATCTGTAGCCAAAATGAAGAATACCTTCTCACCTACATCAATGAGGACAGGATATCTACAACTTTTAGACTGACAACTCTGCTGATGTCTGGCTGTTCATTAGAATTAAAAAATCGAATGGAATACGCTCTGAACATGCTGTTACAGAGGTGTAACTAAGAGATTTCTTGAATGAACCCTGTGGGAATCCTCTTTTCCACTGTGAGATCGACATGGAAGTCAGTAGAATGATCTGCAGCACGTTGAAGAAGATGGACAGGTGGTGGTACGAAAACAATTTCTCTGTGGCCCACTGGACCTGGTGGAACCCAGACCAGGCTGAGGTACACAGTCCTGAACTTTGGACAAGCTGAGAATGAACCTGAATGCAGTTTTCCTTGACGTACCTGTTTCTAAAGGCTTTTCAGACAATTTTGCAGAAAGGTGCATTGACTCTTAACTTCTCTCTGTGGAGAGTGCTTCGGACAGAGGACTTAGAGCTGTGAATATACTTCCTGAAGGGGAGGGAAAGGGAGGATGCTCCCATGTTGTTTAAAGGCTATAATTGGAGCAGCTTTTGGCTGCTTAACTGTGAACTATGGCCATATATATATTTTTTTTGTTTTGTTAATTTTTGAAGACACTTGTGGCTGGAAAAGTGCATTCCTTGTTAATAAACTTTTTATTTATTACAGCCCAAAGAGCAGTATTTATTATCAATTTTTTTTTATGTTGACCATTTTAAACTGTTGGCAATAAAGAGTATGAAAAAGCAGAAAGAGTGGTCTCCTGTCTTTGGTATGACTCCATCACTGCATCACCTCATTCTTTGATCATGGGTTCTTGGCTCCCTTTGGCATGACATTGAATGTAGAAGCAGGGTAGAAAGTTAGAACTTTTAATTATTCCAGTAATAGTTTCTAGGAGGTCAGTCTTTATTTAATACCTGAAATGAAGTCATATATTCTCTGAGTAGATCTGGCTTGAGAAGAGAAGAGCATAACAAAAATATCATTCTTATCACAACCAAAATAAAGGCCTCCTACTATGCAAAAGCAATTTCTCTCTGGAGTATTTCCCCAAAACTTGTTTAGCTTGGGGTTGAAGGCTAGAGTAATCTTGTATAAATAGACCTCTGTTATTAAGGGTCAATAGGTTAAGGAAGTTTTATCTTTTTTTCAAAAAAATGTATTTATTTATTTGGCTGTGTCTGGTCTTAGTTGCAGCATGCAGGATCCTTGTTGTGTCGTGAGGGATCTTTCATTGTGGCACACGGACTCTAGTTGTGGCATGGGCTCAGTAGTTGGTGGCACACAGGTTTAGTTGCTCTGTGGCATGTGGGATTGTAGTTCCCCACCCAGGGGTCAAATCTGTGTCCCCTGCATCGCAAGGCGTAATCTTAACCACTGGGCCACCAGGAAGCACCAGAAGTTTATCTTAATATGGGCAACACTCTTTAATACTTGCACCACCTAAATATATGCTGCTGCTAAGTCACTTCAGTCGTGTCCAACTCTGTGCAACCCCATAGACGGCAGCCCACCAGGCTCCACTGTCCCTGGGATTCTCCAGGCAAGAACACTGGAATGGGTTGCCATTTCCTTCTCCAATGCATGAAAGTGAAAAGTGAAAGGGAAGTTGCTCAGTCGTGTCCGACTCTTAGTGACCCCATGGACTGCAGCCCACCAGGCTCCTCCGTCCATGGGATTTTCCAGACGAGTACTGGGGTGGGGTGCCATTGCCTTCTCCGACCTAAATGTATAGCTCGGTTCAAACCATTGTAAACACTTTATTGCCACCAGTAGTAAGAAGTACTTAGTAAATATGTCATTTTATTTTCCTTCTGGTGCATGGAGGTTGAGGGATGGTATGAATATTGAGCTATGGTTTTAAGCCCATCTTTAAACTATCAAATTATCCAAGAGGTAAATCTGAGATGGTTTTCTTTTCCAATGGGATCTCTGACAGGTGTATGAAGCTGCTCATCCTGTTTACTCTGAACTTACAGTGACCTGTATAAAGTGCAAATACTTTTTTGTTCAATTGTAATCCTACTATAAGGAAGATATTGTCCTGAGAAAAGCAGCACTCTCTGATGTATTAAGCTCTATTTGCACAGAGCTCCTCTACAGAATAGAGCAGATATGATGGTTGTAGTTTTCCAAATTTTTTCTAAAATTATTACAAACTGTACCTTACATACTTCATAATAAATGTCAAGTCTAGAGAACTGTTTGTGGATATTTTACAGTTACTAGATTAACTCCTGCTGACCGGAGTTCTCAGACCAGGTGTACAACTTCAGTCTGTTAAATGGTAATAGCTGAAGAAAATAGTAATAGCTGAAGAAAACTGGATAATTACACTAATAACTGGGTGTGGAAAAGTAGAATCTATTATTATCTGTGTGCAGAGATATAAAAATAGGAGTTTCAAATAGTAAAAAGTGTGCTTTCATTTTGAATTTTATAGAGTTAGATTGCATATTACTTCACCATTTCAAAATTGTGTACTTCTCCATTCTTGTATGTCCTGAGGATCTGTGCATGTTCAGTCACTCAGTCATGTCTGACTCTTTGCAATCCCATGAAATGTAACCTGCCAGGCCCCTCTGTCCTTGGATTTTTCAGGCCAGAATACTGGAGTAGGTTGCCAGTTCCTACTCCAGGGGGACTTTCCTGACCAGGGATTGAACCTACGTCTCTCCATCTGCTGCACTGTCAGGTGGAGTCTTTACCACTGTGCGACTGAGGATCTACTGCCTGCCAAATCCTCAGCCTGGCATTGGAGATGCCGAGTGAGCCCAAGCCTCTCCCTGCCCTCGAGGAAGTCACAGCAGAGTGGAGGAGACAGTGCGTTTACCTGGCAGTCTGATAAGTACTGTGATATTATGATAAAAGTATGCGCTGGGTGTCGTGGGAACCAAGAACAGGAATCATGGGGCATCAGCTGTAGGCGTAGGGTGGACTCGGAGAATAGATTTCAGAGAAGGAAATTCTTTTTTATTGGGTTTTGAAAGATGAATGAGGGTTGTATAAAGGTATGAGATGGGGAAGGGTATTATAAGCAGTGGGGATAACATGTATAGATGTCTAAGGGTGAAAGAGTTCATAGGAGAAATGGGTAAGTATCATAGGTAAAGGCTGGAAGAAACAGACCTGATGTACCCCATGTGCCATCACAAGGCATTTAGGCTGCACCAAAAGCTACATGTAATTACTCTAAGACTTTAAGGAAGCAAGTGACCTAGTATATGCATGTGTCTAAGTCGCTTCAGTCGTGTCCAGCTCTGTGAGACCTTATGGACTGTAGCCTGCCAGGCTCCTCCGTCCATGGGATTCTCCAGGCAAGAATACTGGAGTGAGTTGCCGTGTTCTTCTCCAGGAGGTCTTCCTGACCCAGGGATCGAACCTGTCTCTCATGTCTCTGTGTTGGCAGCTGGGTTATTTACCATCGGCACCACTTGGGAAGCCCAAATGACCTAGTATTTCAGTTTAATAAAATTCATTCCAGGGGCATGAGCAAGATGGGTGGGAAAGAAGAGAAATATGACCCAAACAATAAAGATATTACTGTTCTGATCCAGGTGAGAAAGGACTTTATGGAAAGGAGCATATAAAGAGTCAGACAGTATCTCCTTTGACTCATCTAGTTCATTTTAGTATCCCCCTACTGTGGCATATGGCAATCCAATGTTGAATGAATAAATGGCAGTAGATTTGGGAGGGACTTAGAAAGTTGATTTCAATAGTATTTGGCACTTTATTGACTGTGGAGCTTGAAGAAGAATGTAGGGCTTTAGGATGACTGGCTGGGGCAGTCAGTGGTAGGTAGGCAGTGTACTCTGGGGTCATTAACTGAAATAAATTAGGAATCTAGAAAGAAGAGCCTGTTATTTAGGGAAATCCAGTGAGTTTAGGACATACTAAATCAACCGTGTATGAGGATGTTCAAAAAGGTCCAGAAAGCGGTTGGATAAACACATCTATACCTCAAGAGTGAGCAAGACTTGGGAGTAAACAGGCTTTGGATGAGAGCACACAAAAATGAGTCCTTGTCATCCTTTCTATCCAGCAGCATTTTTTTTTAAAATACTGAAAACATCTATGTAAAATGTAACAGTGTTGATAAACCTTTGCAGTGAAGGAAGGAGGATAAAAAAATTCCTTAATAAATTCCCTTCAAAATTAAGGACCCTGGATTCCATAAAGACAACTCCTCCCAAAGAGGTGGACAATGATGAACCCCTTCAGTCCTCAAGAGTGTTTCTCAGTTAGCCACCCTAAATCCTTACAATCTATACGCTGAGATATAAGGCAATCGTGAAAGACGTAAAACTTTAGTTTTTGTGCCAAGTAATAGCAAACTTCAGGTAAGTGTGGTATGACCACGTAGTAACTCAGATTTTGAGTTATTTGACACTTGTACCTTATAAAAGTAGTAAAAATGTAGTAAAAAAAACCACTCCTCCCCCATCAAGAACTGTTATTGAATATAACCGTAATGCTTTCTAGGCAGGAAGTGTACTCCAGTAAGTAGACTTACTGTGTACGTTTGGAGAAAGTGTGGAATCGGTTCTAAGTTCAAATTCTTGTTCAACCTTGTCTCAGGAATATGATCTTGGTAAACACCTAACCTCTCTGTTTCAGTTTCCTCACATGCAAAGGTTAAATGATAATAGAACACTTACTCACCAACAGTGCTCAATAAATATTTGCTCCTTTTTTTTTCTCTGTTCCCCCTGCCTCCTTCTATACCCATCATGACAGTAACCATAGTTACCTAGAAAAGAAAACAACTGACTCATTCTGCCCCTCCCAACCTTCCTTTCTGTAACAGTCATGGTCCAGTTATGGATACAACATTCATTTTTGACTTTCAGAGAGAAGAGATTTATTGGAGGCTACTGGTTGTATAGATGATGGAAGAGCTCAGAAATGAAACGGGAGGTGGTGAGGTAAACAAGAGTGTAGCAGCAGCAGGAAGCCATTGCCGCTCCTTTGGCTGGAAAGATCCAGAATAAGATCAGAACTGGGCAGGTGTGGAGGTAGGGGGTCCCTGGCAGAATTATGGTAGAATTATGGTGATCAGAGTCTACCAGGAATTTGAAATCATGAAGCTAATGTAGATACATTCCAGGATGTCTGGCACTAGATGAGTGATCATACCATCATGATTATCTAGGTCATGAAGATCTTTTCTGTACAGTTCTTCTGTGTATTCTTGCCACCTCTTCTTAATTTGAAAGCATCACTACCAACAAATCTAGTGGAGGTGATGGAATTCCAGTTGAGCTGTTTCAAATCCTGAAAGATGATGCTGTGAAAGTGTTGCACTCAATATGCCAGCAAATTTGGAAAACTCAGCAGTGGCCACAGGACTGGAAAAGGTCAGTTTTCATCCCAATACCAAAGAAAGGCAATGCCAAAGAATGCCCAAACTACCACACAATTGCACTCATCTTGGAGAAGGAAATGGCATACCACTCCAGTGTTCTTGCCTGGAGAATCCCAGGGACGGGGGAGCCTGCTGGGCTGCCATCTATGGGGTCGCACAGAATCGGACACGACTTGAAGCGACTTAGCAGCACATGCTAGTAAAGTAATGCTCAAAATTTTCCAAGCCAAGCTTCAGCAATACGTGAACTGTGAACTTCCTGATGTTCAAACTGGTTTTAGAAAAGGCAGAGGAACCAGAGATCAAATTGCCAACATTTGCTAGATCATGGAAAAAGCAAGAGAGTTCCAGAAAAACATCTATTTCTGCTTTATTGACTATGCCAAAGCCTTTGACTGTGTGGATCACAATAAACTGTGGAAAATTCTGAGAGAGATGGAGATACCAGACCACCTGACCTGCCTCTTGAGAAATCTGTATGCAGGTCAGGAAGCAACAGTTAG